>NC_143583.1:75612021-75948271 GCF_048544385.1 Mastigoproctus giganteus
CAACCGTATCCAGACACCTGCTCTCAGGGTGGAAAATGAATCTTATCAGTAAAACCTTTTTGTATAAAAAGGTCCTATTAATACGATTAATAAATGAGTATCATTACAAAACATTTACCAGGTTTTTTTCACATGCACAATTAGCAAGAACAAGGATTACAGATTTTCCGTTCTCCGACTCCAGTTTGTAACGTGATGCTCATTTATTAAAATATTTATTGTGGTGTAACATGTTAATTTATTTCTTGCTGGATATCATCTATCGTCTCATTTTAAGATGTGATTAAAGCTAGAGTATTACCTTTTCATATAGTGAGGGAGGGGGGTTGCATTTTCTTGTTTGCATTCGGTGCTTTAAAGTCTTGGCATGGCCATGGAATTTCGCTTGGAAAACAGCAAACGATTTTCATCCATAATTAATATTACGTAAAAAAATACACGAACAAGTTCCCATTTCACGTGTTCAACACCATTATTTTTTATAACTAGCTAATTCGTCCTGGTAGAGTAAGTAGCTTGTACGTACCATGAAACATTTGGTTTCTGAATGGTAGAAGGATGGAAAAAAATCGTTGGTGATCGTGGCAAAAAATTCTTTGCTGTTAAGGGGAATTCCAAAACACCTTCAGTTCAACCACAGTAATCAAGTCCCAACTAAGAAGATATTTTTCTGCTATTACATAGAGCTACTCGCAATGGAGTCATGAATTGTCCATTGTCCTACTGTTTTAGTAGTTTCCAGTACTTCTGAATCTTTTACGAAAACCTGAAAATGGCTTTCAATTAGAAACAATTTAAGCAAGAGACATTTATGACCGGTCAGCCTCCATCCTTCTCATCGCTTTCCATTTCAAATCATCGCATAAATGCCACCAGTGGGGAATTTTTTTAATGTAATAACTACGCAGTGTCTCATTTTCACTCTTTCAGGGACATTGCAGTCACGGGCCACCAGCATGGATAACGTTGAAGAATCGAGACGATTTCAAGGTGGTAAGCGTGTACACAGAACGCATTTGGTAATAAACTTTATTCCAAATGAAAAATAAATATCAACACTTCGTTTTCTTATACGCATGGTATAAGAATTTTTTTGGTAGAATCAAAAAGGTAGCGTCAATGAAAATGTTTAGTCCACCTAACGCGGGTATATAGAACAGGAGGTATATTTTATATCGGAGATGAAAGCTTTCGGGAAACTGGAGTAAAAACCATTTGTCCATCAAAAGAGTGGTCTTGTATTAGATATAAAACATGGAAGGCAAATTGCTTCTGCCTTCAGTGTTTTCCTTTTATTGTTTGCCGAATTCTTTTCAATTCAAACACAATTTGAAAATGAAATTCAACTTAAAACTATAAAGAAAGAGCATACTCGGAAATGTTTAGAAGACTAACTTAAAATAACAACTTTCAGTGTTTAAGTTGCAATCTGTTAGAAGTTAGGGAACCAAAACAAAAAAAAAAAGTTCATCTAAAAAGCGTGTCCGGTAGGTGGAGCGTAATAGAAAATTTATCCACGTGGCCTCGTTAAATTGTTAAAATCAGCCGTAATGAGAAGAAGGGGAGCCTTCTTCAAGCCCTCCAGCTATCCTGTTGTGGCAATTAACCGCGTATGAAAATAGTGAAAAATGCTATAAGCGTAAAAGTGTGTGGGTAATGAAAAGTTTGTTTCCTTCGAGAGAGGTAACAACAATAATTAAAGAGAGATCAGGCTAGTATTATGTTTAAATTACGGCCAATATTTAGTTAGAAATTTCTCTTACCAATTTTTTCTTCTTCTTTTCTCTTCTTCTTCCTGAAACGCAGCAAAGAAGTAAAACACTGCACATCGACAGCTTTAACGGCGGCAAATCACCAAACGACCGTCAGCTGACGTCACTTTTATAATGTGGAAACAAGAAATATTGGGCGCTAATACACCAAGGAAAAAAGCTATAATGAGAGAAAGAATCGACACGGGACATCAGATGGTGGTAATGATAGGCTGAAGGCAATCAGCTTAGCCTGCCAGCATGTTTTTTCTTGGTTCATTACGCGAGAGTTATTGCGGTGGCATCGGCAAATCACCACGTGTACGTATAACGAGTTATTACACATAAAAATTACTATTTCATTGATTTCTTTACTAATAGAGCGATTAATTCGTTCGGATCGATCAAATAAATACTAAGTAATCGACACACGATTTTTTTTTCTGTGGTTCGTTAATGACCACCAACTTGGGTGTGTCCTGGCAATTTGTAGACACTGTTGACACTTGAATACCTCTACTGTAATGTGTCGTGATTTGCCGTTTTCTTTTTAAGGATTTATTTTTCTGTTTTATTCATTTATCATTTTCATACGCTGGCAAGCCATCAGATCTAAATCCTTTTTACTTGAGAAAAATACGCGATTCTTTTATCTTTTGACAAACCAACTTTCGATTATCGGCGACTCGCTACTTATTGAAATAAGTTCAAATGAACAGCGATCCTAGAAAGGAATATATTAACATTCATCTAAAAAACAGTATGTCTGAATTTCTTATAGTTTGCATTATTTACTTTTTCGGTAATATAGGTCCAACGCCATGTGAATCTTTACTGGAATCTTACTCACTTGTCACTCTTTTGGCGATGTTTAGGTTCAAATCCCGTCAGAGATTGGAAGAATTTATTAAAAATGCCAGTTGTATCAAGGATGTATTTAACTGATCTCGGGCAAAGGGAATGGAGTGCATCCCATATGAGTTATTCCGTTTTTTGAGCCAACGAATATACACTTGTCTTAGATATGATACACGATAAACCACAGGAACTAGAGCAATATGGACAAAGTAGTCTATACACCAAAAATAACAAAGCAACAAGCTGACATCTTAATAATGCAGATTCCTGACATAATATTGATGTAAATGTAATAGTTGTGTGGCTTGTGCAAAATAAGAGGTTAAACTTAACTTCTGTGATAAACACTGCAACAAATTCAAAAATGGCATCGGTCAGGTCTTTGCTAGATTAGTGCAAATGCATCTTAAGTAACGTTTCCCCAGTAGAGAAGACCATCCACTGAGAATTAGTAGTCCTTGAGGTTGTCACAGACATTCTCTCAGATATGCCAGACAAGCTGTACTTGCTACCTGGGAGTCTAAAACGCTGATGGAACTGATATTCGGGTGACACTCAAGTCAAGTGGACCCAATTTCGGCGAAGTCCGGACGGTCTGTGACAGCCAAATCCTCTGCTTGCACCTTCACGCTGGTGGGACTGTTAGTAATCCTGGGTATAACCTCCATGCACAAGCACATGGTGGGTAACCACCCAGGTGTGAACCAACGTAAGCAGGGGTCGAGGTGTGGCGCCCACACCACATGGAGGAACGCCGCCCCTCTATGTTACCAGGCAGTACTAGGTGGTAGATGACTCTCATCAACCGGTGAAATACCACCACTTTGCTTATTGGAGGCTTGAAGTGGGGGAACTCATGTTTAGTCTCTAGAGCTAAGTTCCGGTCAACCCTTCCCTATCTCTTCCATCATGCAGTATGATTGATGACTTTTGAGGTTATGATGAACGTCGTGGCGAGATCCAATATTCCTTACATTTCGAGGGTACAGCTCTAAAACGGTTTTCGCAGGCCGGCCGCTAGTTAGTACACCGGACCGAACCTATTGGTAACTCTCTAGGAGGCTTCCGGATCAGCTAGTGTATAATCTTGCTACCTCTACTCTGCCAGATAGTGACTGGAGGGAGTCCGAGTAGTGTGTATGCGGGGAGATTGTCGAGGCCACGTTATGTCAAGGATCTGGGTATATTCTTACCACATGTACGCCATATCCAAAAATTTCATTACTTCATACAGCATGTCCCACCCACTTTTTCTTACTATTGAATACACCATGAATTGTCAAACTAATAGAACAAGCTTACCTGCGAAAAGATCTAAACCTCCCAAGGACTTCCTAATTCATTTCACAAATATACGTGGTCTCAATTCTAATCTCAACGATGTCCATTTCCACTTGCAGTCTGCCAAACCACATGTACTTTTTCTGACAGAATCTCAGTTATCGGTTGATTCAACTACTGCTCATCTCAGATGCCCAAATTATTCGCTGTATGATTCCTTTCGCCTCAAAGGTGGTACTTGTGCATATGTCCGTTCTGATATTCCCTGTCAGAGACTTGGCAATTTGGAATCTCCTCTCTTCGATCTTCTCTGGCTTAAAATCTCTCTACCTCATTGTGTCAAATTCATCTGTTGTCTCTACCGTTCTCCCAACTCCACTAATCACTTGGAGCTCTTTGACTTCCTCTCATTGCAACTTGACTTTCTCCAGTCCAACTTTCCTAACAGTGAGGTAATTTTCCTTGGTGATTTTAATGTTCACAACTCCAGCTGGCTTCCGTTTTCTAGTCACACCGACCCAGCAGGTCGAGATGCTGAGGCTTTTGCAATTACTAATGACCTAGCACAGATTGTTCATTTACCTACAAGAATACCGGACAATCCGAATCATACAGCCAATATGCTTGATCTTTTTCTCACAAACAACCCTTCTAAGTACACGGTCGAAGTGAGAGGTCCTTTAGGCACTTCAGATCACAACTTGGTGATTGTCTCTTCTCCAATGGAACCTTTATCTCATGGCTATTCCCAACCTCGTGTTGTTTGGCATTACAAGAATGCAAAATGGGATGACCTGCGTGACTTCTTTTCTTCTTTTCCTTGGTCGGATTACTGTTTCAAAACTTCTGATGTCAACGTTTGCTCAGATCGTGTCAGTGAAATTATTCTTGCAGGAATGGAATCCTTTATCCCACACTTCACTTTAAAATCTCATCCTTTATCTAAACCTTGGTTTTCCAATAAATGTGCTAAGGCTGTTCAAGAGAAGAATGTTGCATATCGTAATTGGCTTGTTTCTAATTCTTCAGTTTCATTTTCTGCTTACACCAAAGCTCGCAACAATTGTAAAGCAGTTATTAATCAGTCCTAACTAGAGTTTGAACAGGCTAAGAGTAGAAAACTTGCTTCTTGCCCTAATGGTAGCCGAGAATTCTGGTCTCTTGCTAAAGCTATTGGCCGCAACTTTTGCCCATCTCTGCTTCCACCTCTGTCCAAACCAGATGGTTCTGTTGTCACTTCAGCCAAGGATAAAGCTGACCTGCTAGCATCCCATTTTTCTTCCAGCTCATGTATTAATGAACTTGGTAAAACACCTCCCACCATTCCCAACACGGTCCATTCAATGCCTCCTGTGGTCTTCCGTCAAAAGGATATCAGAAGGATTTTGATGAATCTTGATGCTAAGAAAGCTCCAGGTCCTGATGGTATTTCTCCACTTGTTCTCAAAATCTGTGCTCCTGAACTTACTCCTATTCTTTGCCGCCTTTTTTCTCTTTCTTATTCCAAAGGTGTTTTTCCTTCTGCTTGGAAATTTGCTCATATCCAGCCAGTTCCTAAAAAGGGTGACAAATCCCTCCCATCCAATTATCGTCCCATTGCAATTACTTCTACTCTTTCTAAAGTAATGGAGAAATCAATTAACCGCCAACTCTTAAAGTACCTAGAAACCTTCCGTCTGATCAACGATCACCAGTATGGATTCCGTCAGTGTCGATCCACTGGTGATATCCTGGCTTATGTTACCCATTTATGGACTACTTCAATGGAAAGGTTCGGTGAAACACAAGTAGTTGCTCTTGACATCTCAAAGGCTTTTGATCGTGTTTGGCATAAAGGTCTTCTAAACAAGCTTCCATCTTATGGTTTGCCAACTGTTTTTAGTAATTGGTTATCCAGTTTTCTCTCTGATCGCTCACTGAGGGTGATGGTAGATGGCTCTCTGTCTTCTAACTTCTCCACTAATGCCGGTGTCCCCCAAGGTTCAGTTCTTTCCCCCACTCTTTTCCTCTTGTATATCAATGACCTTCTTCCATTGACTGGAAATCCTATCCATAGTTTTGCCGATGATAGCACATTGCATTCAACTTTCCGTTTTGAGAAATCTTGTCCTGCTCAATCAGCTTCAACTTCTCGAAAATCTGCTACCAATTCCTTAAATGCCGATCTTCAGGTAATTCTCCAGTGGGGCAAAGACAACTTAGTTGATTTCAACCCTTCTAAAACTCAATCTTGTCTTATATCTCGCAAAAAGGATTCTTCTGCTCCTATGCTTATCTTTAGTGACACTCCGATTTCTAGGCAAAATGATATATCTCTTTTGGGGATTACCCTGACTTCTAATCTCTCTTGGCACAAGCACATTACAAATATTGCTTCCTCTGCATCTAAAAAACTTGGTTTTCTCTTTCGCTCTCGGCGTTACTTTTCTTCCAAACAGCTGCTCACTCTGTATAAATCGCAAATCCGCCCTGCCATGGAATATTGTTCCCACATCTGGGGTGGTGCCCCCAAAACCTCTCTCAGGCTTCTTGATTCCATTCAGAAGAGGGCAGTTAGGTTAATTAATGATTCATCTCTAACAGAGTCTCTCCACTCGCTTTCTCATAGACGCACTGTTTCTGCTGCATGCCTCTTCTACAGATACTTCCATGGGCACTGTTCTTCTGAATTGGCTTCTATAATTCCCGCTCTCTCTTTCAAAACAGTCCGAACACGTGCCGCCACCAGCCAACATCGATTTACTGTCCAACTTCAAACCCACAGAACCAACTTTTCATCTTCCTCATTTATTCATTCAACTGCCGTTTTCTGGAACAACCTTCCTTCATACGTATTTCCTGAAAATTACAATCTACAGAAGTTCAAGTCCAATGTCAACAAATATCTTCTTTCATCTTCTCAACCTTCAACCCAAGCACGGTACTAAGTACTATAGGTTCTAATACCTCTCGTGTTTGGGGTTCACATAAAAAAAAAAAAAAAAAAAAAGTAGTCTTCTCTACTGGGGAGGCATTACTTATTCGAAGTATAACCGAACAGACAACTCTTTGTTCAGAATATGAGATGCAATAAAACGATGCCACTAACCTTAGTTCAATTTACTGCGTATAGACATGATGCATTTTCACTAACTTATATGTCTGAAATACATTTCTGTAAGACCCTGTATTCTGTTTTGTCATTTATCAGTTATTCTTGTCTCTCGCTCACTCAGATCGGTCTCAGAGTTTCACTGCTACTGTCCAGTTGCCTTATTATGTAACTTAGAACTGAAAAGTTCTGTGCTGTAAATAAGCAGGGAAAAACTTAATTGTTTCCACATTGACTTGACGCCAAATAGGAAGACATTCATAAACATGTGGTCATCTTTCCGACTCTCCCAGACTGCTTGTCTCCAGCAGACATTCTTTAAGGAAAACGTGTTCTCCTCAATGTTGAAAAAGCTGGTGAGGGGAAACGAAATTCCACAGAGGCAGTGATGTGATGAACGTGGCAAACTATTCATTTTCTCCTTTGACAACCGCGGTACTCGTCTGGGGTCGGAGGAATGTTGCCACCCACAATAACGATGGTTGTCTAATACAGAGAAGTGATCGCCACAGGTTTTGGGGATTCAGAAACGCTTCAAAAGTTGACGTCTGTTTGTAACAGAGGCGTCATTTTTCGTTCTTTCTTAACTACAAAATAAATAACAAACAACCTCACTTCTACGATGTTTTTTTTTTTTTTTTTTTTAAAAACAGCATGAGACTTACAGTGGCCTGCCTTAAATTAATTTTAGTTAGATTAACATCAAATTTATTTCATTTGTTTTCTTTGTATTTGAATATTCATTTTATTTATTGTATTTATAGTTTTTAACATCTATAAAACTTCAAAGCAATTAAATATTTTATTTAAATTAATTTTATTTATAAATGAATAAGTTTAAAAACGTATTAAGTATTAAAATAATAACTGCCATTTATATCGAATATAATATTTATATTTGTTGAAATTTGTTGTTTACTTTGTTGAAAGAAAAAAAAACAAAACTTCCTTTTCATCGAGTCACATAAGGATTACACTATATCCAACTGTTCATAACAGAATATATTTTTTAATTTATTAATTGTTTTTCTTTTCTTTTTCTACCTTTTGTCACCTGATTTAAGTTAATCCCCTCCCCTTTGTAACACTTTTTTTGTTTCGGTAATCCAAATTCCTCGTGTCAACATTCTGTTTCTCTCATTAACAACTAATGTATTTTAATAACATTGTGAGCTTAATCAGCAGATTGACTAACTATTTTCGCTAATTAATTGGTATTTGCTGTTATTAATTCATAATTCCATAATCTCCTTCCAATAAGCAGCGTTAAGTATAGTATACTTAAATTGGCAGTAAATGAAATAAATAAGATGAATTTTCATAAATGTTATTTATGTACAGAATGAAAGAGTCATTTAATCGTAAAATACGTAGCGATCATTACAGTTGCCCTCACACTTCAGCAATTTTCTGAAAATCGGAACAGGATGAAAAACAAAGTATGTTTTATACTTTATTTAAACATTAACTGGAAGTTAGCTAAATGTTTATATGCTAATGAGAGATTCGTGAATTATGAGAAAAGAAATTCGTATAGACTACTTTAATGGAAAAAATATTCATCGAATCAACCATTTGAATTTTATTTCAGTTTGTTAACTGATAATTGACAGTAGAGATGGCGCCAGTGTAACGAGAAATCCAACTGTCATCAACTATATGGGGAAAAAAAAGAAAAATGTTGGTGTTCTTCGGATAAGAATGTTAAGTGTTCGCTTCTCGGTGAATTTTTCAAGGGTATTTCTGTCTATTTTTCATCGTTTTCAAAAAGTTGTTGCTACTTTTGTTTTATTTTTTATTTTTATTTTACTTCGATGCCTTTATGGCGTATAGGTCTAATGTCTTAGGAATTTTCTTCGAGCTACAATTAAGTATTCTAAAATGAGAAAGCAGCCATGTTTGTTTGTTTTTTTTTTTAAATGTGAGCTTAACTGGAAATAATTAATTTTAAATCGTTATGTTAGTTAACTCTTAACAGTGGATTTATTTATTAAAATATAATACAGCTTGAAACTTTGTTTTGTTTTGTTTTTTTAAGGAAAAAAAATGAGGTTTGCGTTTTTCTTTAATTTGCCTTCCTCCAAATGGAACAATACCAACTTAGAAACATCTTGTCAGCGAGAGCAGCGAGTCCTTATTCAAAAAGATGTTCAAAAATGTATTTCTGTAGTCTATTCATGATGCACACAAATAAAAAAATAATAAAATAACTCGGAGAAAAATGTCCAAGTTAACCGTACCGTAGGACTGCAGAAATTGAAGGACTGCTGAAACATGACCAGAGTGAGCTAGTATGCTGAAAGCAAAGTATGGTTTCTGAAAAATTCGAGGGTTGTCTGTAGAAATATTCCCAAATGTAAACAAATAACACTTGTAACGTATTTTAAGTGACTCCGACTCTCATGAGCCGATTAATCTGCAATGCAGAGAATTCTTCCTCAGATAATGGAGAGTTTATTGTATATTTGTTGCTTTTTTTTTTTTTTTTCCATATTTTCTAACAGTTCATAAATATTTTATTTACTTCAGTACACGAGTGGGAGGGATCGAAAAAGATTTGTATTCACTCAGAAGTAGTTGCGATTGAAGATTGCAACAAACACCTCGTATTTTTCAACAATCACCGGACAAAATGATCCCTTTTTCCCACCTCTCAGTACATTTCCGCAGGCCACTTTTGTAGAGGTCCTCTGACTGTCCTTCAAACCACGACTCGGCATCAGACATCATCTTATCGCAGCAGCAAAGTGTTTCCACTGAGAAAGGACTTCAGGACAGAAAAGAGGAAGAAATCAGAGGGTGTAAGGTCGGGGAAATAAGCAGGATGGGGCAGTATTTCAGTTTTTCCTAGCACATCGACAACATTACATTTCACGTGCACATTGTGCCCTTTCCTTTTGGTAGTCTTCCGAAGTCTGGGAACCCATCTAGCAGACACTTTACTCATATGCAACTGTTGATGTTCTCCAGACTACACTAATTTCGAATCCTGTAGCCAATTTTTTTTTTTTTTTTACGCTAATACACTTCCAGGTCAGAGGACCTCTACATAGCCATGTGGGCAGGAGCAGCAGTGGTAGCACACGCTTCTTGATTAGACCGGGGTTCGAGCCCGTGACCACCAAATACGGAGGATGTGGAAAGGTCAGGGAATGACCACCGCATATCCCCTGAGCAATATGGCCTTAGTTGCTAATGCTCCTAAACATAAACAAACAAAGAGGACCTGTACAATCGCGATTTTCCAGGATTAATGCCTTAATTTTTGCAACACCCTCTTCTGTTACAGCAATTGCTGGGCGTCCTGGAATTTCTTTATCTGAGGTTCTTCTACATTTGAAATGTTGATACCAATGTGCAACAATACTGTAACCTGGGCAGTTTTATCCATAAAGAGCAACCATTTCTTCGCGGATTGTTCTGGGTGTTTTTCCTTGGAGAATGCGGAACCGAATCACTGATTTGTATTCCACTTTATCCATTGTGACACTTTACTTCATTCAATTTCGATCTGACAATTCAAAAATGAATTGGCAGATCGATTTGACATACATTTTGTGTGGTTGTTATGGAGATTAAGGTATCAAACAACAACAAAAAAATTCATCCTTCTTTCTCAACCACTCCTGGGTGAATTACAAATCATTTTTGAAGCCCTTCGTATATAGAAATATATATACGAATTAGTTAGTGCGAACTTCTTTTAAAAGAAACTGACTATTCTGCAATGGTATCGGCTCAGTTAATATTTCAAATAGATTCCCTCTTAGCTTGAGTGCATGGACATGTTTCATTCTCTCAGTCTAACAAAGTCGGTCACATAAACAGTGAGTAAGCTGCTCTCCAAATAAAACAGTGGTGGGCCGATACGTACTTAGTGATAAGTCATCTGTCCTGGCTGTCAAGGAAAGAGAGAAGACAAGCAACACTGCTACTCACATCCTCACTGCGAGGCCTAACTTGTGTCCCTACTCAACTCCCTCGTTAGCAGGGTGTGACAGCGGCACGAGGACACAGAGAGGTCTGACTTTTACTAACCATTTATTAATAACGACACAGGTGCAGACAACCTCATCTCTCCGTTACCTAATAGCCCCTATTTTTACCAGGGGGATGAGAAGTAAAGGGAAAAAGAGGGTAAAAAAAAAAAGCGTTACTTAGTTCTTGAGGAATGTAGTGGATGTTACAGAGACTAATTACTCGCACATGCGTAAAATGTACACAGCGTTAACGTGCTGGCCGCGGTTTTGGGAGCGTCACGCTCTGACTGTCGTCAGCATCTCATGGAATCCGCCTCGAGCTTTTCCAACACCTTGCTCTGCTCCGTTGATGGATGGCCTCTTATTTAGGGAAAATTAATGGGTTCGGTTTTTTTTTTTTTTTTTTTTTTTTCTTTCGAGGCAGAATCCTGACAAGCGAAGCTCGTTACTTGCACAAGGAAACAGTTCTTCCGCTCCCCCCACCAATTCCCCCTTCTGCGAGTACCCTATCTGCCTGAAAGCTGCTATTGACCAGAATAGACAGTGTTTATTGACATTATGTAGTCCGCCACTAGATCGGCAAGTGTTGTACAAATGTAAGGCGTATCCATCTCCGTCATGTCAGACGCTTCGCGCGAACAAACGATGCGGTATGTAGAAGCACCCCCCTCTAAGTGAGAGATAGATAGACAGATAGATACATCCCAGAAGCTATGGTCCGGACTAAAACGGTTTCTCTTTTGAACTGAGTTATCTCTGTCCTCCCCTTTTGTTCCCCCTTTGCGTAATTTGAGTAGAAGATTGTGTCAGCTGATGGAAATAGTGATCAACGTTGATTTTTAAATCTAAAGTCAAACTCGTCCTGCCAATCAAATTCGTGAGGTGATGATTATAGTCATTTTGTCTGCGACTCAGGGTTAATCAAAGCGCCTTCAAGCTGCAGTTGTATTTCAAATTATTATTTATTTTTCTTCTGGAAGTTGTACTTCTTTGTTTGTGCCCTTCGGTTAATAATAGGGTAGAAGAAATAACAGAAACGAATTTGCATTTCAGCATCTGTTTTACGGATTCATTTCCATATTTGACCGAGTTCAAGATTTAAATAACTTAAATTCTCTTCTTTTTCCTAAATAAGGTTTTTATTTGTATATATTTTTCTTATAAACTAATTGGATTACAAATGTTTGAATACAATATGTATAAAGTTGGTTTTTTTGGGTTTTTTTTTAAAAGGGCTAAACTTTAGATCCAAGCAGCTACAGCTAATTTATAAAATTAGCTCAATATAGAAAGCACATTTATTGGTATAGTAAGGGAAAATAATATGCGGTTCAAGGCCCGTTTGGTCCACAGTGCAACTATGGAGTGGGTAGGACTAATGAATGACTCTGAGCCCCCAAATATTTTTCTCTTAACTATAGCAATTGTGGTCTCACCCTTCTCATTAGGAGAACTTGAGAGAAAATGCGTGGGCTTTGTTTAAATAATCTAATTCCTGGACCATTTAGAAAGAAGCAAGAAAAAAATTATCAAATACAACTTTAATAAGTACAAGAAGGGATGCTCATTTTGTATAGACGATCTCGGTGGCCGCTTGAAGTGCCAAGTTTAAGGGGTTGCTGTCCATATAGGCGAACTAGGCGGGTAAATTAGGCTACATTTCAAGAAAAAAAAAAAATTTAAAAATTAAAATGGAAAACATGAAATTAAAAATACAAATAAAAAAACTTGTCATCATTCAGTACCCATGCGTGTACGGATGGGTATTGACCTAATTATTATAATATAATTAATAATGACTTTTATTTCTGTGAATTTAAAATACGTCAAATATTTTACTTACTGGAAAGATGAATAATATTTTAGCAAAATTATTTTTTAAATTGCAACGGGGAGTGTCAAGATGACAACCACCGAAATAACTCAGCCACAATGACTGAACAACACAACAAAATGTTTCACAATTTGGAAAAACGCCAACGTACACCTAACCTTCAGATTTGAGGGGGATACCGACTTCATAGTTCTCCTAAGGTACCAGTTGTTGGCAGCTAGAATTGGATCGCTCCTCACTACAAATATACTGTTATTATTCAGTCGCTCTATGTAACATAAAACGAAAAAAATAATAAAGATAGTACAATCATGGGATACTATAACGTTCTACGAGTAGCTCCAACAGCCAGAATTCCTCTGCAACAGACGCTTCGAGAGTGGTGAGATCGGCAGATCCCCACCCAATATAGAATGGAATAAATGGTGTTAACGTATCGCTTGGTTATGCAAAGTTGATACTGCTGCATTTATAAAGACTGCTATACAAAGTGGAGGAGTGTGGCATTAAGGGCAAGTTACTGCTATGGATAATGGGATGGTTGAGTGGGAGAAGCCAGACAGTGGTTATCAATGGAAACTGCTCTTCGTGCACAATTGTTATCAGTGAAGTCCCCCAGAGTTCGATGCTGAGCGCTGTATTTTCTGTATTTATTAATGATGTCGATTAAGGTATATCAGACTTAATGTCTGAGTTCGCAGTTGATACAAAAATTGGCAGGGTGATTAATGACAGTAATCAAAGTATGATTCTGCAACAAGACCTAGAAAAATTAGACAGATGTACTGAGCAATGGCAATTGATTTTTTATATTGACAAATGCAAAGCATTTCATATTGGAAGCAGTAATTCCAGATTAACGTATCATCTGAGCGGACTACATTCAGGGTAGTGGTGTTTATTTGCTACATTTAGTGGTGTTTATTTGCCTTTCATTCTAGCTTTCTATCAAAAGCAACTTTCTAAATCAGGGTGTTGTTAAAGTAAGGACATTAGTATGCCAACTAGTAATCGACAGATCACAGTGTGGTGTCGCCTCAGAGAGAACACCACTGTAGTGGATTTAGTTGGATTTATCTTCATTCCATAAGTAACGTAGTTTGATAGCTGGCTGAGCTGATGGTTAATAGCTAGGTTGTAGTTTTCGGTTCATTTTGTGCATGAATGGTTATCAATAGCGTGACATCACCACAGCTTATGAAGTTTGGCTCTCCGTGGAGGAATGGCAGCAGCATATCAGAAAACAGCAATGCTGACATCACACCACCGTGAGGGATCTCTACTGTTATAGGTCTAGATAATCTTGGTCAAAAATATTCTGTTTACACTCCAGAACGACCATAAGAGTTTACAATTAATCATTTCAACAGCAAGTATTCTTTGTTTCCTATGGCACACGAAAATTGTTATTGACAAATTTTTTTTTTTGTACTTAGGGCGAAAGGCCATTGCTGTCATAGGATGCAATTTTCTTTCTTCTGGGATACGTCATATTTAATACCATATTTCGTATTAATGTAAAAGATCACACTGTTGTTCACCGATGGGGAACAACAGTGTGATCATTTATTCAAAAGACCACTTATGGGCCTCCTGCTTTAAAAAAGAAACCTCACCCGCGCACTACAACTGTTGGTCTTCATTTCAGACATAAACAGCATTACACACAAACCGATTTACACTCAACACAAAGCGCTCTATGTTGTTAAACTGAGTGAAAGCCACTGTTTAATGCTTCGTTTGCGTTACTTTTTATATTCGCTACGACCCTACAATCTCTCTAAGCTTATTTCAAGGTTCATCTCATTGTTCCTTCCAGCCAATAAGCTCAATCATTCACACACATTCAAGTTGCAGCAAGAAACGACTTACCTGTTCTCTTCCAAGTGGTTGCCTTTGAGTTTCGTTTCTCCATACAGTTGACGCTTCTGCAGCTACGTCTTTTGTCTCTGCAAATTGGGAGGGGGAAAATCGGACAGGTGATCCAAAAGGTATGAGATAGTGCTGCTCCTGAAACTAGTTGATGTGCAGTTCACTTAGTTTACGCAGAATAATCGATGGGAAATGGTGAAGTTCTGTAATTTATCTCCACTTATGTGAAGCACACAGTCAGTTTGCAGCACTAGAACGCAAGAGTGAACTTGTCATATTAGTTGATTTATCGTTCTGATGCACTTCGACGTTTTATGCTATTATGCTTTAGGTGTTATGCCATTGCCAGCATGTGGAACTTGTTGGAATTAATTTTCCAGTACATTTTATCATAGTACTGTAGATGGCTAAAGTGCAGTTTCCTCTCATTTTATATTATATATAACAGTTATAGCACTGAAACAGCACGTTCAGTATGGATCCGTTGGAAGCCGCCCCCCACCTCTTTTGATTTTTTGCAATTTGCTTACAAAGGATTCGGGTATTAGCTGTTCAAGGAATCATTTGAATCCTTTTCAGACACACCCCTAAATTCAGAAACCGAAGACACCCAAAGATTACAAGTCTATCTTAATAAACCGTACATTTTAAAAATTTTGAGAAAGTCATTGTGCGCTGGCCATCCTTCGTAAACATTGATTAGTGTCTATTTACTCCGGGCGAGTAATTTGTTTTCGTTATATTAAAGCGCTCTCACAGCAGGTCGAGAATTTTACCGGGCCGCCCTCTGAAAAGTGCTGCCTAAGGTCATCTCACAAACTTACCCCTGGTCCTGGAAAAAAACGAACAATACCATCCTACACACACAGTCCAAAAATTAGATACTTTTATTCACTATCTAGAAGGACCACCTTTTGTCCTAATTGCAACCGGTACACATCGTGGCATGGATTCCACTAGATGTCTGAGGAAACCCAGTTCAAGATTTTACCATTATTCTATCAAGATATTTATCACCAGCTGCATTGTGATCAGAAGAGAACTGAAAAGTGGAACTGCTCTTTCCAGCATATGTCAGACATTCCAAGTTGGATTCAGATCTGGAGAATAAGCGACCAGGGAGGATGATGGAAATCTTGGAATGGTCCTCGATCCATTCATGTACATTTTTGCATAGTGGATAGTTGCATTGTAGTCTTGAAAGAATCAATAGCAATCCTGACAAAAATGAGGCATTGCAGGGTGAAGTTGGTCCGATACGATAGAAAGATATTCGTTGGAGGTAACATGGCCTTCTGACAGTATGGGCGGAACTACTCCGTACGAAGAGAACATACCTCATACCATGGTACCACCTCTGCTTGAGCCCTGGATACGAGACAGTCTAGACGCATGGCTTCGTGAGGTTCACGCCACACTTTCACCCTACCATTGGTGCAAAAAAGTGCAAATCGAGACTCGTTATACCACATGATCTTTTTCCACTATTCCACAGTCCGGTATTTCTTGTTATTAGCGGCACCACTCCAATTGAATCGTTCGATCGAGTTTTTGCAGAAAAAAAAGTGCCTTTCGTATAGACACACAACTACCAAAACCAAATTTCCACTACCGGCGAATAGTTCGTTTGGAAATGGATCTTTCTTTGCCTAAATTGAATTTTTCTGTCATTGCACATTGGAGTTGAGATTTCATTCTTGGAACACTGACTTTCTGCCGCATTTTTTTCCTTTTAAAGCTGAATTCTTCTTTCGTCTTCCACTTATTGTATACTTTTAAGATGGTTGCTTTCAACACACCAGCGATTTGCTTTGTTTTTTCAAATTCCAGCTCCTGCTAAACGTGTTACAACAATAACACCTTTCTGAAAATCTGAAAGATCACCTGTCTTCCCCATAACTGGATTGGCTAAGAAGAACCACGAAAGTGTACGGTATTTACTTGATACCAAGAACCTTGTGATTATACCATATGACAACTTAAATTTGCATAAAGGTAAAAAAGTTAAACTGCAGCCATTATCAACCCACTGCAGGATGGAAGCCTCCTCAACAATTCATGTTGAGGGAAATGGACCCTAGTCTGTCACGCTGGTCCAGTGCGGGTTGGCAGACCTACCATATTTAGCAATCAGGGGCTTGAACCCCGGTCTACTCAAAGAGCGTGTGCTACTGCACTCCCTCTCCTGAACATTCGGCTACGGAGGCCTTAAATTTGCATATTGTACGTTGAATTATATGCTGATGCCTGCTACAAAAGGTTTCTAATTTTTTGGCCAGTGAACTTATTTACAATGTTGTCAGTTACACTAATTTTAGTTGTTAATCAGCTGATGTATTTTGGAATGTCCTCCTTTTCTAGGTTCCCAGAGTTTATTCCATTTTGCTTACATTTTGTTCAGCTTTGTGGTGTTATTTTCTGAACTGAGAAATGTTAGGAATCCTTTTAGAGACTTCATTGCCCTAATGTATCTGTCCTGGTCCCTACATTGTTGATTACGAAGTTTCTTTTGTATGTTGAATATCACAGCATCTGTAAAATATGGTTTCATGTCGTATAAAAGCTTTTGGGGTAATTAAGCCTATTAGACCTTCAACTGAAGTCCAGCAGACGGGTCAATTTTTTATTTATTTATTTTTTTTGACTTTAGTAATGTGATGAATAACCTCTTCGTGTTTATGAATTAAAATTGTATCAAGGAGTTAGGTCTCGGTATGTTAAAATTGTATCAAGGGGGTTAGCCCCGATATCTATCCCCTTCAAAGGAATTTTTAGAGTGTATTTTTAGGACATTTTAGATTTTTAAAATGCTGGTGGAAAAAAATATGAATATAAAACTTAAATCCCGATTTGTCGAATTGCACTGGCAAAATCCAGTTTCTGTCCATGGCAAAAACAATATACTTCATTGGCAAATAACGAGTAAAATCGTGAAGGGAAAGCCACATCGGCTTATCAGAAAGACCACCCAAAATTTTCTACAATGAATCTGAGATCAACTCACAAACAAACGTGATGTATATTGGAAGAAATTTGTCGTGACCCACAGAAAATCCTTCCTCCCCTTTCCAAAAATTAGAGATCTCCATCGTTCTTTAAATTCAATTGAAGTGGAAACTAATAAAGGTGAGCACTTAATTTTTATTAATAATTAACTACTCAGATAATAATGTACTCCACCAAAACGCGATATCGAATTCTTATGCTTGAAGAAAATAAATTTGGATTGCATTTCATACGCTGCAAAACTTTTTTTCTCAGATGTTTGCTATTCACTTAGTAGGGAAAACAGTAACTGTGTAACATTAGTATTTTGTATACTCCCTTCAAAAAATAAAGATTCATACCCACACACCAGGACTGCTTTGAACTCCTTGAAAACTAATGTGGAAGTTTTCGTTTTGCAGTTTGTACCAGAAAATACTCTTGCTGATTTTCACAGAGAAATTAAAACCACAGTTACGTTTGCCCGCCTTTCGATATTACACGCTTCTAATTTCAGCTGACCTGGATCACTCATGGTACATAGGTATTCAACAGTTGGTCATTTCTGAAGAATATAAAGAATTCTTATGAAATTGGAACTGACTAACATGGACGTCTGGGCTTTCTCTTTTGGATTTCTGAACCAGAGAGTTTTGACAAAGATTTGTTGCAGCTTCAGCCATGTGATGGTTGAGTACGTCCATCGAATGTTTGGGCTTCCTCTGAAGTGTCTTCGCATGTATGTCATGCAATCGAAAGATTCCGTGCGAAATTCAATAAAAGATTAACAACACCCGATCTTAATTTTTGTATTTGTAAATACGCTAATGTTTATTCAACTGAACATGTATAACAGCATTAAAAGGTTTGACTACTCCAAGAATACACGACTAACTTTATAAACTAAAGAAAGATTTTAAAGAAGGAAAAACTTCCCAATTTCCTTTTATTACATGTGCTACTTATCATTAAAAGAAAGAATAAATTCTAATTTTGACGTGTTCAAATTTGCAATGCTTTTCAATGAAATCATAAACAAAAACAAAGTACGCATTGTTTGACAATAGTTTTCTCAAACGTCAATGTTTTAAGGCCTTTGTACAGATTTCCACACACGTACTGAAAATTCAATAAGAATCTGTACTTGTAATTTCTACATTACAAATAAAGCCTTTGCTGTTATACGTAAGACCAAACTGGAGAAGCTAGTGCCACTTTTCAGGAGTTTCAATCGAATTAACAAAAATTGCCATACTGAACACCAGTACCACTTATATCGAAATAGCTAACAGACAATCCAGTGTATGAATTGCGCACCAGGGAAGCACAATTCATACATTGGATTGTCTTGGTCTTCGGTGAAATTCGTCTTTTTTCTTTTAATTCAGGGATTACTTCCAGTGCAGTTGGCATGGACTTCTTGAATCCAACCTCACAACTATTAATCACTTAGTAATGAATAGGTAAACACTACTTCAGGACCTCGTGGGTAGCAGAGTTGGTAGCATTGCTGTCCTCCCACAACGGGTGGAAAAGACCGAGTCCCGTCGATGACGTGAGGAATTTTTATGGTCCTTTTTCACAACGTGGCTTACACATCGGAGTTAGTCGGTCTCAAGCGAGTGTAGCATGGTTTTCTCTCCAGAAAACTCTGGTTTTTCGTTCAGCAAACAGAAAATCGATCACAGCACACGCAATACCAGACAATATACATGAAGCAATACGGCTTTAGTCGCTGATGCGCCTGCAACAACTGCTACTACTTCAGAGTTTTGCATCGAAAAAAAGACAAAATCGTGCACCATTCGAAATTTCTTGACTAGGAGTCGAATTAAGGATATTAACCAGAATTAAACAGATTGATTTTCAGCGAAATTACCTACCGAATAATTCATTTGTTTTGATATTCGGACTCGATCGAGCTCTCTGTCGAAACGTAGGCATTGTGTAGTAATAAGTGTATATTATTTGCGCGTATGTTCATAAGGCCATTTGCATGTTGTGCTGTTTGACAAACCTGGAGTAACTCAAAGGAGGAAGAGGAGGGACTTTACTACCCTCTGCTGGAGATCGACCAATTATATTTAGTTTTGACTGAACATAACACGATAAAATAGATCGAGGCTTCCATCATTAGTTTACCCCGAAAACGAAACAGAACGACAGTACCAATACAAATCAGAATTTCAGGACTTATTTAAGAGGATCACTTAGCAATGGGCCTCGTTTTTATTATTATTTATTTTTTTTAACAAAGTTATATTTATGCTACACACCGGTACTGGTACATTGTCTAACTACATATTTCCTACCCCTTATTATGTTATTTACGCTCATTGGGCTAATGACATCGTTTATCCACAAGCGATGTTACGGTAACAGTCGCTAAACATGACCGACTTCATGAAAGCCGTCAGAAGCAGGGTGCTATTATTTAATTCTTGGTGTGTAAGAAAGGAAGTATTGTAAGCATCCATAAGCAACAACAGGCGTATAGGGACGATGCTGTCGACCGCAGCACCATTGGTCGCTGGGACAAGTCAATTCCGAAAGGTGAATTGTTACAGACTTATCTCTCAGAAAGGAGAGATTGCATTTTTTAGGAGTTCCGGAAGTTTTGATACAGGCGATTATGTATCGTGCGGACTGCGTGCAGAGAGACAAACGAATGGGTTTTAATTTTGTTTCTTAAATTGCATATTTTGAAAGGTGGAAGTACAAATTTTGAAGGTGGTCTAAAATTATCTGTTGTTTGTCGATCACAATGTTTTGTTACTGAGAACAATATAACAAAATAATATTTTATTTTGGGGGTCCGGCGGTAAATATAGGAATAAAAAGGGATCTGAGACGAAAAATGCTTACGTGCATTTTTCAATTGGCTTATTTGTGTTTCACATCGTATACACTGCTCTACCATTAATATCCGGACACCCCTCCATGGATGGGGAAACAGGTCCTATGCATGCAACACGTCACAGGACCTGCTATAAATATGCACAATGGGATTCGAACAGGCAATTGCAAAAGTGGGCATGCAAGATGACACATTCAACAGAATTATCTCAACAGTTCAACATAATTGATCACTTCAACAAATGCCAAACGCTGATTAACATAGTGTAAGGAGTGCGAATCCTGGACTGTAGAGCAGTGGAAAACAGTCCCATGGACAGACGAGTCGAGGTTTGCACTCTACTAGTCTGATGGCCGTTCCTCCGTGTGGCGAATGCCAGGGGAACAGTTCCTTCCTGATTGTATCCTACCAATAGTGAAGTTTGGTGGAGGCAGTGTCATGGTATGGGGTTCTTTTCATGGTTTGTCTTGGGCCCATTAGTCGTTATCGACAAAATCATGAATGCTGTGCAATAGCAGGACAGCCTGAACAATTATGCACTTCCAACATTATGGCAATACTTCGGAGAAGGCCCATGCATGTATAAGCAAGACAACGTGCCATGCCATACTGATCGGGTCGTAACAGAGTGGTTTGAGGACATGGGTGTGGAAAAGTTGGATTGGTCAGCCCAGAGTGCTGATCTGAACCCTATCGAGCATCTTTGGGATGTATTGGATCGTCGGGTACGAGCACGTCGAGATCACCCAAAGAACATGGCCGAACTGGTTGCTGCGTTAAAGGCCGAGTGGAGGAATATATCACCTGACATTTATAAAAAACTGGTTGAGAGTATACGGCGAAGATTCAAGGTCGTCATAAAAACAAAAGGTTTCAGCACAAAATTTTAAATGAAACAATAAAAGCTCTTTTTTTGACTAAAGGCACGTGTCTGGATATTAATGGTAGAGCAGTATACGTGCATAACCGGGTAAAACGAATTTGAGGATGGTCGACTACAATTTGTGATAACAATAAGCCAATTCCCACTCTGCTACACAGCAGGTTATTCGTAGCCTAAAAATACTGCAGATCTGAAAATGTGACCTTCAGAGACACAAATAAGTCGGTGGGACAATGTATTCCTTGATTTTTTTTGTCTGTGGATTAGTCACAAGAGAGTTAAAAACGTTTATTACCGTATTAACAAGAAGCGTCCTCTTTTGGCCATCAGTATTGTTCAACGCAAGGGTTAAAATGGAAAACAAATGAAACCTTTTTTTGTCATGCAGGTGCATGACATTGCCGATCGTCTGACGAATCCGAACGGCACTCCAGTCCATTCCGAGCCCTGGTTCAATATAAATCTTAGCGGTAGACGTGAGTTAGAACAAAGGATCTTCCCGCAAAATGCGTGGACCAGTTACGGTGACATTCAGGTTTCTATGGTTCCTTCTTTTTCGATAGTGAAAGTCGAGGTATGTAGATTCTTCGCTGTCATTTGACATTTAGGGTTATAAAGAGAGTAGTCCTGGAGATAAGTTTCCAATAATGCGGCTAAATATATCGCACGTCAGAACAATCCTGCCCAAGGATTTTTCTCTGATAGGATAATTCGGAAGAAGGGCAGATAACTAATCTACAATGCAATTTGTACTACCATTTCTTGCTTTTTGGCGTACATGACAGCGAAAAATTCTGGCATTCGCATGTAGGAAACAGTCATCCTACATGAGTCCAAGTCTTTGAGAAAAGTGACTATTTTACTCGTTCTCCTTGTACTATAGCTTGATATTATTTTCGGGTGGCGAATGTCACTTGAACAGATCTGTCTGGCTTTAAAGTTGGCTAGTCCACAATTCGATGTATTTGATTGTTTAGATCGAAGGTTAATATTATGAGATCAGACGTATCTTTAGACGTGTAATGGGTACTTCGAAAGTTCTCTTAATCAAATTCACGCGAATTCTGTGGATGTTGAGTCCCTCAATAAACGAGCTCAAATTGCAGACAAAAAAGATAAGTTTCTTGCCTGAGTGAAAAACATTATCCAATGACCAACTCACTGTAACAAGCGTTGTCCAACTTAGAAACAGATCTGTAGACCTCTGTATTTATGGAGGTGATTTCACCTTTTAGACTATTATTCACTTGTCCACAGGTTTCAATGATGACTACGACCTAGTAATGAATCCTGAAATAGATTCCTGAGTAGAGATTATGGGTTACATACGAGCGGATTGAAAAAAGATTTGTATTCATTCAGAGGTAGTTGTGATAGATAGATGAAAATTTTTTGTTTGATAGCTTAAATTCCCCATAGCAGCCACACAAATTTTGGTTTTTTCGATCTGACGATTCATTTTTTTTTTCTTTGCAGATCAGTGATCGGTTCCGCATTCTCCAAGGGAAAATACCCAAAACCATCCATGAAGAAATAGTCGCCATTTATGGAGAAGACTGTCCAAGTTAGTGTTGTTGCACAATGGTATAAACAATTAAGATGTGGAAGAACCTCAGTGCATGATGAAGAAATTCCAGGACGCCGAACAACTGCTGTAACAAAGAAGAAAGTTTTGCAAAAAGTGAGGCATTAATCCTGGAAGATCGCAGTATTAGCGAAGCACTTCCATCAGCTTGTTTGTCAATCTCTAAAATGATTATATTTCCACTGAACTTCCTGGACTGATAAACGAGGGGATACAGCAGCAGTTTCTTTACACAATACGATTCAAAGAGACTCTGTTGCGCCTATTTCAAGTTAGGAAATTGCAGAAAAAAAAAAATGACTGTTTTTTCTGCCTTTTAAAGAATACATCCCCCTTTCCCCGAAGCTATCACGAAAGCATAAAAATTCTCTCGTTATAAAAGGTACTGCCCACCCCACTAGAAAATAATAATAAAATGCTATCATTTTCCGCCACATTTGGAGATATATTTGCTCAACAAAGCCACATCTATGTCCTCGGGGACCTAGGGAGAAGGAGGGGGTTACAAAGTTGACAGTTACGCAACATCGCTCGCGCACATTCGTTCATCGTCACGCCTCTGTAACCACGTGAGTCTCGCTACATCGTGCCTTTTAAAGCCCGCTATAAAACGGCTCTCTTTTGAGCATGGGCACGTGCACTTTTCTTCCTTTTTTTTTTTTTTTTTCTTCACTCCCCTCCCAAGCTCGGTATGTTGCCGATATGAAACATAAGGCCTGCACCTGCGAGAGAAATCGCAGACGTACTCTAACAAGTACGGGAGAGAAAGGCGTGCCTGAGAAAGAAGGGGAAAGTCAGGCACCTAATTAATTCATCCGGTTGTTCAGTATTCTGGCGACTGAAGATGTAATTAAAATGTTCCCTCAGCAACTGGTAGACGGAAGACGGGAGATATCTCCACCACATGTGGAACACGACAGCAGATTTTAATTAATGTGAACATGTTGGCTCATCTTGACAGTTGTTAAATTTATTCTTTTTTTCTTTTCTTTTTTCCCTTACCTCTCCTTTCCGTCAAGAATTAAAGGCAGAAATATCAAAATTTTATCATCCATTTGATGATGAATTGTAGAGTATTTTTCATTGTCTTTATCTCTTTGGCGAACAAAAGCAAAGTTTTTATTAGTACTTATGATGACGTATATTCTTTAAAAAATATATTAAAGAGCGCTCATAATATACTCCCGCGAAAGTGAATGATGGCAGATCATAAAAAATCTACAAACGTATTATATGTCATGCCATTCCCAAGAATCAAAGCGAGGCATTTGTTCCAGCAGAGTCCATGAAAAATTTTAACTCCGACAGGACCTTATTCGTGCAAATGTTAGAAATCAAAAATGAACGGACGGAAGGAGAAAGAGGACCAAATACCAACAAACAAAACAATAGCAAATCTAGCTAAAGTATCATTCAATCTTTGCTATTAGAGTAGATGGCATTAGCTGCTCGGTCTACAGTTCAGACAATGATAGCATTGATTACCAGTATTCCAACCATCTGCGAAGCTGTAAGTCGTCAAAACTGAAGCATTTGGGGGGGGTCGTACGTGAAGATGAAAAGGCTATTATAGTAACTTTCACCACCCAATCATTTTTAACAGATATGGAGAAAGAAATGTGAATTTTATCCTGGAAAGATACGCAATAAAATGAATTTTTTTTAGCAATATCATCATTCCAGATTTCCTTTGTAAAGACGTCAGCGAAGTTGTTATTTTATTAGGGTTTTAGGAGCATCAGCAACTAAGGCTATATTGCTCCATATATACTGTCTGTAAATTGAGTATGTTCTGTGGGCGATTTTCTATTTGCTGGACGAAAAACCCGAGTTTCCGGGAGAAAAAACATGCTACCCTCGCCTGAGACCGACTGACTCAGCCACGTTGTGAAAAAGGCCTACAAATGTTCCTCACGACATCGACGGGACTTGATCTCAGGTCTTTTCCACCCGGTGTGGGGAGGACGGTAACTAAAAGTTTTTATTACAGTTCTGTTTTTAATAATGACCTTTTTTAACAAGGTTTTGTTTATAGGTAAAATGATTCACGTTTCAGGATGACGGTATTTTTCGAACTTTTATTCTGAAAGAAGGAAATAATAAAGAGATTTTTTAAAATTGGATTTGTGTAATATGGAAACATTCACTGACATTCATTCAAGATACCGTTAAGACACCCACCACCCAAGCCGAAGCTATATGTGGCTTAGAACTTAACATTTTTAACTCATGCCGTATAATAAAACTCAATAAATTATTAATTAATTTAACACAACTCAAAATAACACAAGTAACTAAGATTAAGAGCTCATTATGCCGCTTGGCCCAAGCCAAGTGAGATAAACTTTCGACATTCATCGTAAGTCCGGCCTATCCCAATGGACTTGGTTTCCATCCTTGCGACTGGGAGATGGGCTCTACTACCAGCTTGTATTTGCTCTCTCTTTTTAAACACAGCATAAACAAAAGCATTAAAATAAGCAAACTTATATTTTTACACAACATAGGCCATAAGGATCTTTGCTCAAGCCTTCCCATCAATATCTCCAATCGACTCCTGATGTTGACATAACAGCTGCAATAGAACATTATATGTTCAAATGTTTCCTCATGGCCTCCACACGGGCAATTCTGATCTTGTGTCAACCCTAACTCAGAGTCGTTTAGCAACACCGTGCCCGGTAATAAGGAAGGCTGCATTCACACCAAACTGCTGCCAGACTTTCTTCCTTACATCAATAATATTAACGCAAGAACATGTAGGTAGCCCTACCTTTATCTGAGGTATCCACTTCCTTTATCATTCTAACATTAACTCTGACAGTACCCTTCTTTTCTCAGATTGTACATCTTGTCTGGTATACAGCCTTCCATCATCAGGGCACGAACTCATATTTAAAGCATAATTAAAGCATTCACTGATAAAGAAAGGGTTTGTTAAAAGAGTTGTAATGCAAAGTACTTTTGAATTAATTAAAAACGTGACAATATTGATTATTACTATTATTATAGGTAATAAATTTATGTTGTACCATTACTGGTATATACACAAACAAAAGTATTAAAAGTAGTGTGCATTTAGTCACAAGTAAATCACGAACAGGCACGATATGGCTCAGAAGGTCCTTGTGCCAAAAATCCTCAAATGCAACAACAACAATAGCAGTTGTGGGATAATAATTCACATTTTAGGTGCGTTTGATTATCAAATAACGCACTAAAGAGGTTACAGACAATCTTTTGTTAAACACTTCTCAAGAAGCGGTTAACAAAAGCGAAGTTTTGTTTAACTAAACTTCACCACGTGATGTTCACTTGACAGGTAGCCATAAGGGGTAGCTTTTGTAGCAGTTCTTTTTGGAGGGGGAGAGAGAAACGCATGAGGGAAATGGGTCAACCTATTTTCATGGAAATTAGTAGAAAGGTCCCTAAGAATACTATAATAAATAAGTCCGGAAATTTTGAAAGAGATCAAGGCTGCTGTCTCCATATTTACAGCACCCTCTCTCTAGATGGAACTGTGGGGGGTGGCATTGAACTCAAAATTAAACACAAAACTTCCTAAGAGACCAAAAGAAAACATGAAGTGAAAATTTGGTGTTGATTTGACTTTACTTTATCAAGTGGTAATCAAACGTCCGAAACATGCTTCCAACTGTATGGCTGACTTCAAATTTAATGAAAACAAATTAGTACGTAATACATTATATTTCTGGCACGTTCGATTTTTACTTCTTAAATTAATTGAACTTTTTATTTTTCTGTGAATAACAGAAATGAAAAGTAAATAACGAATTATTATATTGTTACCAATTACTAATTAACTAACTAATAATATAAAAGAGTAATTGTTTTCACTTCACTGTACATACCTCTCAATATAATATTTCCTCCTGAATTTTTAATAAAAATTGAAATGCAACACGTATTTCACGGATTTTCAACGATTTAACAAAATATACAAATGGCAACTCGTACCTCAGATCGCAATACGCAGCAGAAACCGCTCTTTTGTGGTTCGAGTGGTGTTTCAACTGTAAAGATAGATTCAATATTGAGTAGCACAGCTCTGATTCATACTATCTAGATTCAATGTACATATTTAACTCATCTGCCACGTCTGCTGGGATTTATATGACTTTTTTACATCGATCAAGTAAGGGCCTATCCAGCACACTCCGGTTTTCTTTTTTGTATTCCTTTACGAAAATAAATATTTTCTTCTTTTTCATTCTTTGTTAGTGATTTCTCGTATTCAGCATCAGTAGTCTTACACCATCAGTAGCTATAATACGCTTATGATACTCATATAAATCAATATCTCGCAATAGTCTCTAATTATTACACATCTTTTCTCTTTTGCTCAATTACATCCTTAACCTATCTTGCCATCTACCTGGGCAGCTTTCTTTTGCAAAACTTTTATACTGGAAGAAACGCATTTATAGTTTCCAGAATAAATGCATTTCATCTGGTATCCAACAGCATATAGCTGTCTCTCCAGTTAATAGGAGTCAAGAAGTGCCTATCTACTGCAATTTCTCCCCCTCTTGAAATTTCAACCCCCATCTTTTCCTTTGACTACAGAAATCTTTTTGAGCACAACATTGTGGTCACTACCTGCTATTAGTTCCTGCACCATCATATTTTGGATGCAGTTTGCTTCTTTGTTGAGAACCAAGTCGAGGATTTTGGAGCCCTTTTACTTTCTCTGATATGTTAGAATGAATAACAATTATCCAGATGACTCAAAAATCTGTTTACCCATAGCATATTGCCAGTCATGAATTCCATTCTCTAAGAGGCAGGGTTGAAGTCGCTCATAAGGAATGGTTGCATTGTTGCCCATTCAAGTTGCCTATAGAGATTTCTGTCAAAGAATCGTTTTTGTTTGTAACATACCCCGATTATCACCTTCCACCTTCCATTTACCCCAAGACATCTTGTACCACACAGAGTTAACATCCATCTGAACATGATCTCACTCTGGGTACAGTCTGATCGCTTTCATAGAAATGTTGATAAGAAGCGTGATCCACCCTTTCCTTCGATCCTCCATCTTCATCCTGAACATGTTATACTCACCATAATGCAATTCTTCATCCCTTATCTCTGGATGGATGGCAGCATGTCTCCTTTAGTCCTATCATATCAACATTGATTGACCTGAACCAAAAGCTCAAATTCGTTTATTTAGAATACTCCCGTCATTGCTATATAGACAAATTAAAATTAAATTTCATTTTGTTTTTTTTACAAACCCCTTTAGCTTTTGATGCGCCCCCTTTTAGCTTCTTAAACACATTTTCTCTGGTGGTATGTTCGTGGTGGTTTCTGCACCTATTTCAATGTGTCTTTTTGTAAAAAAAAAAAAAAAAAAAAAACGTAATTACAGGTTGGACACAAGTTCTCACAGGGAGGATGCAAAATGTGGTTTTGTTCCATATCATTAACCTGCATCATTCCAATGGCTCCCCTAATCCCCCGAATTATCAGTTTCCTTGAA
Source organism: Mastigoproctus giganteus (assembly GCF_048544385.1). NCBI lineage: Eukaryota > Metazoa > Arthropoda > Arachnida > Uropygi > Thelyphonidae > Mastigoproctus > Mastigoproctus giganteus. The sequence continues at coordinate 75,640,505 of NC_143583.1, forward strand.
TTCTTAAGACGTATTCCATGACATTAGCAAAAACCTTTGCACCTCCATTGTTTAAATTCATTCCATCTTTACAATACAAATTTCTACTGGTAACTAGGACAGGCCACGCTGCGAAAAACTTCCCCCCCCCCATAAGTTTTGCAGAGTCTCCCAAATCTAGAGTTAATCCACAATGCTTTCATCCTATCATGGCTGGTCAGAATTGCAGACACAAGAACATTTTATTCTTTTGTCAAGAAATAGAAGTTCATGCTGGAAACATAATCTAACTCGATTTTTACCGAGTTAGATTATGTTTTAAGTCATTAGAATCCACATAGATCACCGTACCCTTTAGTACCCTTAAAGTTCTATAAACCTCTGTAGCAGTTGTTGTAGCGCAGTGTAAACTTTCGATTATACACTGAGTGACTATTTTATTAGGTACACCTATCTACAAAGTAGCCATTCGATCTCCTTTAATCCTCAGAATAGCCTGGATTCGTCGTGGCATGAACTCAACGAGTTCATGCATGCTACTCATCCAGGCTTCTCTGAAGGCATGCCATGCACCCGGAGATGCTGGTCCATGTTGACTCAATTGCTTCCCATCGTTATTAGAAATTGAATAGCTGCGGATTTCTACTCCAAGAGTTCGTTCCACCCCTCCCACAGGTGCTAAATTGGATTGAGATCTAGTGAGTGGGAAGCCATTAGAAAATAAAATTGAATATCTTAATCAGAAAGATTAAGGAAATCGATGATTTCAGTGAAATAATAAACACATTATGATTTGCTTAAAGAAAACCATGCCATTTTTTTTGATTATTCATTTTTATTAAGTGTTTATTTTAACGACCCTTATCAAACAAAATTATTGAAATCTTTAAACAAAATTATTTAAACAAAACAAATTTATTTAAATATATTTTTTAAACAAAATTATTGAGACTTTAGATATATTCGGCAACGTTGTCACAATATTAAATAGTGGGACAAATATTTGAGAAAATATTTATATTTTATTAAATATCCAAATTAAATATTAAGTTTTATTAACAAATATTTGTGAAAAATATTTGGAAAAAAAATGTCACGTTGTGATAATATTTTATTATCTACTTTTACATGCATTTACCGGTTGGTTGGTTGTTTGGTTGTTGTAGGGTTTTAGGCGCAAAAGCAACTTATGCCATATTGCGCAGTATATAATGTCTGCAAATACACTGAGTGATCACTGAATTATGACCACCCCTATGACAACTGAATGCGACCCGTTGAACACATGGCGCCTCCGTAGCCAGGAGGGCAGGAGCAGCAATGCGTAGCACACGCTTCTTGATTAGACCGGGGTTCGAGCCCGTGACCACCAAATACGGAGGATGCGGAAAGGTCAGGGAATGACCACCGCATATCCCCGGAGCAATATGGCCTTAGTTGCTAATGCTCCTAAAAACCAAAATAACAACAACAACATTGATCACATGAGGTACGAGAGTGCGGGGTTATTCGACCTGCGTAGCATAGATAAGGTGTCAGTGGTTCAGTAGGTAGTAAAATTCCGAGCGTGATTGGTAAAAGGAAGGATTTATCGGACTTTGATAAAGGACAGATTGTGGGTGCTCGACGAGCTGGTGCCTCGATTTCCCAAACGGCTGAACTGATGGGGTGTTCGACAGCCGCCGTAGTTAAAGTGTACTAGGACTGGCGCCAAAATGGTCAAACAACGACCCGACGGCAAAACTGCAAAGGTCAGCGAAAGGTTGAAGTTAGAGGTGAGCGCCGGGTCCGACGACTCGTACAGTCGAACCGGCGTAGCACTGTTGAAGAGTTGACTACCCAATACAACATGGGCCAACCCGGAACAATATCTGGCATGACCATGCGTCGCACGCTCGCACGTATGGGCTATCCTCTCCTAACCAAGGTTCATCGGCGTAAAAGACTCGCCTGGTGCAAAGAGCATGCAAGTTGGACGTTAAAATACTGGAAGAAGGTGTGCTGGACGGATGAGTCGCGTTACTTACTCCACACCGTGGGTGGTCGTGTACAGATTTGGCGTCAACAACATGAGGCTCTTCATCCATCATGCATGGTATCAAAAGTGAAGACCGATGGAGATGGTTGTATGGTGTGGGGCATGTTTCACTGGCAGAAACTTGGACCCTTGGTGCATGTGGAACAACGTATCATTGGTCTCAGCTATCGTCAACCGCTTGCTGACTGTGTACACCCCGCTATGTTGGAATTTTTCCCGAATGGCGATGGTGTGTTCTAAGATGACAATGCGCCGAGCCATCTGGCACGTGTTATGCAGGAATGTTGCGCAGGTTTGAGGAACACAGTTCTGACTTCCAGCATATCGAATGGCCTCCGAACTCCGCTGATATAAATCACATAGAACACTTGTGGGACACTATGGAAAGGCATATCAGGCGTCTGGATACACCAATAACCTCCATACCTGCATTGCTGACCGCATTACACACAGCTTGGTTGGCTATAGCTCCCGAACGCTTGCTACGTCTTGTTGAATCAATGCCACGTCGGATAGTTGCTGTCTGAGGGCAAAAGGAAGACCTACGAAGTATTAGGTAGATGGTCATAATTCAGTGATCACTCAGTGTACATAATCTATTATGAACGGATCTACATTCCCCATCCGTATAGCTAAGCTTTGTCTTGACATGGACTATAAAAGATGGAAATATAGTTTTAGGTGAAAGATGTTCAAAATGCCTTGGGGACAATTCTAGGGGTATTGCTGGAAACGTTGGAATTTCTAGGAGTGCTACCAGATGTGTATAGCAATTATGATGGCACATTCTGGCATAAAGGATTTACCTTCAGTTCAAATGAGTGCGAAAAGGGATTTTTCAATTCAAACATGTTGCATTTTAAATGTTCTAATAATTATAAAACTCCGGTTACATTCACAGAATTAATTACTTACAGCGTATTCTAGTTTTTACTACTGACTGAAAATAATACATTGCTAACTTCCCATAACCTTTCAAGGTCGCTTATTCCATCCCACTTTTCATCAACAATAAACACTAACAAACTCTCCACAGAACGTCAAGAGCTGTCGATTCCGTGCCCAGATGGCGGCATTATTTCTTTCTTTCGTACAAGATCGACGATCCTCCCTCATCCTCTGGTTACAGATCCCAGATTAGCGCGAGAAATAACGCCTAGTGAAACGCCGGCTGATTTGACAGATTCACGGGTGGCCGACCGATGCGGAGAACCCTTTTCCTGGAGCTGACCAGCGGAAATTGGCACCTACCTGATCAGCTCAGCCTCCGTCACGGACCCGTCAAAAAATAAAACGCTGATAACGAACCGTCGAGACGGGTTGACACACAAGGCCACAGATGACGGGAGGAGTTCACCCGAGGTGTCAGACAAACCTGTTATACACAGGTGTCAATTATCACCTTGTCACCCCACCAGAATATGGCATAATGATAAATGAAGAGAATGCAGGCCTCCGCTTCCTTAACTCTAAGGCCCAAATATGGTCTCTTAAGGACAAATAATTCTGGCGCAGAATTTTATTTAATTATAAGAGGGTAATAATTAAATAATTACAGTATTAATTATTACTCTCTATACAACTTAGGCGGGCAGTGTCCGAATGGTCAGTGCATCTATAGAGTTCCGTACATTGCGTGTTCGAATCTACTGGAAACCCAAAAATACGTAGTCCAATGTTAACAATGAATCATTGTAGTTGAAGTTGTACAATCCTTCAAAATCCTTCTTTAAAATCAGTGAGATCAAAATATAATATAATAATAAAATACTTCGTGGATAGAACAGTTGGTATAATCACCGTCTTCTCCACCCGGCTATAAAAGACCTGAGTTAGAATCCCGTCAATGACACCAGGAATATCTTTTTGGGGGGGGGGCTTCACAACATGGCTGAGTTAGTCAGTCTCAGGCAAGGATAGCATGATTTTTCTCCCGGAAACTCGGGTTTTTGTCCAGCAAACCGACCACACAACACAGGCAATTTACAAACATTATTTATTTATGGCGCAATGTAGCCTAAGTTGCTGATGCGCCTAAAACCCTACAGAAACAATAGTATTAGTTAAGGGCGAATGATGCAAGGAAGGCGATTTCTCCTGCATCAGCCAAAAAGAAAATAATAATAATATAATAAAAATAAAGAATATAAAATATTAATACAAAACAGAATCTTCATATATTGTCATTCCCATAAAGTAGTTATCCAGTTCTTTGAATTTAGTCAGACTCAATGCCTGTTCCACATTGGGAGGCAACTTATTTCAGTGTTCGACAACCCACTCCCCATAAAAGAGCTTTTTGAGATTCAATCTTCTGTTAATCCCTGAAATTTTATATTTGTGTCCCCTGGTTTTTGTCTCAACTACGAGGAAGAACAGATCTTCCTCATTCATTTTACTCAACCCCCCCCCCAATGCTTAAATGAGATCTCCCCTTAGATGTCTAGTTGTCAAATTTTTCAGTCTACACCTTTTAAGCTATTCCCCACATGTACATCATTTTGCACGTGTCACTAATCTGGTCACCCTTCTCTGAACCCTCAACAGAAGTTCAATGTGTTTTTTCAGGTGGGGTGTACAGACCGGAATGCAATATTCCGAATGCGGTTTAATCATCGTTTTGTATAAAGGGATAATGACGTCCTTCCCCCTTCTGACAAAGGTCCTGTAAATCATGGAGCAAACACCATGTGTTTTCCTAGCCGCCTGATTACACTGAATGACAATTTTCATGTCAGGTTGAATAATAACAAGTCTTTTTTGTCTTCAGCTACTTTTAGCTCCTCTGCCCGAGGAGAAATCCTGCGAAACTCCACGATTTCTCCTCGCCAAATTCATAACCTTGCATTTAGAAGCATTCAAACCATATGCGCAACTGATCCAAGTCATTTGTAAGCAACATATCCTGGCTCGAATTATTAAGTACCTTTTTTTCTTTTTTTGTTAAGTACCATCTTCAAATCATCAGCAAAACTTTTTGATAATTTGGAGGTGGAATCAGCAGTGCTTGCTGACGATCAGCAAAAGATTCAGGGGATGACCTACATTGAACCAGTGGATGTGGATCAAACAGTAATAATAATTACGTTGCAACTAAATTATTTTAGTAGCCCATACTTTCATTGGAATTATTCGGCTCTTTCTCAGTTCAGGACTTGCTACTTAGATAAACATTTTAAGTACTATTTTTACTAAAAACAAGTCACTGAAACAGACAGAAAATAATTCAACAGGCTTTCGTTTTAAAACAGTCTTAATTAAAGATTTTTCTGAAGTAAATAAAACGAACATATGTTGGAGGTGAGTTAGTGGGTGCGGATCACGCAGTAATAATAATTATCATCATAAAATTTATATCTCTAAATAACCACTATTATACCACGTGAGTTTTTTTTTTTTTTTTTAAGTTAGCCTGTTGACTGAATTACTGCACACTCAGGTAACGTCATTCCTTCTTTTTATTATTTTATTTTTGAAGAATGATCGTAGGAGACTTACACATTGTCTCCTTCCAAGGAATGAAGGAGAACTAGGCATTCGGTAAGCAGGAGGCTGTTAATACAATCAAGTATGGTCTGATGATGGGTTCCAACAAGGTTCCCGAAACGTTAGCTAACTGTGTAGTACAATTATTCAATAGGCTGAATAAACTAACTAAAAAAACTCACGTGGTATAATAGTGGTTATTTAGACGTAACGTCCTTTTCTAACTAAATTGCCATCATAACTAAATTATTTTAGTTTATTTAAAGTTGGAGACAGTAACATTACAAAAAATGGTATTAAGTCGCTTATTAAATAAATTCTATTCGCTCTATATTAAATTTAAATGAGATTTTAGAGGGTGGTGATTTCTACTAAAATTTCCTACCGTTTCGTTTTCAACACTGAGGAAGGATTTTGTAACCGCACTGAAACGATTCCCGATTTATATACAATAATATATACAGAATAAAACACATTTTTTCATGTGGTATCGAAAGCGTTCTAGAAAGATGCTGGTCCACGTAGACTGGACCGCATACCACAGTTGCGTCAGACTGTGGGAGACGATAAGCAGATCCCTGCTGCGAACAGCTGGTTCCAACCCATCCTAGTACTCAGTCGAGATGAGATTCGATGGCTGAAAAAGCCAATAAAGAATACCAAAGTCCCCCTCATATTCTTTTCCTTTATGTGAATATGAAGTGACACACCTGGTCGGCAACGGTCAAAGCAGGTTGCGATATTCGGATGCAAAAACACTCCCCACGTCATATTTTCCAACCAGTCTGCAATATTGACACGTGGCAAGAAGGGTCCATTGATATGTTGCTGTTGCCATATCCGGATCGTGCTGTTAGCATGAAATAACTGGAATTGGAATTCATCAAACCAGGCGACCTTTTGCCATTCCTAAAATGTCCAACGTCGAAGTTCCTCTGGCCACTGTACCCGTAGCTAAGCACAGTGGTCATAATTACCATCTTTTCACACTGTATGAAAAAGTCCCATGGTTCAAATCATCAACATTGCAAGGAACTTTAATGGAATGTTTTTTGCACAGTTACCAAAAATGAATCGGTGGATGGTCTGCTTTCGTACAGAAAATAGGCAAGCCGATCAGAGAAAATGAAAATTACAATCCACTATGGATGCATGAACTTCGGTTTGGATCACCCTAAATTTGAAAATGTTTGTACTTTTTTTTAGCTGACAAGTTGGAACCGGTGAGTTCGCCTGACTCTTTACCCTACGAGTGGTAGGATCCGACAAACTGTGTTTTCCTAGTACCCCTGCGCGCACTGCGCTCTCATTTGACAGATTCTCGCCATTCAGATTATACGATTCTTTCCTTCGTCTCTGTCTCCCCACCCCACATTAGAAAGCAGTGTCCGACCACAGGATTTTCGTCCGCTAGATGTTTTTTGGTTGTTGTATTAGTATTATCCATATAGTGCAAAGAAGCCTGAAGCTTTTCTGCACCAGCCAAAAATATTAATTAATTAATTAATTAATTAAAAATAAAAATAATAAATAAATAATAAAATAAAATAAACTATCTACTTGATTTCTTCCTCACGTAGGTGACCCTTGAATTTCCCCAAGCTGTCAGCCTCATTCACTCCCACAAGTAACTTATTCCAATAATTAACAACCCGTTGGCGGAAATAAAACTTCCTGCAATTCAATCTAAACTTCTTCCCCCGTAATTTGAATTTATTGCCCCTACTTCTGGAATCTTTGTAATTTAAAATTTCTCCCTCATTCGTTTTATTACCACCCCCCCCTCAGAAATCTGGTCCTCTCCAGAGTGCCTGCTTTCCAAGCTCTATAGCCCACATATTCGAAGTCTTTTTGCTGATTTCACCAGGCCATTTGCCCGCCTTTGGACCCTTTCAAGAAGCTCGATGTCATGTTCTAGATGTGATGTCAGTTTTTAGGTTGTATCAAACACTGTGTGTTGCAGACACTGCTTTGCGTGAACTCCCCAGCAAGGTGACAGTGATACTCGCTGGAGCTGACCATCATCCTGTACTTAAATCACTTAGGTGGTCGCGCTGCTGGCTCATTCTTTCTCGTTCTTTGCACAGATACAAAGAATTCCTCAGTATTTGGTTATCATCTGTATATAGCCTAGTTCGGACATGTGATACTCTCTGAGGGCGAGGTAGATTTCCTGGATGATAGGGGTTTACCTAATAAACAAGCCACTCCATGCATAACTAATAGTTTTTAAACCGGTTATTGAAATTTGTTGAATCATTTTAAGTTTTTGAGGAATAATTTTAAGTCGTACATGATTTGACTTTGAAGTGTAATTAATCACATTGTGTATTTTTTATTATTATTGGATTGCATCCTAAAGACTAATAGAAAAGATCTATTCTATGATAGCAACAAATTCTATACGATTCTATAAAAATTCTATAAGATTCTATCAGAGACGAAAAAAGTTCGACGAATTTAAACATTCCTTTTTGTTTTTCTTGGTCCACGAGAAAAAGTTAATTTCCGCTGCCTGATACCAAAGAGGATGATGGATTACCATTGCTTTTAATTTTATGGCGGTTCCAAAAGGGATGCTTACTACTTTGTTCAGTATATTCGTTTGTATCTCTATCTCTCTCTTTCCCTCTCGCTCAGCAGCCATTCCCTAGGGCACTATAGAACGGTGCATGCACTGCGAGGGAAATTGTCTAGAAGTACGCGTTTAAGAGGGGTGTTAAATTATTATCTATCTAAGGTACTTCCCATAGTTATATTTCAATGATTTATGATTTAGCATGTTCCTACATATCTCAACTAGAACCATACTAATTTTGATCCCACTATGTTTTTAGGTTGTGCTGCTGTAACAGAAATAAGGAAGACATCTGTATGAAATCATGGATTTGCTGAAATTGGAGCATCGTTTAGTCATCAAGTTTCTCACTAAAGAAGGAAATGAGCCAAAGACCATTCATGAAAAATATGGTGGATGTATATGGCAACAGTGCACTTTCAGAGTACCAGGTAAAATTCCGGTCAAAACAATTCAAGTGGGATGGAGAGTCCATCGAAGATGATCCACATCCAGGAAGGCCTGTGATAGCGACCACTCCAGAAATGTGTCAAGCTGTAGACACCCTTGTGCAGAATGATATATGTTTAAAGTTGTCCCAAATCTCTAGGGAAAGGGACATATCTGAGGGAACAGTTATAACCACCCTCTATGAACATTTGGGGATTAATATGGTCAGTGCAAGGTGGGTTCCTAGATTTATGACCCCTGTGCAGAAGCAATTCAGAATACAGTGTTGTAAGGAGAATTTACAGCTTCATGGAAGGGATTCTGAAACTTTCATCTCCAGAATTGTTAAAGGCATTGAAACATGGGTTCATTACTGTGATCTTCAGACCAAACAAGAATCAATGCAATGGAAGCACAAGGGTTCTCCCCCACCGAAATAATTTCGGACACAACCTTCAGCTGGCAAGATTATGGCCACCATTTTTTGGAATGCTGATGAAATTTTGTACATTCACTACTTAGAACACAAGCAGGCAATCACTGGGGAATCATATGCATCCCTACTGTGCAAACGCCGTAGAAAACTTTCCGGTGGTATGATGCTTATTCAGGACAACGCACCAGTGCACAGGTCACATGCTGTTGCTGCTGCTTTGAGAGACTGTGACTTTACAGAACTTACCCATTCACCTCGCAGGCCAGATCTGGTCTCCCAGCGACTATTTCCCGTTTCGACACCTCAAGAAAAACTTACGTGGACGTCGCTTTGCTGATGACAATGAACTGAAGTCTGCTATTTCTGCGTTATTTTATGGACAGGACAAAGAATTTTATTTGTCTAGAATTTTATTTATTTGTCTTTCCTCATTGCCAACAAAATGGAACTAGTGTATTGAGTTCACGGGAGTTACATTAAAAAATAAAACCAGATTTTTGCCTCTATCTCATTTCCTTCATAGGTAGGTAGAAAATTTATTGAACGCCCTTCGTACCATTAGCTATTCCGGGCTGTTTTCAGAATTTAAATGATCAAACCCTATTTACTTTTGCTATATTTGTTATTGATTAATTATGTAATAAATTTCCTTTAACTATATCGTCAAGGAAATTTAATTTGCCTGTTGTGAAGGGGTTGACCGATGCATTTCCCTTCATGCATAAAATTTCGCGAAAGAAGTGTTGCATGATAGGCGGGGTTTGATGTTATTGCTGCTTGGGTGACATGCACATTGAGAAGGGACAGAGCCAGGAATTTATATAATCTATTTGCTGTGTTAAATTGATTATTCCCATAGTTTATTCGTTTTTCTGTGTTTCTAGAGATTCAGTTATTTTATTTATTTTATTTTTGTCCACATTAAAAAAAGTTTCTTGGTTTACTCTAGTAAATTCTTAAATTTTCTATGAAACAGCTTTTTAAATCTTCATTGCGCAGGGAGAGCATAAAATAATTTCCAACGATAAATTAGATTAACATTGCATCCGCTATTTAATCGCTCTGAAATGATCCCAACAATTCAAGAAAGTGTTGCCCTTACATTTAATAATTTGTTATTATTAAATGGTTCATCTGACCTGGATTATTATTATTATTATTATAAAGCATATAAAACAGACTCCTTCATTGTGAATAATTGTAATTTCTTGAAATCTAGGCCTAAGGTAATATTAAGACATCAGGTATGCTTTTTGAGGAATCACAAACTTTCAATTCACCTTTACATTTTTCAATATCAATTTACTAAACGATGAAACAGAAAATGTAATACTCAGATACTCTGCAATCTTAAATAATTATGGATTTGAACACACCTTATTTGGAGCAACAAGGCAACAAAGGATGGAGGGAGATAGAACAGTAAGCTCCTGCTTAGATCATCTTATAACAAATATAAAGTTGAAGTATGCAAATTCCTACATACTACCAAATCAACTTTCAGATCATAGAACATGCATACTAATAATAGATATGTATTCAAAACAACACCCATGTGAACATAAAAAATTAACAAATGTTGCGAAGAACAAATATGTATCAACAGGCAAGCTGAAACCCAACACAGAAAACATGTTAAGACAAGAGCAAGCATCTTACACAACAAATGTAAATGTCTTTTCAAATAAGATAATACAAATAATAAACAATTCGAGGATTAATACGGAGAGAAAAATAAATCTCTCAGCTTGAAACACAAATTCTAGGAGTAGCAGGATTAAACATAAGAAACCTTGGATGACAAGAGAAATAGAAGAATTAATGTGTACAAAGAGATAAATACTTCAGGCAGTATAGAAATTGTCCATCAAAGATAGAATATTATCACAATTATAAAACAATTAGAAATAAATTGACAGGTTTGATTAGAAAGCAAAAAAACACTTACTACAATCAACTTTTTATGGATAAACAGATAACTCTGTTTATCCATAGGCTTTTGATACTGTTGCACATGGAAGACTGCTACACAAATTGGAGCAGTGTGACATTGGAGGCAAATTGCTGCTATGGATAAAGGGGTGGTTGAGGGGGAGAAGACAGAGAGTGGTAATCAATGGGCACTGCTCATCGTGGACTAATGTTATTAGTGGAGTCCCTCAGGGCTCAGTTTTGGGTCCATTATTGTTTTCTGTATTTATAAATGATATTGATGATGGTATATCAAGCTTAATGTCCAAGTTTGCAGACGATACAAAGGTTGGCAGGGTTGTCAAGGACACTGCAGACACTATGCTGCTGCAACAGGATCTGGAAAGGTTGAGCAGATGGGCTGAGAGGTGGCAAATGAAGTTTAACATTGACAAATGTTAAGTACTACACATGGGAAACAGCAACCCCAGAGCAACGTATCAACTCTGTGGTACTACACTGACAGTGGTAGAGAATGAAAGGGACTTGGGGGTGGTTGTGCAGGCAGATATGAAGTTCTCTGAGCAGTGCAGACGGGCTGCAAGAGTAGATCATGGAGTATTGTCAATGATATACAGGAATTTTTCCAGCAGGGATAAGGAGGTGATTATTCCCTTGTATAAGGCAATGGTCAGGCCACACCTAGAGTAGGAGGCCTCATTTCAAGAAGGATGTAGAGCTGCTGGAACGAATACAGAGAAGGGCAACAAGATTAGTGAATGGAACAAAGGGGTGCTCTTACGAAGAAAGGCTTAAGTTTTGCAAATTACAGTGTCTGGAGACTAGGCACCAGCGAGGTGATCTGATAGAGGTGTATAAAGCCTTGAATGGTTTGAGCATGCTTAATGCTGATGGGATTCTTCCTCTCGCTCAGAATAATCACCTGAGAGGGCATAAATTCAAATTGAGGAAAGACAGATGTAGGATAGACGTGCGGAAATTTGCCTTTAGCCAGCGGGTGGTTGGTTGGTGGAACAGACTTCCATCCCTTGTGGTGGAGGTTGATAGCCTAAATAAGTTTAAGGCTCAGCTGGACAGGTATTTTGAACGAACAGAGGGGTGAAGTGGAAGTGGTTTTTTTTTTTTTTGGCTGATGCTGCATAAGCTTGCTTTCTTGCATCAAATGCCTCTACTAATGCTAATGCTAAAACTCAAAAGGATAAATGGAGCATTATAAATAACCTGCTGAGTACAAGGAAGAAAAAGTCAACGGGAAATCAAATCAAAACACTATTAGAACAGGTATCTGGTACAAATAAACAATATGAGGCTGCAAACAGATTTGCCAAAGCTGTATTAGAGCTCAGTAGATACAATATACACTATTGCCAAGACTCTCTTGCTCAAAAAGAGCAAGAGAGTCTTGGCAAACTCTTGGAATGATCTGAATAAGAGAAGGCAATTTTTGTTAAAATACAAAATACTATATCCAATTCAAAAATTGAAGTTAAATTTATTCTTGAAAAATCTTAACACTATTTATGAAGAGTTGAATCTTCAAAGGAATGTTTCACACAACTTAAGGAATCCAAAAGCAGTTGTTTTGACTCACCCTAGGGTACTAAATAGATTTGGAGATAAGCATACAATGAACATATTAAATAACTTGTTGGCAAGCGTTGATTTCAGGCTCAGGAGAGGTTATTGAATCTCAAAATTAAAATTCGTAGTAAGAAAATTTTTGATACTCAATGATACAGCAGAATAGATTTTCAATGCGGATCAATCACTACCTCTCTTTACAGAGTGGTATGTACTATGTGTAATGACTTCATTGTCTTTTCTGTTAGCTAACAATTTTGTATGCAAAAACTGATTTAACTGATGAATTGCAACTTGTTATCAAGAAATTTACTTTTCTTAACGAGTTCTTGTATAATAAACAAATTCAAATGATAAATAAATTTGTATTGTATTGTATTAGCCATATGGTGCAAGGGAGCCTGAGGTTTATGCTGCACCAGCCAAAAAAAAAAAAAAAAAATTGAGTTACACCCTGAGAGAGAGAGAGAGAGAGAGAGAGAGAGAGAGAGAGAGAGAGAGAGAGAGAGAGAGTAGAAGGTAGAAGGGAATCACCAAGGAAGAGAAGAATGATGATATCCAGCTGAGGACCCTGGGTGTGCCAAGCCCATACTCACCAGATGTGAGTATGGGCTTGGCACACCCAGGGTCCTCAGCATTAATCTTAATGTCTCTTCTACAGACATTAAGATTAACCCCCGGGGTTAATCTTAATGTCTGTAGAAGAGAGAGAAAGATATTGAAGAGTTTTGGTCCATGTTCCGCTATATGACTTGAACAAATTTCAAAGGAAGTGTGCATGGTGCTCCCTGAAGCGGTAGGCAAACAGCTTCAGATGAGGAAATGTCCCAAACTGGTCAGGAAACTACCTTAACATCACCTTAAGGCATTTGCAGTCCAGGTTTGAGCTACTGAACGCCTGGATATTCCACAGAGAACAGTTTTAAAGGGCATTAAGCAAACAGCACAGCTACATCCATACAAGATCAAATCTGCTTAATCGATAACGTCGAATAATGATATGATCAGGTTGGATTTTTCTAACATTGGTTTATGAAGATTAGTTGAAAACTCGAAATGGCTAGCTGTGGACAGGCAGAGCTATCTACCTTCATGATACCGTCAACACCCACAAGCTTTTATCAATTGGGAAAATGAGTACCTCCATGCTTATGTTCAAATTCTTCTTCGTAAGAAAAAAAGTTACTGTATGTTGTGATTTTTGATCGTTCAATATTTCTTTAAGAAATAAATTAATGGGTTAAAGAAACTATGACAGTAAACATACGATTACAATAGATGTTTCTGTTCAGTATTGACCTGGAGCAATTTAACAACTCTTTGTGAGTAATTTTGTCTCTCGGCTAACCTTAATACAGAAATTGAAAAAGAAGGTGACAGTATCGAATACTTGAGTTCAGGTTAGATATATTTTTTTCCCAACCAACTTTTATAACGTATGGTATTCCCTCGAGATAATAAATAAATATTGGAAAGTCACCACACTGCTAAATCGCTATACTTTACATATTATTGGGAAATTCCTTCCTTCCTTTCTTCCCCCAGCACTGTGAATCATACCTCAATAATAAGGGTGCGAAAGGGAGACGTACGCTTGACCCCCTCTACCGACAGCTAACTATGTGTCAAGGATCAATAATACACTGGTGTGCAAAACTTAAGGACCAACACTATTTCTAAAGGTTACAACCGCAAAATCAAACAAAACAGCCTGTGACGATTTGCACAACTGTGGCCGTTCAGTAGAAAGCTGGTGCACATGCAAAAATTTGAATCGTAATGAGAGGGCTCACATAAACAGATAAAAGCAGCAGTTCGGCAGTTATGTGAAAATTACCGAATGGTGAGCATGATTGTTACAGACGTTCGATTGGTTACATATAGTGCTACAGACAACGAAATGGCCAGTAGAGAACATCTGGATAACTTTACCCGGGGGTCGAATAACTGGGAAGCTCGAGGAAGGTCGAAATGCGAGGAGTGTGGCTGCAGAGTTCGGTATCGCCCATAGCATCGTCTCACGTGCGTGGTCGGCCTTCAGAACGACCGGTACAGCTGTTCGGAGGACCAGTGGTGGTCGTCCACGAAAAACAACCCCCAATGATGACCGCTATAGACTCCGACAGGCCAAGAGAGACCAACAGCAGACAGCGGGATCCATTGCAACCCAGCTACACAGGAGCACAGGACGCAGAATATCGCGGTTTACTGTGGCCAGACGACTCCACAAAGATGGACTGTTTCCCTTTAACACTTAGATGTTAAAGGGACACAGTACGCTGTGTCCTTTTAACACCTGCCAATCGGAGACACCGTTTACAGTGGTGCATCGAACAAGGACTGGGCAGCAGCTCAATGGGGTAAGGTACTCTTTACTGATGAGAGTAGATTCAGTCTCAGCAGCGATTCTGGCCGTCAGCTGATCTGGCGAGAGGCTGGCACACGGTATCACCCCGCAAACATCATTGAAAGGGATCGATATGGCGGTCGAGGTGTTCTCGTCTGGGGAGGCGTTATCTTGGATGGACGTACACAACTCCAGAACTGGAAGGCGGTACTGTAACCAGTGCACGCTACTGTACTGAGGTAATCCTTCCGCATGTGCCTCTGTTTCGAGGTGCCATTGGCCCCGAGTTCGTGTTTATGGATGACAACGCCACACCCCATCGCACTGCAGCTGTTGATATGCTTTTGGAAAGTGAGGACATTGTTCGTATGGATTGGCCTGCCCGTTCAATCGATCTAAATCCCATCGAACACATATGGGACGCTCTGGGGAGACGCCTAGCGGCACGTCCACACCCACCAGAAAATGTTCACTAGCTGAAGATGGCGCTGACAGAGGAATGGACGATGTTACCGCAATAACTTATCAACAACAACATTGTTCTAAGTATGGACTATGGACTGGCGGTGCAAAGCCCGCATCGACATTAAAGGTGGCCTTATCTCCTACTGAGGACCACCTCTTCCCTTTGTTCCAGCTTTGGCAGATGCATCTGTATCACTGCCAAAGATGGCAACATAGCAGCCTGTGCTATGTTGTCATTTTTGAATAAAGTCCTTCTGTACCGTTTTGTTTCCGTTGTTGTGTCGGTGTTGCTTCCTTCATCATTTCTGTACCTCACGAGGTTCCTTTGGTATGCTTTTCCCATATCCAGGCCACTCCTATGAGAAGCAACAGCTGAAAACCTGACTGGTCGTTAAGTTTTGCACACCAGTGTATGACCAAGATCTATCCGTCAAAGGAAGCGCCGTGCTATAACAGAGCTGACCCACAATTAAAAACATCAGTACATATGAACAAAAGGCATGCGTCCATGACGGATCCAGAGAGTTATTATGGAGGGAAGGAGGTATAACAATGATAACATATTTCTAGGAAGGGGCAATTGAATTTATCTTGAATTTTTAAACAACTTTTATGTAATACAGATAGAATACGGATAGCTACCATGCAATTACTTAATAAACCACACAGTCCTCTCTGCATCCTCTACTAGTATGCATGCTGCTCAGTTTACTGAATTACATTTAATGGATTTAGACACGTTAATTCACAATTTCTGGAACCGAATTCTGAATTTATACATTTTATATAAAGAGTTAATTTACCTTTCAATTTAAAAATTAGCCGGGAATTGTAATTTGACTTTTAGGATTTTGAATTTAGGTTTCCTCATAATAATACATTTCGTTCTATTTAAGTACGTTACAATAAATGTTTTTTTTTTTTTTTTTTTTTTGGAACTTTAATAAAAATTTAAATATCATTGAAAGTTTTTTTAACCTTCACTATAGTTAAAATTGGTATGCAGAATGTAAAAAATTTTTTCGTCTATTACTCAAGAAGTAAAGGCCTAAAAATTTAAGCCTTAACCTCGTTCCTAAGTGGGACTATGTGAATTAATTCACAATTTGCATGAATCCTCGTTTCCAAAGAGAATTAAATTTCGGTTTTAGGGATAGGTTAGTGTATCTTCTTGTTGTGAGTTTTGTTGGTGAGTAAGTCGAGTTTCTCTTCCAGGTGAGGAATTTTCCATCAGTTTCTGTGAATCAAAAAATTAAATACGATTTCTTAGAAAATAACAGCAGGTTAGTTTCGTTCATTATATGAATTTATTTTCCATTTCTTAATTTGTTAAGGATTATCTTGTGCTTTAATTTGAAATTATTTTAGTTAATATACCTTTTTTTCTTTGACAATTCTTGAAAATGAATTTCGAAAAAAGAATTCCCCCACAGATAGTATCTTTACCTCGTCGTGGCGGTGGGGCTTGCGTGTTTCAATGATCTACAGAGATATGCTGGTGGTAGCTTGCTACCGGTAGGGCTTCCCAAGCCAGAAAGGTTTGTAGCTAGAGACCAGACGAAAAAAGATATCCGGGTCCTACAGGTTGGGGATTGATGCAATGGCCCAGCTCCCCATTCATCATAAGACGTCCTTCCAATGCTAAAAGACCTAACAGAGAAGCAGCTATGAACAGAAGAGGACTAGTGGACGGAGATCGGGAAGATAGAAGAAAATGGGGGGAAAAAAAAGAATAAAGGAATGACTTTATCGATGTTAGGTTGAGGAGAACCGTTGTAATAACGGAATAAATCCTAAGAAGAAGAAAAAAGAATTCTAAACTTTGTCTATTCTGGATAAGCATATTCCGGTAATACAAATTCTTTTTGTTGTTTAAATTACTGTTCTGGCGAACTTTTGCTCATAGATGTGAAGTAAAATTACCCTTTTTTTTTTCTTTTCTTTTTGATATAGTACATACCGATGTGACTTATTGTGAAGCAGGAGAATGATCATGTTTTTGAGGATTCTGTCAAAAATACAAATTTTATTTTTATTTCTTAAGGGAAGAGATTGGCACAGGCTTAGATACTGAACTAGTTTGCAGATTGCAATGCCTTCTTGTATCGTGACTGGAATACAGACAAAAAATCGTTTATATATACATACTCACACTGGTTATATACACACATATATAAAAGAAAAGATTTCAACCGCGTGTACTCCACGCTCTTAGCATGGTTTAGAGAAATTGGCAGGAACGTTCCAACTTCATGAGAAGCAGTCAGTTAAGATGCACCGAAAGAAATAAAGAAAGATATTTTTCCCTGGACGACTGCCGAATGAGGGGGAGAAAAAAGGAGGAGTGTCAGCATGAGCAATGACGTCAGTATAACCCATCCGTCATCCTGCCAGCGAAAAGAATTCGCTCGTGTTTTACAAATCAAAGGGCCATCCACTGAAGCTTGCCATGTCATAAACACTGAGCACCCAACCACTTGAGATGTTGGTCTGCGGGAGGGAGGGAGGAATGGCGGTCATAATGCATCAGTTGCCAGGGCCAGTGGCCAACTTAAAAGTCCAGCACAAGCCAGATATTCATAACGCTGTGACGCTTAAAGCAATTAGGCATAAATCTCGTGCATCGCCATCAACAGAAAGCTTGTACGTAATAACAAACACGGCGGGCCCCCCGGTAATGACTCCACGGTTTCACGGCATTTGACACATGGGTGCATCTTTACATATTTATCTGGTCCGTAAATGCGATGTTTCCCAGCAAGTGGGCTCCACTCCGCGCGCTCTTTGCGGGGGCCTGAACACTAGGACATCGCCCTAATGGCACAGTACGATTCATCACGAGCTGATCGTCTCGCCTTGGTGCCCGCACTTGGTGTATTTATCATCGTTCTTAGAGAGCGTCTTGTTACCCCAGACGCTACGCTTTTGTGTGTCGTACCGACGGAACCCAGAGAGAGCAGCTTCGGCAGACACCACAAACCCGCCTCCTTCAGGAAGTAAGACTAAACGGTGCGGACGTAATGGTCTCTCACGTGAATGATCCGCCACTGGAAGAACAGACGCACAAGTGGCACGCGATCCCACAGTGCACTCAGTAATGGAGGAAAGAATGAAATGCAGACATGCTTCTGTGTACATGGGCAGCGAGTTAGCAACGCGCTGGATCTTCACGTCACCGGCAGAATCACACACGGAGAATACGTCGTGGGAAGTTTGGTAGCCTGTTTGTGTCGAGGCACCCACTCTACTACCCGCCCGCCAACCGCACAAAGAGTTGCAAGCGTAGCGGCTCATCAGACTCACTTTTATCATTGGTCACGTCACCAATCCTTTCTTCTCCTTTCCTCCCCACTCACTCCATCCCATCCCATTTCCCCCACTTCTTTTTGTTGTCATACACTACTTCCCCGATATAGTTTTCGCTGCCCTCTGCTTTTAGCTTACCATTAGCTCTCCCAACAGTAAACAACAGTATCAGTCTTACTAAGGCAGAAATAATACAATATCTATTATTCTATTATGCTACGAACGTAACACAAATAGAATGAAGATACGACAGAGGAAATTCTAATACGAATATTACAAATTTGATTTATTCCAGACAAGCTTTTTCATAAAGTGAAGTCAAATAATAAATTCACCGGAGGTGTCAGTACAGTCATTTAGAAGGTCAGCTAACGCCTAGTGCTGTCATTTGTAATTATTTGAATTCACTAATCTGCCCCACATCTGTTTTCTTAGCCAACCCTTCACATTCGCTTGTTTTCAGTGATATACAAGAAAGAGAGAGAGAGAGAATATTCTGTCTGCAGGTTTCTCAAGGTCTCTCTTCTTTTTGTTAATAACACGTTTTGAGTTTAATTATATGTACCATTAAAATCGATTGGCTTCTCATTTTTATTAATTTCTATACAAAACAAAAAACATATCGCAAATATTCTCAACAAATTTACAAAAGAACAACGTCTGAAGCCACCGTTGTCTTACGAAGGAAATGGCTACCTTATTCCTGTTTGTCAAATATTGTGACATAACAGCCAAAACGTTTCGGTAACTGTACTGTTTCTTCTGGATTGACTTCGTTTATTTTAAAAGTTAACCTAGTGTTACATTTTTTAAATATTGTAATTGTGCAAATAGATTACAATAGCGCGTTTAATACTAACGAACACAATACAGTATTCAGAGTTTCTTCTCATTTCGAATATTGGAAAGAAAATAATTCTTTCCCGATTGTAATTGCTGAGAATAAAGCTCCCACAAACGATTTATTGGTCATTGATAAATCCACCGGATGGCAATATAGCTCACTAGTAGACTTGATACATTTTTAACATGTTTCGACATTTGGAAAAGAGATTACCAGTATGTGATCCAGAAATCTTTTAATAAGCTTGTGTTTGTAGTATCAACATCATGCGTGGAATCCTCAATCGCAAGATTTTGAGTATAAAAATCTGGTTCACAATCCTGGTCATAAAACCGAATGTGTTCTTTGACACATTCGGTTCAATGAAACAGATGGTTAAAAGGAGCAAAAGTTTTTGTAAACCGGCTTGTAGAATGATTTTTATGATACTGAATGTTTTCAATACTGAAAACATTTCAATACTGAAAACATTCAGTGTTTTACTTTTCTGCACATCTGTTGAGAGACAATGAAAAAAAGCAATATTCTTCATTTAAAATAAAGTAAATTTTCTATTTATACTCCGGGACAATCACACGGTCAGAGGAGTTCGAACAATAGAGAAAATACAAGAAACAGCACCGTATTTAGCAGTCAGGGACTTGAACCCCAGTCTTTCGAGGCGAGTGTACTTATGCACCCTCGTGCTTGACCACTTCGCTACGGCAACCTCTTTAATTATCAACAGTGACTCTTCACGCATTAAGAATCTGCAGATGAAGGAACCACTAGATAGCAGTGATCATAATGCAGTATATTCATGTTGGATTTTACTACAGATATAATTACTGTACAGTATCTTGCTTTCGTAAAGATGACTACAATGATCTTTAATTGTTTTTAAATTCTTTTCAGTGGGACAAACTGATAATGTTACAAATTCTAAATGGGAAACATTCAGGGAAGTAATCTTAGACGCTACCAAGCTTTTTATGTCAAATAAGAGATACTTGTTCAGGGTTTAGACCTACATGAACTGATGAGACTAGTGGCAGAAACGAAAAATGCAGGGGGATGATGATAAATAATCACAGAAACCTCATAAAGCACAAACTAGTCTGAAATTAAGCCACTACAGCGGTTAGGCAAGATAAGGCAATTTACGAGAAGTGTCTGACAAAGAATTCAAAGAAAATTAGCAAAGAATTCTTTGCTTTGTTAACACTGGAATGAAAGAGATGAACCACATTGGCGGAGTATAAAAGGCATAACTATTGATGATCCTCTTCAGGTTGATGACAAACTGAATAAATATTTGCATTTACATAAACCCATAAAGTTTTTAGGAATGGGAATACAAAATTATATCTAGTTATAACTGGTAGCTAAATGATTTTGTGGCGGTGATATCTGAGAAGAAAGTGGAAGAGAAATTGTTGAGCTAAAAGTAAATATGGCACCTAGGGCTGATATGATCAGATCAAATGAGATAAGCAAACCCTTAGCCATAATTATGAGAGCTTTGTTGCATTACGGGTCGGATCCATGAATTGGATATGTGCAAGTGTCTAATCAGTTCACAAAGGGTGAAATGAATAAATAGAGACTTGTAAGCTTGATTTCTGTTACAGGGAAATAAGAGTCGATTGTTAAAGAAGTAATGTAGGACCATCTAGACAGCAATGCAGTTATACTGCAGTCACAGAATGGAGTCACAACAAAATGTGATGTTGTTCGAGCGATCTGATTGGATGTATGGATAAAGGGATGGCTGAGTGGGAGAAGACAGAGAGTGGTTATCAATTGGCACTCCTTTTCTTGAACCAACGTTATTAGCAGAGTTCCTCAGGATTCAGTGCTGGGCCCATTTTTATTTTCTATTCAGTATGAGTTTGCTGACGATACAAAGGTTGGCATAGTAGTTAATCACGGTATTCAGGGTATGCTGCTGTTAACACAAGCTCTAGAAAAAAATAAGGGCTAAGAAATGGCAATTGAAGTTTAATATTGACAAATACAAGGTACCGCATACAGGTAGCAGTAATCCCAGATTAACATTAGAACCTTATGGTACTACACCCAGGGTGATAAAAAAATGAAAAATACCTGGGGGGCGGGGGTAATTCTCCATTAAGACATGAAGTTCTATGAGCAGTGCAGATAGCTGCCATGACACCCCATAGTGTTTTATGAATGATATATACAGGAATTTTGCCAGTAGGTATAAGGTGGGTTGGTTGTTGTAGGGTTTTAGGCGCATCAGCAGCTTAGGCCATATTCCACCGTATATGTGTCTGTAAATTGTTTTTCTTCCTGAGTTTCCGGGAATAAAAACCTGTTACCCTCGCCGGAGACCGACTAACTCAGCCACATTGTGAAAAAGGTCCATAAAAATTCCTTGCGTACTTAAGGATTCGAATTTACGTCTTTTCCGCCCGCTACAGGAATAAAGAAGTGATATTCCCATTGTATAAAGCAATGGTTAGGCCACATCCCGAGTACCGCATACAGGTCTGAGGGTTTCATTTTAGGCAGATGTATTTGTTGGAACGGGTGCAGAGAAGAGCAACAAAATCGGTGAGGAAAGCAAAAGGGTTTCTTACCAGGAAAGGCTGCAGGTTTGCAAATTGCAACGTCTGGAGACTAGCCTCCTGAGGGAGACCTGATTGAGGTCTTGAATGGATTGAGTAAGCTCAATGCTGATGGATTCCTTCTTCTTCTTCTTCTTGCTCCCCTCACCAATCTTGTTGAGTTGAAATTTAAGGAAGGATGGTTGAAGGCTGGATGTGCGAAATTTCTGAATTGTCTTCTATAAGTCAACATACTTTTACTCTCCAACTTCAAACTCCAGAACGAACTTTTCTTCTTCCGCATTTATTCATTCACCTTATAGAATCCATGCGGCGCAGCATAGATTCTATAAGGTGTTTTAGTGCGTTTAACTGTAATCATTCTTCCAGCAAAATATCGAGTAGCTGCTCAAAGTTGAAGGAAGAGAAAATTTAAGGAAGAATATCCCACACATTCTCAATAAGATTGAGATAAAATTAATATGGGACCAGGGAAGATGATGGAAATTCGTGTCGTGTTCTCCAACCAATTTTTGCACAATGTGCTGTTGCATTCTCATCCATAAAACGACCATCATCTTCGGGCGGGATAAAAGTGTAACATTGCAGGGTGCAGTAGATCTGATACAAAATCCAGGTACTCCTTGGAAAACATTCGACTTTCCACAGGTATCAACGGACCAGTCCGTGCCAACAAAACATTCCCCGTACCACGATACCACCTTCAGATGCTTGGGTTGTCCTAACTAGGCAAGCAAGGTCTCTCGGCTGGTGAGTTTTTCACCATACTCTCTGCCAACCATCAGTAGAAAGTGTATGTAATTCGCCTGACCACATAACTTTTTTCCATTGTTCCACTGTTTAATCAAGACGTTCTTTTGCACTTCTGCAAGCGAATTTTTCTGTTTTTCTCTGAAAAAAATTGCTTAAAAATAGGCAGGCGACTGTCAATACCCAATTTCTTCAATCCCCTACGCATAGCACGGGTTGAAATAGGATAGTTCTGGGCTTTGTTGAATGCAGATGTAATTTGCTGCACGCTGGATATCCCATTTTTCCGTACAGTCCTTCCTTATAGTACGACGGCTTCGTTGTTAAAGTATTGTTTTCTTTTTCTTTTTTTGCCATATTTACGCCTTTGAGATGTGGAAGAAGCGCATGTTTTCTGTTCGTTACAAACCTTTGAGATGAATGCTTTGAGAAACCAGTTACGCCTTTAGTTTATAGAATTGTAGCTCCTGATAAATTTGCACCCACGATAAGACCTTTTCAAAATCTAAAAGATCATGCGTTTTTCCCATTCTGGCTTCAGGTTAGTGCAGTCTTTATACGAGGCAACACGTCCTCACCCACTTCACAGTTTTCTTTACATCTACAGTAAACCCCCGCTATTCGCGGGGGTTACGTTCCTGAGAAATGTCGCGAATCCCGAAAACGCGAATACTGAGTTATGGCTCCCATAGTAATAAAGGGGATCCGTTCCAAAGTATGAAATATATAAGAAAAACTAGTCTAAAATTTTGTCTACGTATGTATTATATGTACCTTCAGATGTGAGAAATCACAGGTGGCGCCTGACCCTAACACTATGTACCTTCATAATATGACTATGTACATAGACAGTACATAGTGAAATGCAAACATATGGCATCGAAATGAAAATAAGAAACAATTTAATATTAAATGTAATATTTATTAGAAATTTAAAACAAATCTTTCAAACCAACGCCTTTGCTAGCTAAAAAACTTATCCCGCCAGTGCTATCACCAGTTTCGCTAAAGTGTTGATAAAGGAGTTTTGCCTTTTCGCGAATGATGAGTGAACTTAACGGAATTTTATTTTGAGTTCGGTCTTCTATCCACAGATTTAAAGCTTTTTCCATTTTTTCTAATTTAACATCACGAGTTACAGAGCAAATTTTTGAAGCAATTAGCGCGTTTTCACGGACACTACGGCAGATTTTTTTCTTCCGATTTCTTGATTGATCGTACCGTTAACTCATTGATTTTATAATGTTTTGCCACTGAGGAGACACTTTCACCATTAGAAAGTTTGTCTAATAACTCAATTTTATTCGCCAATGTCATCACCTTCTTTGATATTTTCACATTTCTCTTTTTATTCGTAGCCATATTTTTGTACGGGTTAGAAAGAACTTGTCCACAATAAAGTCACTTTCTTCCGTTAACACACTCGAAAAAGTCTGTTTTACACTGCAAAACGGTAGATTTATCATTTTTGTAAGCATATTAATTTATAAATTGATAAATTTATTCAATTTATAAACATATAAATTAAAAGCAAACGACGAAACCTTCCATGACAAACGCATAATACATACTGCACAAGGATTAGCGAGAAACATCCACGCTCGCGATTTTGTCACCCCTCTCCCCCCCCCCCCACCCACTGAGCGCTGTTTTGACCGGGAAAGATAATTTTAGCCACGCCCATGTTTTTTATGGCGGAAAATATTCACGGCGCTTTAAAATTCACATTTTTTTAGGTTTCATTTTATATTAAATTGGCGATCGCGAATACGCGAAACCGCGAATACAGATACCGCGAATAGCGGGGGTTTACTGTATTTGCATTTATTCTGTCTGTGACTATCTTAATACAAAGGTTCGCTTTTTCTTTTTTTTTTTTTTTTTTTTTTTTTTGGGCAATGTATGTGCGATAATGGTCACGCCTGCTTTGAACTTCAATGTATGTACAATAAGCTACGGTAGTTTGATATTTCCCAGGTATTTGCCAAATGCACTTGTCGCACCATAGCAAATATTACTTTTGTTGCGGTCCATAGTCATTTTTGCATATTGGTTGCCCAAGCAGTAATGTACGTGTTGGTATGACACTCTAGTTAAGTGACTTTTAACCGTTTTTTTTTATATAAAATTCTCTCCTTTTCAAAAAAAAAAAAAAAAATGTTAGAGCATTCCTATAATTTTCAGGCACATTGTTTTATTCTTTCCTCCCCCGTTCTAACTGCTCCAAGTTTTTTTTTTTAAACTTTAAACAACTTAAATGTAACTGATCAGTTGGAAAAATTATCTCTATAGGCAATAAACACGCCATCGTACTTATAATTGCGCAAATAAGAGAAAAAAAAAAATTACATGTACATAAAATAAGTCCATTTTTTCTTCATACATATATTATAATTGCATATGCATATAATTTTATACAAGCAGTAATGAATGAACTGTACCCTCACAAATATCACAGTGGTTATAATCACTCATTGACGGTATTCCCACACCGCCTGGAAAAGGCGGTGTGGGAATACCGTCAATGATAGACACCCTGAAATGTGGTCTTCGAATACCGTCGATGAATTTTTAATGGGCGTTTTTCACAACCTGGCTTAGTTAGTCAGTCTCAGGCGAGGATAGCATACTTTTTTGTCCAGCAAGCCGAAAGAAAAATGCAGTACACACAATTACAGATACAATATATACTGCATTGTGGCGATCTCTTTAATTTGAATTTTACTTGTTCTCTTCTCCCTACCTACAGTCCTTCTCCAGGATCCACCCCCTCCAACTGCACTTAACACTCTTCTTGCTCCTTTTTGCCTGGGATGATGCCTTACACTCTGCCATTCCTCGCTGTCTTCCCTGTCTTCCACTTTCCTGTCTTTTCGCTGTTCTCTCGTTGGTCCCTCTCCACTCTCTCTCCTGCAAGAGTGTAGACGCCCCATCAAATGTTTTCTACTCCCTGGCCCGGTTCCTCGTGCCAGTGGAGGGATGCTGGGAGGTGCCTTCGTGGTGATTGAGCCTCCCAGTAACGAAGAGGCCAGTCAGACAACACACTACTCACACAACCCACATCGACTGGTTTTGCAATGTTGTGCATCATCAAAGAGTACTTAACGCGGATATTTGGGAAACCACAGGAATCGAGTAACAATAACACTATGTCCACTATACTGATCCCCCCAACCAAAGCCTTGATTGCTTTGGCGCTTAACAAAACCACAGTGATCGATAAAATCAGAGGAAAAATTATAATTAAATTACTGCGAAATTTCAGCTTGTTTAGATTAAATTAAAACTTTGTGTCCTAATGTAAAAACTAGGTTTTTCTTATAGGTCAAAATTAAATAATTTTCTTGCCAGAAACGGTTTCTTAATTTAGTGTTTAATTCCAACAGAGCACAAAAACTTGTCTCACATAAATAGGCTGATGCGAAAGTTAAAACTATTGCCGCTTCATTTCTTTTGAATTTGCTGAGTGCTTTAACAGCATTTTCAAACACCCAAAATTTAACAAGTGAAAGAAAACCTTTCCCCACAAAAAAACGTAGAAAAATAATAAAACGCTGTAAAACTAAAAACAAAATTCAGTTCTCTCAAAATGGCAGTTATGCGTCGTACCCCCCCCCCCCCCACACCACTTTACCAAGACGTCTCTCGCATATCACCCCAGTGTTTCTCGAAAGTTGGGGATACGCGAGATACACATAAGGTATGATTGAGAAACATCGTTTTAGTTCATCTTTTTCTTTAACGTATTATGTCAGAAAAAGCAGTCTTTGGAATGAATGCCACTCCAGTTGCCCTATGCATGGATATTGTCACGTGTTTCTGTCAAAATGCTTTTCGTAAATCAGCGTGAACAGATACTGAAAAAAAGTCATCCAATAAATCCACAAAAAACTTGCTAGTGTGCGAATGACCAACCCACAAGTTCCAGTCAATATCTCGAAAGTTAAAATCCCCCAATTATAAAACATTCTGATTTACTGTCCCACTCTATTTCTCTGCACAATTGCTCATTTTTCCTTTCCCAATGCTTATGTCACACCAAACAGACCAACATTGCATTGTCCACCGACATCAATTGGATGCACTTCCTTAGATTTCATGTTTTTTTAACTAACAGCATAACCACTCCTCCCTTCCTGTCCTGTCTATCCTTCCTGTAAACATTGTACTCCCCAAATTCCAATTCTGCCCTGCTCATATCTGTGTGACACCGCGTCTCTGATATCCCAACAACACCTGCCTTTGATGTCTTGACTAGCACTTCAAGCTCATTAAATTTATTAACTATACTCCTAGCATTGGTGTATATGCAAGTATACATGCAGTTCTGGAAATCTCCATTACCTTGCTTTCCAGGCTGCTGCTCATTCTAATAGAGCAGTGCAAGAATCACTTTTGCCTCTGCCTGCGGCCACTGTTCACCTTTTAGTCTGTGTGTTCCCCCAAGCTAGCAGTTTCCCAACCCACCTAACACTGCCTCGATAGCATCAGCAAATATTCTTGCACCCTTTCTATTTAAGTGTACCACATCCCTCTAGAAGCAGCCTCTCCTGCCAACAAGCACAGACCAGGCTGAAAAAAATTCTACCCCTTGAGCCTTGCACAATCTCTCCAGGGTCGAATTGATCAATAAGGCTTTCCTCATATACTACCTACTATCGTGTCTGGGCAGAATTGCAGATACTTTCACATTCAACCCTAACTCGCGACTTTTTTTTTCAACACTGACTTGTACTTGTTGAGTAAATCTGCAGATCTTTTACTCTTAATGTCATTAGTTCCAACGTGTACAACAATATCACCTTTTGTGCCCTTAAAAGATGATATCTGCTCTACGTCATCAACTTTTGCCCCTGGCAGACATACCATGGTCCTGTTCCACATATCCTTCTTGCATAGTATATTACCCGTCTCCCTGACAACAGTGGTACTACACTGACAGTGGTAGAGAATGAAAAGGACCTAGGGGTAATTGTGCAGGCAAATATGAAGTTCTCTGAGCAGTGCAGACGGGCTGCAAGAGTAGCTCATGGTGTCTTGTCAATGATATACAGGAATTTTTCTAGCAGGGATAGGGAGGTGATTATTCCCTTGTATAAGGCAATGGTCAGGCCGCACCTTGAGTACTGTATACAGGTCTGGAGGCCTCATTTCAAGAAGGATGTAGAGCTGTTGGAACGAGTACAGAGAAGGGCAACAAGATTAGTGAATGGAACAAAGGGTTGCTCTTACGAAGAAAGGCTTAAGTTTTGCAAATTACAATGTCTGGAGACTAGGCACCGGCGAGGCGATCTGATAGAGATGTATAAAGCCTTGAATGGTTTGAGTATGCTCAGTGCTGATGGGATTCTTCCTCTTGCTCAGAATAATCACCTGAGAGGGCATAAATTCGAATTGAGGAAAGACAGTTGTAGGATAGACGTGCGGAAATTTGCCTTTAGCCAGCGGGTAGTTGGTTGGTGGAACAAACATCCATCCCTTGTTGTGGAAGTTGATAGTCTAAATAAATTTAAGGATCAGCTGGACAGGTATTTCGAACGGTGAAATGGGATTGGATTTTTTTTTTTTTTTTTGGCTAATGCTGCATAACCTTGCTTTCTTGCATCATATGCCTCTGCTAATGCTAGTCACCTACAATAATTAGTTCCTTTGGGACCAGCCATTTTGCCTTTGAGATTGCCTCTGTGTTGCCTGGCGCACAGGAGTGAGCTCTGTCGTTGAGCTGAGCAGCTGAGAGCTTGATGGGCCTCTCATATTAATTTCTTCGAGGGAATTTACCCTACAACTGAAGCTCTCATAGACGCCCATCAGAACGTTGAGTTGGCACCTAATTTCTTGACACTCTAGACACCTAGCCCACGCAAAGGCATCCTTCTTGGCTAGATCATGTCCTGTTTTAGAAAGGTCGGCAAATATTTCACATTTCGCACATTTTTTTGAGACTGATGCGTTGGAGAATCGTCTCCTTCGTTTCTCTCCCGAGTCACAGCACTCTCGCTGGTCTGTGATCTTTGCTTCGAAGCTCTAGTCTGGGTCATGATTTCCGTTTAAATACAATTTAATTAACAATGAAATTTAATAAGATTAATATTATTTTTGATTAATTGATAATACTATAATAAGCTAACAGATTCCTAACACAGTGCTTCGTATTATGCTATCTAGTTTTACTTTATATTTTACTTTATCAGTTCGTGATATATACGTTACGCAATTTCTTATCGACTACAATATGGCGGCTAACTCTGATTCACAAGCTTTACTGGGCTTTAATTATATTAATCTGGCCATTTTTAAAATGTCAAAAAAATATTTTCAAAATTTTTGATGCTATCTATGAATAAATTATTCCAAAATTATGAGAAATTTATTTGCAGTAGCATTACAGAATTATTTTTACATTTAAACTCCATTGAGCAGTTAACAGCTAGCGCAGTACTCTCCAAACTTTGGAATACTTTGCATGTACCAAAATTATTACGATTAGCAGTGGCAGATGATGCAAGAAAGCAAGCTTATAGAGAATCAGCTAAAAATATATATATATATTTTACCTATTCATTCCCTCCAATAGTTTGTCTAGTTCTTCCTTGAATTTATTTAAGATATCAACTTCCACAACAGACTGAGGTTTGCTCCAGAAATCAATCACCCAATCAACTGACTGATGGCAAACTTCTGAACATCTATTCTGAAACCATCCTTCATCAATGTGAATTTGTGCCACCACCTGTGTGGTCTGAGCAAGAGGAAGAATCCAATCAGCAATGAGCTTGCTCAATCCATTTATAGCCTTAAGCACCTCAATCGGATCAACTTGCAGGTGCCTAGTTTCCAGATGCTGCAATTCGCAGAGCTTAAGCCTTTCTTGGTAAGAGTACCGTACCCCATTTGTTCCCCTAACCAATCTTGTTGTCCGTCTCTGTACTCATTCTAGCAGTCCCACATCCTTCCTAAAATTAGGCCTCCAGACCTGTATGCAGCAATCAAGCTGTGGTCTGACCATTGCCTTATACAATGAGATAATCACTTCTTTATCCCTGCTAGTAAAATTCCTATATATTTACAAAACCCCATGAGCTGTCCTGGCAGCCTGTCTTCACTGCTCTGAAAACTTCATATCTGACTGCACAGTTACTCTATTACACTACCCTGAGTGTAATACTGCTACCCATATGCAGTACTTTGCATTTGTCAATGTTAAACTTCAGTTGTCACTTCTCAGCCCAACTTTTCTAGATCCTGTTGTAGCAGCAGCATACTATCATTACTGTCATTAAAAACCCTGCCAACCTGTGTATCATCTGTAAACTTGGACATTAAGCCTGATACGCCTTCATCAATATCACGATAAATATAGAAAAGAATAATGGTTCAAACACTGAGCCCCTGTGGTGAGGACACTGTTCGTATGGATTGGCCTGCCCGTTCTCGTCGATCTAAATCCCATCGAACACACATTATCAGCTGTTCTCAGTGTACAGAGTTTAAAAACTCTATACATTGAGACAGGTGACTACAGTTCAAACTTTGCACTGTAGTCACATGTACAATAGCAAAAACCCCTTCCTTGTTGGTAGTTACATCTTTAAGTATATCCCAAATCAATACACTGTGATCACTGCCACCTAGTAGTTATTTTATCTGCAGATTTTTAATGCATGAATAATCACTGCTGATGATCAGATCAAGAATATTATTCCTTTTTGTTGCCTCTCTAACATGCTTCTGTAGAAAACAGTCATCCAATATATCCACAGAAGTCTTGCTAGTCTGTGAGTGACTAACCCACAAGTTCTAGTCAATATCTGGAAATTAAAAAAATCTTCCATTATAAGACATTCTGATTATTTGATATCATGACATTTTCATTTAAGATGCTGGAACATGTAACATACACAATATGCTTTGTTGTGTTTAAGAGAGAGAAATGAGGAAGATCCGTGGTACTTAGGAAACGTTTAGCCATGGCCACCCAAAATCAGCAAGGTTAGTTAGTTATTAACTTTCAAAAGAGAAAGAACTTCCTAAGCTCACTGATTGTCAAGTATTAAACACATGAAGAAATAAGTATCATAAATTTTAACATATTACTCAATAACTGTATTTTAATCAATTAATTTCATCAAAATATGAAGTGAAAGGAAAACAGATTCAGAACAATAATGATGTGATGACAAAATCTGGTGACACCCTTTGGGACACGATACCTACTTTGGAAAGTTTTCAGTGTCTCGATTTAAAAAACACACACACACAATAAACAGGCATTTTAACAGACCTAAAGACTTCAGTAATAACAGACAGCATCTACTGAAACAGAATTTTCATTTGTATGGAACCCAGTCGTGCAACTGCCTGTTTGATGGTATTTGCCATCAAACTAAAGAAGTTGTATCTAAAATTAATATATAATAAAACAATTTTAAAATATAGCAGTGCCATGGAGCCAGAATTTTGCTCTCCATCACTTTTCATCAGCCAGCCAAATATGTCAGATATCAGTAGGAACAGGGCTTAGAGCAGAAGTGCATATGTTGAAGAGGAACTGAGTTTCATTTTGCCATATGCATCAATAAGTCACGTACATACTTGATTATTAAAAATAAGACATTTTAATAATGAAAGCGCTATGTTCCATTCTGCAAAATTATCCACTTTGAGCTCTGTGTAAGGAGTAATATGAAACTCCAGCAAGAATACTTGGGGCTCAGACCCAAGTTCCCACTGCCACTATATGGTACAACAAAATTTCCATATCCTTCTGCCTATAACTGGCAATGCAATAAAATACATTACTGCATTTGATGCCAACCCCCTCCCTCCTAGTATGCATTTCCATAACATTTTAGGGTATTTCTTTTTGTTTTAACAGACAGGCCCTAATCACACATTGTCTATCTAATAGAGGTTTACTGAGTATATTTTTTTTATACCGAATAATATATATTTGATACAAACCAACAGAAAACTCTGTATATACACATACAGAATATGTGTCATAAAGTTCTCTTACTCTGCAGCCTACATTTTACAATGATAATGAACAGGAAGATGAGATTCAAACTTGGAATCAACTTTGGCACTGATGAAGAGAACTGGAACAAACTTCCATCTGTCGTTGTAGAAGTTGACAGCTTAAATAAATTCAAGGCAGAACTAAACAAACATTTGGAGTGAATAGATGAGTGAGATGGGAAGGTTTTTTTTTTTTTTTTTCTGGCTGCTGCTGTATAAGCTTGCATCATATGCCTCTACTAATGCTAACTGTCCTAAGAATCTTGAATCATTGTTACGCATGCAAGATCTGCACTAGCACTTGCAACTTTGTGATCTAGAATAAGGACTGGCCTCTGCACAGCAATTTATAGCAAGAATAGAATGTATATCTTGCATTTCCTTCATAACTTGTTCGTTACTGTGAATATCTGAAACTTCTGGCATTTTGACATCAATTCATGTGATCCAAGAATAGCTACTGCACGACTGTATGGAATCTATCATTGGCTCCTCTTTTTGAAATCAATGCAAATAGGATCTCTGACAAGCTGTACTGTTCAAACATTGCACACTTGATAAGCAACATCACATAATATGAAGTAAATATCAACACATATTGTTTTCTACTACTGAGAACTGTCCCTTTTCCCAATATCACTTCCATTATATCAAAATGTTTATACTAAAAAAGGTTTTAGGGCTGAAAGCCTCTGACTGCAAAAAATTCACTAATAAAACAAATTAGCGCATAGTATTATTTTAGGTCGTAGTAAAGAGGTTGAAGGACAGGGTGGATGCCCTCGAAGAATTTAAATTGAGGGGTCCATCAAGCTCTCAGCTGCGCACATCAATGCCAGAGCTTGCACTTGAACATCAAGCAACACGGCGGCAAACCCCAAGGCAGAATGCGCTGGTCCCGAAGGAACTAGTTGTTGTAGGTGACTCTATTATCAGGGAAACGGGGAACATATTGTGCAAAAAGGATAGAAGGAACAGAACCAGGGTATGTCTGCAAGGGGCAAAGGTTGATGACATTTTTTTTTTTATGTGAACCCCAAACACGAGAGGTATTAGAACCTATAGTACTTAGTACCGTGCTTGGGTTGGAGGTTGAGAACACGAAAGAAGATATTTGTTGACATTGGACTTGAACTTCTGTAGATTGTAATTTTCAGGAAATGCGTATGAAGGAAGGTTGTTCCAGAAAACGGCAGTTGAATGAATAAATGAGGAAGATGAAAAGTTGGTTCTATGAGTTTGAAGTTGGACAGTGAATGGATGTTGGCGGCACGTGTTCGGACTGTTTTGAAAGAGAGAGCGGGAATTATAGAAGCCAATTCAGAAGAACAGTGCCCATGGAAGTATCTGTAGAAGAGGCATGCAGCAGAAACAGTACGTCTATGAGAAAGCGAGTGGAGAGACTCTGTTAGAGATAAATCATTAATTAACCTAACTGCCCTCTTCTGAATGGAATAAAGAAGCCTGAGAGAGGTTTGGGGGCACCACCCCAGATGTGGGAACAATATTTCATGGCAGGGCGGATTTGCGATTTGTACAGAATGAACAGCTGTTTGGATGAAAATTTACACCAAGAGCGAAAGAGAAACAAAGTTTTTTTAGTTGCAAAGGAAGCAATATTTGTAATGTGCTTGTGCCAAGAGAGAGAGAGATTAGAAGTCAGGGTAATCCCCAAAAGAGATATATGATTTTGCCTAGAAATCGGAGTGTCACTAAAGATAAGCATAGGAGCAGAAGAATCCTTTTTTGCGAGATATAAGACAAGACTGAGTTTTAGAAGGGTTGAAATCAACTAAGTTGTCTCTGCCCCACTGAAGAATTACCTGAAGATCGTCATTTAAGGAATTGGTAGCAGATTTTCGAGAAGTTGAAGCTGATTGAGAAGGACAAGGTTTCTCAAAATGGAAAGTGGAATGCAATGTGCTATCATCGGCAAAACTATGGATAGGATTTCCAGTCAATGGAAGAAGGTCATTAATATACAAGAGGAAAAGAGTGGGGGAAAGAACTGAACCTTGGGGGACGCCAGCATTAGTGGAGAAGTTAGAAGACAGAGAGCCATCCACCATCACCCTTAGTGAGCGATCAGAGAGAAAACTGGATAACCAATTACTATCTTATCTGGGTTCTACTGTATATTAAAAAACATGTTTTTTTTAATATACAGTAGAACATAATATATTAATATACAATGATACGTACTTGCACTTAACACGTCATACAAATGGTAGCTATAAGCATACCTGTTTTTCCTACCCCTATTAATGGCAAAAAAGCTCCATTATATCGTCAAGTCCTACAGACAACTTTCATAAGCTACGCAGACTACAGGCTGGAAACACTGGCCTAGAGGACATATACCCCCAGAAATTTACAAAACAAGCATCAATAGTATTATAATTCCAAAGACAACCAAATAATCTGGCCAAATGTGGTGCCTGCCTGAATGCATACCTTTTGCTTAGTTATCTGCAGGTGAACATCTAAAAATGTATTTAAGCAGCTCTACCTACCAAGATGCCACTTTTACAGTGTTTGTCTGAGAGGCAGTTTTCTTTTGGCTCCACAAACTTCCTTGCAGATAGAACTGCAAATATAACTCTTACTAAAAGAGATAAAATTATCACTTTAATCATTAGGGTACATCAGAATCTCAGCCCCATTATTCCATTGTATAATGTCTGTACAAGAAGGCAATTTGCATGTTTTGTGGACATGGAATGACTTAAAACCTTGGAATAACTCATAGGGAAAAGCTGACTCCCTCTACCTGAGATCAGATAACTATAGCTCCTGAGATTATGACAGTCTGCAATAGGATTCAAAACCTAGATCTCTCTCCAATTGAGTGACCAGTGGTGATATTGGATTACAATTATGGAGAATCTTACCTTATCAGAGATAGGCCACTCTTTAACACTGTTCCCCAAGTGCTACCCTTTTAAAGCTTTTTATCAGCAAAATAAAATTCAAAATTGTTCACTTTTGATGCAATCCTATATTTTCAAATACTTTTTTTTTTTTAAAACCTTTAGAACATGCACATTTGCTCTTGTTCAAACTCCCCTCCCTTCTTTGGATGTGGTGTAATTTGTTACTATGGGAAGAAAATGTTGCTAAGAATAGTGGCAAGCATCACTTGTGAAAACAAAACTCATGTTCTTTGTGCTTGGCAATCAAATGGTTTATGCAACCACTTTTTATTTACATTCATGAAAACAAAACTCAAATTCTTTATATGAGCCAGCACGTGCCAACAATTCAAGCTGATCGCACAGGACAATACCATACTATCAGAATTGGACAGAAAGACCCTACTAATTTTAAACTCATATTTTTAATAATTGCATAAAGAAAATGTATAATTGAGCAATAATTGCATAGAGAAAATGTATTTGTTATTTTATTTCTTTAAACTTCTTCATTAACAAAACAATGGTGCAGGAAAAGAAATGCAATAATTCAGGAACACTAAAATTGACATGATGCCACCCACTCTAGCAGATAATTTTTTTACATTTAATGGCCTCTGTAGTACTTGGGGGTTAGTTCTGCCCATTTTGGAGTTAACTGAGCTTTCTTGAGAACGGAAAGCAAGGAAAACACAAAAGCCTATGTTTTAACAGTTTAACAAAAACTTATCAGCCTTTTCTGAGTAAAACTCAATGATGAAAGAGATTACCATTGGACAGACAATGATGACTTAAAATAATATTTAGTGATTAGTTCAAAATTAATTGTGAATATGAACATGGCAAGTTTGCATGTTTTCTGGTGAATCACTGAAACCATAGTTTGCAACCGATAATATTAAGTTCCCAGTGAATATTATCCTGTGGAGTTACATTAGCAGTTACAATACTGGACACAATCGATATTGTGAAGAAAATGTCACAATTACTTTCTCTAGAGATCATTTCCCTGCACAGTGCATTCACATTCCAACATAACTGCACCATGTTAAACAAGTAAAATTTTCAGTTATTTGACTGGAAAGAAAACACTGCCTTGGTTGACCAGTTCACCAGACCTTAGTCCGACTGAAAAAGGCTGAACAAAGGTAAAAAAAAGTAATGCAAAGAAACCTACACAACACAGAGGTAACTGAGACTGTTATCAGTGCATGGTATCACAACATTTCAAAAGATGATGTGCAAAATGATATCAATTCTATATTGAGGTTTTAGAATATTATTACAGATGTGTGTATGAAATCTGCTATACTTGTACATATGCCTGTTAAAATTAATTTGCACTTTGAAAAATAATGCAAATGTTGTAAATTTAATCATATTTCTGTTAATTTTTTTTCTCATATACAGTCCAAATAGTAAGCCCAGTAAATATCGATCTCATGCAAAGTATCTCATGCAAAAATTCAAATATTTTCAATAAAACAAAGAATTTAAAAAAAAAGAAGTTTCATTGCAATTAATTTTCACAGCACTTTGTGTAGTAAATACACGCGCACACACACACACAATGTCAAAAAAAAAAATCATCCATAATTATGACATGGAATGACATTGATGGAAGACTACTGCAAACATAACACGATGGTTTGAGAGGTTATGTTGTGGAAACAAATGGCCAGCAATACTGCAACATCACACTGGATATAGCTATATGTGTATACCTGGCTACTTTTAGAAATCAGAAACTGGAGAATTTTTAATACAAATCAGTTAAAGACAAAGGAAACAGAAACATAAAGAGTTTCACAAAAAGTGCATTTTAAGGAGAGCTGTGGTGTTCTTTAGTATAAGTTAGGCCTAATTGTTATGGTACATTAAATATACTGAAAGAAAAACTTTTAAACAATCAAAAGTACATACAGTTCATTTAATTATTGCTATTTGTCTATGCCTCTAGTATTTAAGGCTTATAAAATTAAATTCATATACTGTATAAGGAAATTGATTAATATTAGCTTATTTAAACACGAATGACAAATCTGCTACCTCAGTGAACATCCTGGTATATTCTGTACGCTGAAAACAGAAAAGCTAAGAATTTAAATATTGATTAGGTAATTATGTTAGTGTGAAGTTTGGTATTTCTCTAGTATGATATTCACTTCTGATGTGCATTAGCAATTTTTTTTTTTTTTTAACTAGAAAAGTATAGATGCGTTGTGTTTATGCAAAAGTGCCCTATGTGCCCACACCCATGTTAATTTCATAGATAGTTGAGGATTCTTTAATTCTGCCTGCTTTAGCATATTAGGCTTAACTTATACTAAAGCAGATAAAATCACAGAAGTTGGGTAAAAAATTATTTTTGAATAACAAGGTTGTTATTATTTGCTGTTACTATCCAGGAGTGTCAGAATAAAGAATAAAATTATAAAGTGCACCACATTCAACTATTTCTTGCTTTTTATCAGCAGCATCCAGTCAGTTTTCTTTTTTTTTTTTTTTTTTTTTTGGCTAGGGGACTGAAACAGATAAAATGGCCACAGGTTGCAAAAAGTTCTTTACTACTAACTACACATATTTTGAAACAGAATTTAACTTTTTAGCATTTAATAAATTTAAACATCCAACAATTATTAGATAATACTAATGCCATTATTATATGTTGTAATAACATTCTTAAATACATAAAACATCATATTAGCAATACAAAACACTGAATATTACTTAAAACAGATAATTTGAAATGACATTTTGTAACAACATAGTTTTAACCTTGAGAGAAGGGGGGCACACAGCATTTAGGACTGCTTATATGGCTAGGGAACTGCACAATGTGAAGGGATGGGCTGCACAAGGCTTGCAGGTTAGCCACTCCTGCCTTTTATGCAGAACAACGTAATCAGTATATAAAATAAACTGAATTCATGCTCATGGGATTGCTTTTTTTTCTCCTGCCACATGAGAAAAAAAAGGATCAAAACTCTTACAGGTATGGAGGAGGGAGTCCCCCATGGACGGACTGGAGAGAGTGGTCCTACATCATGGCTACCATGATCTGTTGATCTAAATTCAATGTCATGCATAAAATTCTTGTCACCAGTAACTAAATAAACAGAAATAAAATAAGAAATGAATACTGTTAGTAAAAGCTACTTTAGTATTTTTTACTGATATATTAGTCTGTTTAGTTGGTGGCAACAAGGATTTTATGCACATTTTCCTTGCTGCTCATGACCATCTTTCCCTCCTAATATTTTCAACTCCTTGGACATCTTTCTTCAGGGTCACCTGGAGGAATTTGTGTACTATAAGACAGTTAACAGTATGGAGGATATGGTGGCCACTAGTGTACAATCTGCAACACATGCAGGTATTTCTTGGCATACTGAAGCCTGTTTCACATAGGATGACCATTTCAACATTTGCTCCTGTAAGTAATTGGGTGAACAATAATGTCTTTAATGTCAATAATATCTTGAACATGATGCACTGTTTGGCATGAGATGCTTTACCCTGTTATGACAATATATTCACCATTCCTTCCTCTTTAGTATACATGCACAAGGCTGTTGTGGAAAAAAAATCCAGCAATATTCAGGACATCACATTTGATACACACTGGATGTAACATCACAAGCACTGCTGCCTGGTTTTCTTCATAACATAGCCTCATGGAGCAGTAGGTTGTATATTCAGTTTGCAAAACCTTCCATCACCAAATGGGGTGTGTGTTTGTGTATATAATCTTGAACATTTTCTGTAAAATCAAGGCAGCATCTGAAGCCAGGTGACTACTAAAACTATTATTACAGATTTTGAACAATGTAATTTTATTTTAAATTCTTTTCTAAATAGAGCATTAGTGCCATTTCTTATATAGCATTTATCAATATATAAAATTTTCTGAGGTTTCATTATTTTTTTGTACACAAATTGTACTTGTTATTCCATTATTTAAAAATCAATTTTCTTATACTCTACCTAAAATTAAATAAAAACAAATAAAACGCATATCATCATATTATTAACATACAGCAGGGTAAATATGCACAACTGTTATGCAATTATTATAATGAAGTTATGCATTCTACTGGTGTAACGACTTTAATGAGTATAAACAGAAATTTATTTATAACAAAACAAGCCAGAATAATTGTAATATATTAAATTACCTCATACTAATATCGAACAAAAATTTTACAACACAAATTCACTAGGAGCAGAGAAGTTTTAAAGTTCTTATGGCAAGTTTTTCATCAGTAAAATAATTGCATGTGAATTATAAACATGAAAATTACTAAGCAATGGCAGAAAATGAGGAGAAAGTGGATAAATTGATTTGTGAAAACTGACACATTGAGATCTGGGAAATGTAAGAGTGGAAATAGCTTTAATGAATTAAAAATAATTCTGGGCAATCTGGGTTACAAGAAATTGTGTGTGATGTCAGTTCCACAAAGGATAATCTGAGATCACAAGGAGCAGAGAAGGCTTGGACTGATCATCTGGAGTGGTATGAAACCATAGGCAACAGTTTCCTGACAGCATCATGACTGAAGATGAGGTTTCGGCACCAGAGTCAAAGTGGTAGTCTACAGAATGGCCACAGGAGGATTAACTGATAAAGAAGAAATTCAAGGCTCAGTCATCATGTGTTACATTTTTTGGGTCAAGAGAGGGTTATCCTCATGGATTTCCTGGAATGGAGAGAGAGACACAATCAGTTCTGCTCATTATGTGAGAAATTCATCACGTAAGAAACTGAAGACAAATTGCAAGGGTGAGGCAAAAGAAGAAAGGAAAATTTTTCCTTTGCCATGACAATGTCAAACACCATATCAGCATCTTGACAGGGAAGACCCTTGCAGAATTTGGGTTCTTTGTTCTATCATTCATATCCTCTCTACAGTCCCAACCTTGCATCATCACACTTTCACATGTCTGGTATATTAAAGATGAACTTCATTGCGGAAGCACTTCACTGATGATTGTGTTTTCATTACAACTATCTAGAAACAGTTCTTGGAGGCTGACAGTGGAGAAAATGTATACAAAGTGGTGGTGAATATGTGGCAACTAAATGTAAGTACAGTGAAACCTCCCTTAAACCACACCTTTTGTTGTGGACATTCAAGCTTGGGTCATGGCCAGAAGTATTAGAAATTACATGTTAAGTGACCTCTCAAAAACAAACTAATACAAACACAGACATTTTAACATGTGTCCTTGTATCTTCAGCCTCCCTGGACTGGACACTTTCTAGTAGGTCAATGGGATTTGCAATGAAGGTAAGTGAAGATCAAGGTCATTACAGAAATATTATAAATAACTGGATGTGAAATGGCCATGGTTACTCATGGAGCAGATGGCACAACTGATATGTTGTTAATATGCTCACCACTGCTGGCAGGGAATGCTAAAAAACTTATATGGACTGTCTGATAAATTTCCACTGGGCAAGCATGACTTAGCAAGGCAATAAAAATGCCAGATTTAGAGATGTTGCTAGAATTAAAAAAATATTGCAGCAAGTTCATACATACTATTCAGTTATTGGTACTATACATAAAAAAAAAGTGTTGGAATACATCTGCATTACATTTCTTTCAAGAAAAAAAAAACAATGAATTGCACTGAATGCATAAGTAATTTTGATCAATAGCCCATGGGGATTTTTCATGTCTACATATATATTTTAATAAAAATGCTATGTGAGGCTTGACATTACTTTCATGAGTGTTTTAATAGCAGCAGCATCCAGATTTCTGACTTAGTGACGATCAAAATTTTCCCATGCCAACACATACCATTTTCACTCAGCAGTGAAAGATGCTGGTTGTTTAAATATGTGGCAATAAATTTCCTGGACTGGCATTGTCAAAGACATTCAATGAGTATGAAAATAAATGGAAGTGGTATGTCGTAGTTCAAATGTCCTCCAAACACACGGTGGTATGGGAACTATCCAAGTAGGCTGAGTTGCCAGTAACTGCCTTCATTAGTAGCATTAACATTCCATATCATGATTTTGTAATGAAGCAACAAATGAATATCAAATTTTGCTTTAAACTGGACAAATCTTCAACTGAAACATACAAAATGTTAAAAACTGTTTATGGTAATGAAACTTTAAAGTTGTCAGGGTGTTTGAGTGGTAATCAGTTCAAAGACAGATATGAAGATGATCGTGACGACTCAAGAAGTGGACATCCACAACTTCTCGAAATGAGGCAGAGTTGCAAAAGTTTGGAAAATTGTGGCAAGAGACTGTCATTTGACCCTCAGAATAATGGCTGATGTGTTGGATATGAATAAGATGATTTGTCAAATTCTGCTTGAAAATTTACAGAAAAGGAAGGTCAGTGCAAAATTTGTGCCACATAGCCTCACAGATGAGCAAAAGCAAAGAAGAGTGTCATCACGCAAAGACTTCATCCAGACTTGTTAAGATAATCCTATTTTCTCAACAATATTGTCACCAGAGATGAGTGCTGGGTGTTTCAGTATGGCCAGAGATGAAGAGTCATAACATGCAGTGGACTTCAAAATCATCATCCAGGGCTTAGTGGAGGGTATATACCATATACCCTCTGGATAATTTTTTTTTTTTTTTTTTTTTTTTTTTTTTAAGGTGAATAGCATATACTTTCTGGTTTTTGAGAGACTTGAAAAAACAAATTATTAAAATATTTACTGAAAATTAAAAAATAAATTTATTAGAATTTAACTCTTGGGCAATACTTATAGTTTTATTGTTTTTAATATATATGCTGTATATTTAAGTAAGTAAATATGCCATATATATATATATATATATATATACACACACACGCAGGCAACCCCTGTATAACACAGTACTTCTACAAAAATTTTGCTCTAACACAGTTTGAGAATTATGGAAATTCTCGCATAACACAGTATTTTTGAGCTTTTGTGCTGGGTTTTGTTTGTTTTTTTTTTTTTAGGAGCATTAGCAACTAAGGCCATATTGCTCCGGGAAATGCGGTGGTCATTCCTTGACCTTTCCGCATCCTCCGATTTGGTGGTGACGGGCTCGAACCCCAGTCTAATCAAGAAGCGTGTGCTACGCACTGCTGCTCCTTCCCACCTGGCTACGGAGGCGCCTGCTTTTGTGCTGGGAAATACCCTACTATTATGTTAGATGTAAGTTTAAACGCTTCCATTCCTTTTTTTGTGAATCCCCACTGTTGACTCGCTAGTCGTCATCGCCTTCATGATATTCTTCTAAAGCACATTTCTGGAGGTCACTACCATAAAAAAATAACATTTTGCAGTTTCCGGTTTATTGGGCTTCTCTGTTAGTGTAATCAATTATAAACGGGTAGTAAACTATCTTCTTGCACTTGTTCTAGTACTGACAGCTGGAATTGTGGGTTTTCACGTTATTATGGCGAAATGTGTTTCCCCTTCCATGAAATATTCAATCAGATAAAAAACATTTTCAGAAACTCATTACACTCCGTATCTCACTTGTGCATATCGTGTTTGTTGTAACTTGTGTGGCACCATGTTCTTTGTTATTAATTGCTTATCATTTTTACTGTTTTAAATTTTACAATCAAAAAACAAAATAAATAAGTCAGTGAACAGAAATATCAATTAGGATGTACACATTACAGTACATATTAATTAAGCTATGTACATAAGCGTAAATTTATTTTCATTTTGCTAACTGGAAAATATTCTTCAATTTTCACGTATCATTTAACTTTAATTGGTAAAGTAATAAAGTTAAATTTGTGCTTTATATCTTTAAAGTGGGGGTCCACTGTATTTTATTGGGAGATTCCCAGGTTAGGTTCTGTGCTATTGAACTTGTGCTTGTTTGAGACCATAAAAAATTGCGACTTCGAAGCGTGCAGCTTGTGACAGAGAACAGAAAGTATACAAAATCTAGATGTTGCAGAAGAGATTATGCTTAACAGTAATGAAGAAGAAAATTAAATGAACGCATATTATGACATAAGTATCACAGTTTGTAAGGTAAGACGTTTGTTCAGTTATTACTATTTAAGTTAAAATATTAAGTTATTACTACTATAAAAATTAAGTTTCCGATAGTTATTAAAAAAAAAAAGTGTATTTTTGTTAGCTTTTTAAAACATAACCCCCCCCCCTTTGTACTGTTGTACTGGTTCTTAGTCCCAAATAATACAATTTCGCATTGCACGAGATTTTGTAGGAACCAAACTACCGTGATATTCGAGAGTTACACACACAGGTATACCCTCCGGAATTCAATTAGTAAGCACAGTATACTCTCTGCATACATAACATTCACAGAGTATACTTTCTGCTAATTTTACGACTACAGCAATGTCATCACCTATATCCAAA
The DNA here is from genome assembly GCF_048544385.1 of Mastigoproctus giganteus. Lineage (NCBI taxonomy): Eukaryota > Metazoa > Arthropoda > Arachnida > Uropygi > Thelyphonidae > Mastigoproctus > Mastigoproctus giganteus. The sequence goes on from NC_143583.1 coordinate 75,683,540, forward strand.
AAGTTTTGTTTACTGAAATCAAGGATCACAGACAATGCTGATTGTGTTTTACAACAAACAGGTAACAAATTCCTTGTGATTCACAAGGAATTTGTTCCTGAAGTGTTGAGAGTCAACACTGTTCTACATGCAGGTGCTTCAAAGACTATTGAAGTGCATTTCCCAGGTGAGGCTGCAATTTCAAGAGAAAGGCAGCTGATTCTTGTTACACAACAATGCTACCACCCATACCAGACTTGTGAACACACTTCTGAATTATACAGACTAATCATCTACCCTACCCTTCTGATATAGCACAAGCAAACTTCTTCCTTTTTCCAAAGGTGAAAACTGCACTCAAAGGAAAGAAATTTCAGGATGCTGACATAAATAAAAAAACAAAACCCCCAAACTGAACATCTCTTTGGATACCTTTGCTGACCCTTTTCAGAAACTTTTAGAAGTGTAACAAGTGCATTCATAATTGCATTTGTTAAATTAAAACCAGTTTTGAGCTTCTTCACTTTGTGTTCTTTTTATTGCACCAGTATAGTAATTTTATTAGCATACCTCATACAAAGTTTGTAAAAGAATGAGAAGTTTACTTCAATATGATACGTGGAACACTTCCATATGATACTCTCCAGAAATTAAAATGCAAACAATTAAAAAATCGAAAATCTTACATTACAGTAAGAAATTAAAAATCAAATGACCACAATTAAAAATCAATTTTAACGCAATTAAGTCAAAAATTAATTTAAAGAAAAAAATCGCAAAAAAGATTTTCCTTTCTCACTGTTCTTTTTATTGCACCATTTTTTTTTTTGTTAAATTAATTTGACTTAATTTTTAATTGTGTTCATTTGATTTTTAATTATTTCTTACTGTAATGCAATATTTTCGATTTTTTAATTGTTTGCATTTTAATTTCTGGAGAGTATCATAAGGAAGTGTTCTACATATCATATTGAGGTAAACTTCTCTTATTCTTTTACAAATATTGATATCAACATAGAACATATTGAGCATTATAGCTCTGGTTCATATTATCAAATACAGTTTGTGTTATGCAGGTTTTCTCGAATACTGGTCAAAATTATCCTATTTTGACTGAATTACAAATTTAGTTTTTGAAGAAATGCTTCTTGCTGCTTACAGCTGGGTCTGTATGCAGGAATTTAGAAATTCAATAAGTTAGGGTGCATTACATTTCTAGTGTGTTTGCATATAGCAATAATTCACAATTCGTAACAGGGAAAAAAAAAAAATCTTGTGCACAAACTAAGAGAACCTTGTTTCTGTGCATCTGCCATATTTCCCATTCATTCCTCCAACCAGGGTGTAGCAGATACACTATCTAGTGCTTCAGCCACAATATACAGTATATGGATAGACTACATGGCATATATGAAAAAATAAATAATTGCTGGATTTCTATTGGTCTGATTCTAATGAAATTTGGGAAGGCTTGACAAAACAAAATTCTAAAACAGCCAGATACAAAACATCATGCAAACCAACCTATTTGATAGTCAAGTAATTACATGCAGGTAGACAGACAGAAACGTTAATTGCCAAATTTCTACTGGGCCAATTTTTATGAAATTTGGAATGGCGTGACAAGTCTCCCTGAAAGAACTAAATATAAAATTTCATCAAAATCAATCACTGGGATAAGAGTTATTGCATGCAGAGGACACATGGACAAAGCAATAATTTCAGGATTTGTACTGGTCCAAATTTAATGAAATTTGGGATGGCTCAACAAATATTTCTAAAAGAGGAAATATAAAAACTATGAAAATCAATCCATGAGGAATCAAGCTATTACAAGCAGATGGGGGGGGGGAAGTACATGGGAAAGACAACAGGTACTTTATACATATATGCTAATGTCCCTACAAAGAGGAAGGGGTCATATCCTATTACATTAAAAGAATGAATATAAATTAAAATTAGTAAGTGAACTAATGAAAATGACATTGCCAAAATGATGCCTTAAAGCAATTTATATTAATTTTTACAGTATATAACAGAGCTATGATGCTCAATACATTCTACACTGATATCAATATTTGTAGAAGAATAAGAAAAATTTACCTCAATATGATACGTAGAACACTTCCTATTCTACAAATATTAGTTTATAAAAGTAATTATGTGTTTACTAAAAGTTGTTATTTATTAAAAGTTAATTGAAACACACATACATACAAGGATAACACAACAAAAAACAAAAAAACGCCCTCCAAGTAAAGAACCAGTTAGAGTGAATTTCATTTTTTCAAATTATTGAAACCAGCCACATCGATCTCTGCAAAACAGAAACCTCTTTACAGTGGGCACTTCCTTCTGACCCAATGTTGTCTGCTTTAGAGAGGATTCACTGTATTTGAAGTACACAACGTAAAACACTTTTCTGGTTTCTACAGTGGTACTGTATTTCTTCACAAGAGTATTTATGGTGCAGATGAGGGAAACCACTGGTGGCACCTGACCCAAACACTATGCATTTGAAGTACATTCCACATGTAGAATCTTTCCCACATGAATTCTTTAGGGAAGGAGATGCCAGAAGTTTATCAAACTAACAGATAGCTAAATTATTTTGTAATAACTGAGAGGAAACTGGAAGAGAAATTGAAGCTAAATATAAAAAGGTACCTGGGGTGGATGGTATATATCCAATTAAGGGAGGCAGCAAAGGAGGTAAGCAAACACTCAGCCACAATTATGAGAGCATCTTGGGATTCAGGGGAGGTCCCTATGAACTGAATATATAAGAATGTATCCCCAGTTCACAAGGGGGATCAAAAGATGACATTAGTAATTACAGCCTTGTTAGCTGAACTTCTGTTCCAGAGAAAATAATGGGGTCGCTGGTTAAAGAAATAATGTATAACCACCTAGACAGGAATGCAATTATAATGCAGTAGCAAAGGAACACTAGATGCAAAAAATAATTTTGATATCATACTTGGATTTCAGGAAAGCTTTTTATATGGTGGCACAAAGACTGCCGTACAAATTGAAAGTGTGGCATTGACAAGTTATTAATATGAATAAAGGAATGGTTGAGTGGAAGAAGATAATAGTTATTAATGGACAGTGCTCTTCATAGACTAATTGGGTTGTTTTCTGTATTTAGTAATGATATTGACAAAGGTATATTAGGCTTAATGTCTAAATTTGCAGATGATACAAAGGCTGGCAGGTTGGTTAATGACAGTAATAAAGGTATGCTACTTGCAACAAGATCTAGAAAAAGTCAGCAGATGGGCTGAGAAAAAGCAGTTGAAGTTAAACATTGACAAATGCGAGTACTGCATATGGGTGGCAGTATTTCCAAATTAATACCAACTGTGTGGAACTAGACTCATGGCACTGAAAAGTGAAAAAGACCTGTGGGTAATTGTGCAGCCAGATATGAAGTTCTCTGAGCAAAAATCCATGAGCTGTCTTGGCAGCCTGTCTGCAAGGACAGATTATGGGGTTCTGTCAATGATACACAGGAACTTTGCTAGCAAGGATAAGGAGGCAATTATCCCAATGGTCAAGGCAATGGGTCAACCAGTGAAATACCACCACTTTGCTTATTGGAGCCCTGAAGTGGTGAAAGCCATGTTTAGTCTCTAGAGCAAAGTTTCCGGCATCCCCCTCCCCCCATACTTCTCCTTCAACCCATGCACGGTACTAAGTACTATAGGTTTTGATACCTTTCGTGTTTGGGGTTTTCATAAAAAAAAAAAAAAAGGCTGCATAAAGGTCTGGAAGCCTCATATTAAGAAGAATGTGGAATGTTGAATCAGGTGCAGAGAACAGAATGGCTCTTACCAGGAAATACTTCAGTTTTATAAATTGCAGCATCTGGAGACTAGACATCTGCAAGGAGATCTGACTGAGGTGTTTAAAGCCTTGAATGGATTGAGTAAGTTCAATGCTGATGGTATCCTTCATCTTGCTCAGACTACATGACAGGGCATAAACAAACTAAAGAAGGATGGTTGCAGGACAGATATATGCAGGTTTGCCTTCAGCCAGCAGGTGGTTGATTGTTGGAACAAACTTCCATTTGATGTTGTGAAAGTGGGTAGCTTAAATACATTCAAGGAAGAACTATACAAATATTATCGGAGTGAATGGATGGAGAGGTGATGTGGGAGGGTTTTTTTTTGTTAATGCTTTATAAGCCTGCTTTCTTACATCATACATACTATATAACATACAGTTTAAATGGTATACTGTGCAGTGGCTGAGAAAAATTGAAGCATTAGTTTCAGAGGGACCTTTGTAATACATGATCACACTGAAATTGCTGTTACAAATGTCTAAACCCAATTAAAAGAGAATTTGCATTCCTTACATTTTGCCTTTTTTCTTAAGGAAAAACTATAGATATCACCATCCTACTTAGCACAATTTTAAAGTATGCTGTATAATCAAATCAGATAAGATGATATCAAATAAAACTGGCAGATACTTCAATTTTCAATCACGGGGATCACATTCCGCTCCCACTGAAGCTCAAGGATTAGGCATATGTTATCCCCTATAATATCTCTGCAATCTTATAGTGAAATAAACTGACACAGACTACTTCTTCTAGAAGAGGAGATCATTAAGACTGCTTTCATGAGTTGCCACAGTATTGCATTGCTTCAAATAAAGAAACCAATATTTGCATTAAAAAAGAAAAAAACAAAGCTGATCTTTTGTAAGTTTGCATAGGGAGCTTGATTTGATTTGATTTTTAATGGCGCATTGGCAGCTAAGGCCATAATGCGCCAAGTCAGCATAGGGAGCATAAGCTGCTACCTTCATAAGGAGTGATCTCAATATTGCACTACTTCAAAGCATTTGCTGTCTGAACAGAAAGTGCTTTTAACAATAGTGAAACACTGAGGTAGTTCACACTGTGAAGGTGTCATTATCTGTACTCAAACAAATAGCAATTCTCTTCTGAATAGGGAAATGCTGTTTATTTAAATAGTTATCCTCTTAAATGTTCCTGTTCATACTCTAGCTCGACCACTAGGCAGGTCAGCGGAGTTTACAGTAAATCTTAAATCATATGGTTGTTATATTTTGACCTGTGGAATTCTGCTACCTGTTTTTTCATCAGGGCATACAATAGAGCAATTGTACTCAGTATGCGCACACGCACACTTACTTTATGGATTTTTTTTTTTTTTTGGCAGTTTTAAACCTTAATTCTGCAGGTATCTTATATAATGGCATAATTTTCAAATTTGTCCATATATGGGAGTGGGGGAACACACACAAAGTTCAATGGGTTCTCAAGCAAAAAACAAAATTAAGTTATGAATCTATTTTTGCATCTGTTTATACAAAAGACCAAATAACCAAACAAGATTATATTCACAATTTTATTGTCGTTATTTCTATATGAAGTTATGAACTTTTCAAAATCCCCTTGTAGTAAATAAACATATCGATGAAATAATTATAAGACTTCTAAAGATTCCTGCAATACAAATGACAAAAATGATTATTCTTACAATGATTCTTTATGGTATGTTGCAAATGCATGTGCACAGATGTGTATTTATGTTACTATAATTCTCTGTGTACACTATGTGCTGTATATTTACAGAATTTATTACAAAATTAAGTTTCTTTAATCATACTATGTTCTTAATATTTTTTTCATATAGAGAAGATATTCATAATGAACAATAAAAATTAAATATCATACTCAATCACTCAAAATTAATAATAACTTAAAATTAATTATAAAATGAAACCTATACAAAAAGTTCAGAGTCCGTAAAAGTTTGTGTTATATTAAGATTTCAGTTTTGAGTGGTAATAAAAACCATCCCCTCTTTAACACTGCATTGAAAATTTCCATAGCATGTAATCAATTTACATATTTCAGTGCCAAGCAGAATGGTGATATTTATAATTTACTTTGAGTCCCAAAACAAATTTTTCAAAGGTCATTTTAAAATTATTTTAATAAGTGTTTATTGCTGTCATTCAAAAGGGGTAATACCCAAAAATTCCTGTGTTTACATCAAACACAAAGTTCAGTTTAAGTTGCTTTCGGTTACTATCAAATCACTTGAAAATTATGATTTTCTCTTACATGAAAAAAGTTTTATAATTCAAGAGAGTTTTTATTCAGCTTATTCTAGTCAATCATATTCAAACTCATTATCCTAGTTAATCATAGTAAATCAAGATAATTTCCTACATGACAAAAAAAAAAAAAAAAATCTGTACACATATACATATTCTCTATCAATGTTAAATGTTTCAAATATTTATTACATTGGGAGCATGCGTAAGTGCACGTGTGTGTGAGAGAGAGAGTTATTATTACTCCAATGACTATACCATGGAATCTCTGATGTGTCAACTTACTTTTCTCAGAAAATGTTCCTAAAACTTCAACTTCAACTATTTTATTTCAAAAATATCAAGATGTCAAAGGATAACTAGAGTGAAAGCCCATTATTTTTTACAACAAAAAATAAAGATATGTTACCAAGGTAGCTCTTGAGGAAACATTGGTGTGATTAAAGTTATCGTTAAAAGTAAGTTAAAAATCATAATACTACCTCCTGTTCACAAATCATCATAAATAAAAACTTTATATAAAGGTTCTGAACACCTGCATAATGCCACTGCTAGATTTCAACTTTAAACAGTAAGCAGAATGGTACATACAGTACATAAAAGAAAAATAAATTTCAGTGGTATGGAATGTAGAAACTTAAGTTTCATGGAAATTAAATTACTGTATTTTAATCAGCACTTAAAACCACTTCTAATGACTTCTGGCTGCACACACCTAAACTGCAGGTCGACATTAAGAATCTCTGGTGATGAGAATTCATTTTTAAGAAATGTGAATTTTTCCAGTGTCTCAATAATGCTGCTATCACTCCAAAACAGTAAATGCTGTCATTAAAATTCATGTGCACAAGTATTGAACACATGCTCACATTTAAATATACTCTTCATAATTTTTTAAATCTTTTGTAGACTAGATCCAACTGTTAAGTGTCCACCCATGAATAAAAAATAGGACATTTTAAATATATGTAGTCTCTTCCCAACAAGAAACCATGACCTCTGAAACAGTGCACTAATGGAGTTTAGTTTTAAATATTCCTTTTTATGCTTTTTTGAGCATGAATGGGCGTGAATCATAGACTGGCACTTCATTTATGCATAATAGGCATAATATGAAATTGTAACATTTTCTGGTTAGAAGCTTTATCCAGATGAAGGGATTTTTATAACGGCAGTACAACAGATTTATTAGTCAATGATAGGCACTAATTTTGGTAGGGCAACCAAACAGCACCATTTTCCCAGTTGAGGACCACTCAGCAGAAGACACCAAGGTGATCTGATGAAAGTTCTTAAACAGCAGTTCTAATGATTTTCTTTCCTTTGATAACTGTTGGTCTATTTTTGATGGTTCCTTTTTTCCTTTTATTTGTCTGCAAAAAAAAAATATTTTTTTTTCTTCAATTCATCATTATTAAAACAAGAATGATCTAAAAATGATTTTGAAATATAAAGTAAAATTTTTGTAGCAGAAAAATAAATATACACCATGCTTTGTAATGACCCCCATTTTTCATAGGTATAATCATTAGTAATGGGCATAATCAAATGATTTTCATAACTGAATGATTGATAACTGACTATATGCAAATTAGTTGATTATGAAATTGATAATAGTGACAGAGCAGAAGCACTGTCCAGAACCACACCCACACACAAATATATTAAGAAAAAAAGAGGGGGGGGGAGAAAAGAAAGGATAAAAAAGATTCATGGACTAGGGCTATTGATAATTAGAGAAATCCAACAACCATGATGAATATAAGTTTAGTAATAAGATCATTAGGAAAAAGAGAAATAGAATATTTAAGAGAAACAGAAAGGTACTAAAGAGCAGGTATAATTAGTTTAGAGATAGCCAAAGGGGGAAACATTATGTTAAATATATGTAGTCTCTTCCCAACAAGAAACCATGACCTCTGAAACAGAGAATAAGCAAAAAAGATATTTCCGCATAACATGCAACCTTGGTGTCACTTATCAAACCTTGTCTTTGTTTTGAATATAAAATACATGTCATTAAGGTTCAAGTTAAAACTAAGAGAAGAAAAATAATTTAGAATTAAGGCATTAAGAAAATTAATGCATAATGGAAACTACATCAAAATGAAAGTAAAAAAAGGGGGGTATGCAGTAAGTAGTTTATAATTAGTTCCAGTTATGAACCAATTAGAACTGCATGCCTAATGCATATGCCCTCTTTTTTTACTTTCATCTTGACGTAATTTCTTCTTACATTTAGGGAGTTAACCCATCCCTAGATTAACTTTAAAATCAAAACCAATGGATAGCTCAATCTGTATTTTGCCAGATAAAACAAAAAATCTCTACTGGTTACCACAATATACATACATAAATTTAATGTCCAAAAATCAAAAATGGCAGTGCTATAATAAATGAACTTTTTTGGAGCATCTGGTAGACTCCATGCATCTGCTGACATTAACAATTTTATACAATGATAAGTGTTAAAGGTTTAAATGCTTCTGTCACATTTTAAATATAAAGCTTGTGCCTTAAAATCACCCATTAGCACTAGTATAATACAATCCATAAGAACAAATCTCAGATTATTCTAGAAGACTTGCTATAATAATATCATACTGGATAATAATGAGGGGAATTAAACTATCAGAAAAATAATGATGATGGATAATATGATTAAAATTTTATGAAAAAAATTTCATATTGTCTATGAGAGAGATTTATTACGAGCACACAGAACACCATTCACCACACTTATTTTTTTCTTATCTCTTGCTGTAGCAGAAGTGATTTCCAGGTAGGTGTTTCAGGTCCTCAATACTTGTTTCACCCATCTTAAATTTCTTCATCCATCTTTGAACACCGGTAACATCAATGAAAAAGTATTTGGGCACCCCTCCATTAATATTGTGTACTGTGTTAGAAAGTTAATTATTTGGTTTTTAGGAGCATTAGCAACTAAGGCCATATTGCTCCGGGATATGTGGTGGTCATTTCCTGACATTTCTGCATCCTCCATATTTGGTGGTGATGGACTCAAACCCCGGTCTAATCAAGAAGCGTATGCTATGCACTGCTGATCCTTCCCACCTGGCTACGGAGGTGCCCTGTGTTAGAAATTCCCCACACATAAATATCAGTTCAGACATACCAATACAAATCTCACTAATTTATGCTAATGTAGATTGCTGATCAGAACTTATACTATGAATGTGAACTAGTGATGGGATGTCACATCAGTAATCTATGTATGCAACTTCAATCCGTCTAAACACCAAAACATTGATTATGGCAAATGTTATTCAAAGACAGAGGATCACAGTTGATAACAATAAAAAAGGTATATACTGTCTCAAAGATAGTTTGTTTCATGCATTTGTTCATGAAAAATGAACATGGAGTAGGTAGAAGAGGCTACAAGAACACTTGTAAGAACATCAACTATCCATAAGGAATTGCACATAGGCCCAATATCAGTCACTAATGTAAAATAGTGTTTGAATGGTGTTCCCGATGTTCACTGTTCAAGTCCAGTGAACATCAGGAACAAGGGCACAAGGTGTTGTGGAGTGACAAATCTTGTTACACAATGTTTCATTCTGATTGCCATATCCAAGCATAGAGATTGCCCAAAGAGCACTCCTTGCTAGAGTGTATTATCTCAACATGGGGTTTGGTGGAGGTGATCTGATGGTAACAATCTGGGATGTTTTAGCTGGCTCAGACTTGATTTGTTGCCTGAAACCATACAGTTCACAACTTACTTGGATGCTTTGAATAATTATGCCCTACCCTACATTATGGTAAAAAGCAAATGCAGTTCCTCATTGACAGAATTCAAACCTAGGCCTTCTCCATGTGGCACAGAAGGCCAGCAATTATAACTGTGCTACCCATAGCAACCAAACATTCATCAGTGACAATCTGAAATCAGGAAGTTATATTGCTAAATACTTGTTTTTGGAAGGTGCCATACAATGTAATGACATTGAAGGTGGAGGTCTGGTGAACAAGAAACCAGCTGGATCAGCCAGATTATCTTGTTGATCTAAACAACATGATGAAGTATGGGTAGCACATTTTAATAAAATTAAAATGTGCTGAAATGTTCTACCCATAACCTGTTCCTACAACTGTGTCTAGAAGGCAGTACAACTTACATTACAGGTGTACAGCTATATAAACAGCTTAGTTTGATTTCCAGCAGAACAATAATAAATGAATTAACCAAAATGTATTTCATTAAATGCTTCTGTATTTAAGTCTCTTCTAGCCTTAAAACAACATTTCAAACTCATTTTGGGACATACCTCAGGTATTTTTCTGCCATTATTTCATCAATAATTAAGAATGTGGCTGAGTGGTCAGGAGTGAGAGTGCAGTTGCACATGCTCTGGGCAGACTGCATGACTGCTAAATATGGTTAATGATTGTATTCATGATTATTGTAAACTCCTCTGACTTGGTGGTTGCACCGGAGTATAAACAAGGATATTACATTCTTATTTTACACACTCCAGAAATAAAAATACCATTCTGCACTTCAGAAAAGTTGCCAGTTGAAAACATAACTGTTGGACATTAACTGAAAACACATGCAACTAACCTAATCTGACTGATCAAGCACTCTGTTGTTCTAGACCAAAATTTATGCAATATTATTTTTATTTACAACAAAAAACAGAAAAAAGGAATACAAATCATTTATTCCAGGCTATGAGGATTATTAATTCCTAATCATTAAGAAGCCATAATTTTATCTGATTAATTAAAATCAACATGTCATACATACTTTCCAATTATGTAGGTGGCCTAATACAGCTTTGGGTCAGAAAAACTTAAAAGGATTAATCAGACATGAACTGATTAACTACACAGAATACAAATAGATAACTGCAAATTAACACCACTTAAATATCAGTATTTGAAATTTTAAAGTGGAGAAGCACATCAGATGATATGAACTAATAGCAACAGTCATCAAACATCCTTCCTACATCCATTACACATTCCTAACTGTGTACAGAAAACCACATATACACAAAAACAAAATAAAACAAAAAGATAAAAAGAAAAAAATGACAGTCAGTAGATAAAACCAAATACCAAGTACATGCAAATAAGATAATTAGAAATCAATAATGTAAAAATTGAATTAGGCATACATTTCAAGCCAAGCATACTTTGGTAAGCACAACTTACAGAAAAAAAAATTTCACCTAATAACCATGCAGACTAACCTCTTAGTCTCAAAAAAGGCCTCTGACAAAATTCCAACAGCATTTAAGGTTACTGCAAAAAAAAAAAAGAGAAGAGAAAAGTGTGGAATATTATTAACACATCCTGCACATAGGTACTTCACTTTTTAAAAGGAATATTTATAGTTCAATGCCTTTTTTGTTTGTGTGTAAGTCTTTAAAACGAAAATAAAACTCAAAATATCCACTGCATATATTTTTAGAGCACTAACTTTAGGTTTCTTCAAACTTTCTCTCTCAGGATAAGAACATAGCAATTATTACAAAAATAATAAAAAAAATAAAAACCATAGTTTCATCAAACATCTTCATTGTACAGAAATTTGAATGGCACATTGTACATGAGTCAACCAGACCAAGTTTTTAATGTTTAGTGGCAAGAAAGAAGTCTGACCCACTGAACAGGGGGGGGGGACATATATGGGATGATATGAGATTCTTAAAAATGCAAAGCTTTCTGTTAATCAGGTAAATAGTGGTTGTCATATTGGGTACCATATATCTCACTACAGAAACACAAGGAAATCCAGCAATGTATAAGCTGTGTCTCTTTCTCCATACTATAAAGAGATATTTTTACACAAACTAATAACTGCTGGCAGAACTGTTCCAATTATACATCTGCAGCTGGCTCAGAATCATTCCACAAATTATTCTCATACTCACTGTGATAGCTGTCCTTTAAGCCTCAGTGTTTTTTTCTTTCCCCAACTTTCATATCAACTTAAAATCATGTAAAGGGGGTTTTCCTGTTATCCTAAGTTCCTTTGAATCAAATTATACACACTCGAGAACAGGACACTGAGTATTATAATATAAAAGGAAGGTTTTAGCTGATCACTAGTGAGCCTGTACAGTAAAAGTGTCCAGCAAACTGTCATCATATAACTTCCTAACTTCATAATAAATCATATGTAAATAATACAGATGTTTAAAGTTGTGTTACTTAGAGTTTACACATGTCAATACTGTTTGGGGGGGGGGGGGTGTTAGACTTACCTTCCTAGAAAAGGGTGGAGTAAATCAAAATCAATTTTCCATAGAAGAAAAGATACAAGACAGAATTATGATTTCAAGCAATTCCCAATGTATAACATTTAATGGATATTAAACACTTTAAATATATACAACCATACCTGCTTTCAATTTTAGATTTTGACAGTCCATTCTTATTTAGCATAATCATTTTTAGGCATGTTCACGTACTGTCCTCACCATTTACATCCACTTGTCTGTCTGTTCATTCATCTGCATTAACACCTATACTCCCGATAGACAGATTTTAATGAAATTTTACATTCAGCTCTTTTAAGAAAGATCTGTCAAGTCATCCCAAATTTCATTAAAGCAGGATAAATTAATGTCCAATTTTTGCTTTATCTGGCAATTATTATTATTATTTTTTTTCACACATCTCACATATGTTAACCATATACTGTAACTGAAGCTGTACATTAACCTTGTTGAAGTGCACTGACTAGAGCAGGGGTTCTCAACGGGGGCAATATCACCCCCAAAGGGGCACAAATTGGTTTTTGGGGGACAAAAAAAATCATGGGTATTACAATGGTTTGTGGCCCTCCCAAGTTCAACCCTACCTGATGGCATCTTATTCCTTAATTTTTAATAAAGGAATAAGATGCCATTGTGTTTTCTTTTCCCCTGAGACAACTGATTCTTAAGATATAGGTATATTATATTAGGAGTGAGTAAGAAATTTTGATAAAAGGAAGATAGTGGGCATGATCTAATTCAACCACCTTTGCTTTTCATAGGCATTAAATGCCTAGGTACTTTCAGAGGCAATGTCTCCACAATCCTTTGCATTTGTGCCTTTCTGACAGCTGCAACCATGGCAGTGGCATGATTTATTTATTATTTTGTTTCACTGGTCAATATATGAGGTGTGGATAGGATGAGGAAATGTTTCAGTCTGTTTCTACTTTCTAGGCAACAATTAATATTGATTTATTGTTTCCTTGTGGAAGCTGTTTATTTTTGATCCACAGTGCTATTGTGAGTGGCATGAGCTATGAGAGTTAAATAAAAATAGTTTATATTTTATTATTTAATTCTTTGTAGTTATTCAACCCATCATCAATCATGTTAAGTGCTGAAAAGAAAGTTTCAACAGTATCTGAATAAATATCTAGCTTATGGTTTTATTGAAAGCCCATTCGACTCAAGGCAGCCCATGTGTCTTATGTGTAACAGTTCTTTTTTCAAATGAGGCTATGAAACCATCAAGACTTTTAGATCACTTAAAAAGGAAACATCCTGATAAAGTTGGTAAACATATTGAATATTTTAAAAATTTAGAACAGAATTTTGAGCAACAGGGCACTGTTACTTCCTTATTTAAGAACACAAACAAATGATGATGGATTGATTGAGTCTTATAAAATTGCAGAAATCATTGCAAAAACTGATAGTGCTCATACAGTTGCTGAAACTGTTATATGACCTGCATTACAGACTGTAATTTCAACAATGATGCATCAAAATCCTTCCAGTATTTTAAAAGCACTGCCATTGAGCAATGATTCAATTTGAAGACGAATTGATGAGATGTCAGTTAACATTGAAGAGCAGCTAATTGACAAGCTAAAAATGAGAAAATTTTATATTCAGATTGATGAATTCTAAGTTACTGACAATAAGGCCCTTCTAATGGCATACATTCATTATTTCAATGATGAGTGTAAATTGCAAGAAGAGATTGTTTGAAAAAGCTATAGAAACTGACTGTACTGAGGCATCCATTTTTACTGCTGTAAAAACACAGTTTGATGAAAAACAAGTACCATTGGAAGACAAAGGTTTTATAGCCTACCTAAAGGAAGAATGACCCAAAGTTTGCAATACACTGAATTTTGCACCAACATCATCTGGTTGCAAAAAATATTAGTCCAGTTCTTTATCACTCTCTCAGTATTAAAACAATCAATAAAATAAAGTCACATAGCAAATATGATCGCCTTTTCAGAAAATTTTGTCTCGACAATGAAGAACAGTATGTGAGGCTTCTTTTCCATACAGAATTCAGCTGGCTTTCTAAAGGAAACTGTCTAACAAGATTTTTAAACCTCTTTGATATGATAATTAGTTTTTTTAGAAAGCGAACAAGACACAGATTTAGCAAAGAAGATCAGCAAACACAAAAACAACATATACTATATGGCTTGGATTTTTTCAAAAACTTAATGAAGTATCACTTCAATTTCAGGGGGAAATTAATTATGGTGATAGACTGCAAACATGTATTAAAAGTTCTCACTGAAAAACTGGAAATATTTTAAAGCAATTCAATGAGAAAACAATTTCATGGTATGCAAGGGTTAGCTGAAATCAATGAATCTCTCACTGAGAATGATCTTAAGAATTATTCAGATCATTTGTGTTGTTTAAAAGGTGAAATGAAAAATAGATTTTCAGATTGATTTTCTTTTGAAGTGAAGTTGTGGATGTTAGATCGAATTGGAGTGTTGCCAGGTCTGCTAGCGAAGAAATTCAAGAACTCATTGAATTAAAATGTAACAAAGAATGCATATATAAATTAGAAAAAAGTGGAATGGATGAGGTATGGTATTAAAAAACAACTAAACTTCTTTATCCAACAATGTGGTCTGAAATGGCCAAAGTACTTCTTTGGTTTCCAACATCTTAAATGGTTGAAAGTGGTTTTAGTTTAGTAAAAAAAAGAAAATTAACAAAAGAAAGAAACAGAACTGATATATGTTCAAGAGGATAACACTAGAATTAAACTTACGAACAATCACACCGAACATTGAAATTTTAGTTAAGAAGCATCAGGCTCAGGGATCCCATTGAATAAAAATTGTCTAAAAAAGCCCTTTAGGGGGAAATAATTAAAAAAGGTTGAGAAACAATGGACTAGAAGGATGAATGGTCCGTGTGGTGGATGCACAGAAAATAAAAATTCTTGGTTTAAAGTATGCATATGAAGGTACCATCTTGTACAAATTAATGTGAACAAAATGGGAATTTTGGTATATTGTCTTTTGTTAACAGCTATTTATAACTTTATTTTCATTTGTTTCTTTATGGGATTGCTTGATGTCCTATTAAATCAATGTTTGTTTTAAGAAAGAATTCAATGATTTATGCATAAAGCTATGTTTTTAAATAGAAATCCTGAGATGGGCTTTAGTTTTTCATAGATTTTTCACTGCAGAAATGGAGTTGACTCTATATAACAAAATAATCAAGCTGAAACAGATTCAATTTCATCTCAAAGAAAAGACTGATATGTCTGATCCTTATATGTCTGACTTATAAAAATACTGCTGAAACTGGTGTGAAAATACACAATTAAACCAAGTTTAACTGCAGATTTCTGGAGGTTGGTTGGAGAGCTCATAAAACAATCAAAAGGCAACTTTTGATTCAAGCTGTGAATTAAAAATACTGGACTAGAGAAGATTGAAGAAAAGTTCCCATTTCTGATGAAAACCATTTTGAGGTGCAGGGAATGAGATTTATGCATCTAAGAAGGTCACAGATGGTTAGTTTTTTATGGTGCAAAAAATGACCTGGGTTATAATGTGCCATGTCACAGTTAAAGCTTAAAAAAAGGTTACCTCGTCAAAAGGTTATACATATACATCAATAAGTAAAATTCAGTATAATGGCAAAAACAAAAATTGTTCTATATTATATAAGTGTATACTTATAAAAAAAAACTGCTGCCAACATGGTCATTGTCAGATAATATCTGATTGATGGTCAGATGAAGAAAGTGTATCAGCTAAGCATATGTAGCAGACTATTAAACAGTTTATTTAAAAAAGTTTTGGGGTTGTTTTCATATCAAGATACTGGATCCCTTGTATTTATAGATGGAATGATGGATGACAAATACTGTACAAAGAAAGAGACAATGATTTGTGTTGTGATAAAAGTGTGGTTCTCTCATCCAAAAATAAATGAAACTTGCAAAAATATTAATCGATTCCATGCCAAAGTGAGTAAAGATTTCTCTGTTCACATCGCACTTTCACAGTTCATAGTTTTTTTGTTTTTTTTTTAATGAATTACTGCTAATTCTTATTAATTATGAAGAGCCATGAAACATTATATTTCAATTTTTATTAAAATATCAGGAGGAAATAAGAAAATTACAAAAATGTTGACTAAATATTACATTGTGAGGTATATGTTACTGTTTATTTGATTAAATTATAGTGTATGAAATCTGGAGGGGAAAAGTAAAGTATGTTACGAAAATATCAGGTAAATATTATTTGAGGTAAGTGCAGTGAAGTGGAAAAAATTACTTTTATATATTATTAGTTAATTAATTAGTAGTACAATAATTCATTATTTACTTTTCAATTCTATTAATCACAGAAAATGAAAAATTTCAATTTCATAAAATTGAAAAATGAACACACCTGAAATGTGATGCACTGCATACATTTCCTAAATTGTTCTCTTTGCTTTTGCTTCTAATTTTAATAGTATTTCTGCTATATTTCTTTAAATACCATCACTTCAGTCGACATTTTTATCAATCACTTCTAAAGAGCCAACAGCAATGAAAACCGAGTAAAAATACTAAAAAAAAAGATGCTTAGCATGAGTGCACCATAAGGCAGACTGATGGGGAGACATCTGTGTTAGAATCAGCCTAATAATACGTGCAGGTTAGGCTGTTTTAAGTAATAGACGTTTTATTTTATAAGACTATTATTGTTAAAGAATGAAATATTATTCAAAAATGCTTGAAATCAAAAAATTACAAAGACATTTAGAATTGGAGAATATCACAAGACAGACTGATTGCATAAAACATGTTTGATTGTGTGCATAACTATTAACATCATCTGTAAATGTGTGAATTAGACTGTTATAAGTGATCACATGGATGTATACACTAACCATAGAAAGAAAGTTTTACAAAATATTATATCAAGAGAAACTGTTAACTTATTGTAGTAATGTGTATTTATCTAATGTAATGAATAATAATGAGGGTACTTGGTTAGTTTCTAATACAGAGAAATCACCCTCTCACATTTTTATAATGTTTCAGAAATCAGACAGGTTTAAAAATCAAAAACAAAATATGATTTTCGATCATTTGAATTTAGAATCGTGTTATGTTGTATAATCTTGTATATGTAAGATTATATACAAGTTTTTTATTCGCAGGAATAAAAGATATGCATTGTGATGAATATCTTGATTATTTTCAGTTCAAAAACATATATCCAATAATACATTTTGATGTTAGCAAGCATTCTGATGTTAACATCAAATCTATTGCAGTTTTATTTCAGAGAAATTAAAAAAACAATGAAATTATTGAATATACTGTTTAATTTTATCTTAAAAGAAGGAAAGTTACAATTATTGGATAAAGAGACAGTTATTCAATTGAAAAAAATAAAAATAAAAATAATAAATAAAAATAATTAAATGAAAATTCCTGAAGACCATCCCTTTAAACCTAATACTGGAAAATGGGATGAATTGTCTAGAGACCTAATTTCTCTGAGCAGTTAGCTATACAACTTAAGGATTACCTCAACTGGAAATTATTTCTAAAGAAAAAAAATCTCACAGAAAGCTTTATAGAAGAATTTCACGAAAAGACTGGAATCTAATATCTAAACATCATGACTTCCCCTTAACAATGCATGGACAAACCCATGCTGTGTCTGAGCATTAACTGAAGTTTTGTCTAGATGATCCTACAATGCTTCTTTAACCAGTGCCTCCATTAATATCCCAGGAACAGAATTTAAACTAACAGGTCTGTAATTACCTGTGTCTCCCTTTGATCCTCCTTTGTGGATTGGGGTCAACATTTGCACATCTCCAGTCCATGGGTACCTCAAATAATTATGGCTAAGGGTTTGCTTACTTCCTTTGCTGCCTCCTTTAATATAACTGGATAGATTCCATCCACCCCAGGTGCCTTTTTTATGTTTATCTTCAACAATTTCTCCTCCACTTTACTCTCAGTTATTACAAGATTATCTAGCTTACTGCCAGAGTTTAATACACCTCTGGCATTCCTTCCCTGAATAATTTCTCATGTGTGAATGTAGATGCAAAATATTCATTTAGTCTGTTAACTACCTGAGTAGGATCATCAACAGTTGAACCATTGATATCAAGTGGACCAATCTGATTCATCCCCTTCCTTCTAGAGTTTACATAAGTAAAGAATTCCTTGCTGTTTTTCTTTGTATTCTTTGCCAAATATCTCTCATAAATGCCTTTGTCTGCCTAGCCTCCTTTGTGACTTGGTTACAGACCAGCTTATATCTACTGTAGGCTTCCAATCACCCTTTAATTTATACGCATTCCATGCATTTTTCTTCTCTGTTACATGTCTAATTAGTTCATCTGACATCCATTTAGGCCTAAGCCTTGAACAATATTGTTTAGTTGGTATGAAAAGCCTAGTAGCTTCCAAGATTAATTCTTTGAATGCTTCCCATTTTGAGTTTGCTGTTGGCAACATCGTCAGCTGATCCCACTGTACCGAATTTAAAAACTGTCTGAGACCCCTGTAGTCACCTTTACAAAATCAAAATGCCTTCCCTTTAGCCTTGATGATAGTCACATCTTTAAGTAACTCCCACATCAGTACATTGTGCTCATGGTCACCCAGTGGTTCCTTTATCTGCAAATTCTTAACGCATGAATAATCACTGCTGATAATCAGATCAAGAGCATTACTCCCTGTGGTTGCCCCTCGAACATGTTGCTGTAGAAAACAGTCATCTAATAAATCCACAAAAGTCTTGCTAGTGTGCGAGTGACGAACCACAAGTTCCAGTCAATATCTGGAAAGTTAAAATCCTCCATTATAAGACATTCTGATTTACTGGCCCACTATTTCTCTGCACAATTGCTCATTATACTCATCAGGCCTATAACAACACACACCTACTTTCATTTTTCCTTTCCCAATGCTTATGTCACACCAAACTGAACATTGCATTGTCAACCAACATCAATTAGATGCACTTTCTTAGATTATGTGTTTATTAACTAACAGCATAACCCCTCCTCCCTTCCTGTCCTGTCTATCCTTTCTGTACACATTGTACTCCCCAAATTCTAATTCTGCACTGTTTATGTCTATGTGATACCACATCTCTGATATCCCAACAATATCTGCCTTTGATGTCTTGACCAGCACCTCAAATTCATCAAATTTATTAACTATACTCTTAGCATTGGTGTACATGTACATATACATGCACCTGTATCTACTCTTAGTAACCCTAACACAGCCCACGTATTTACTTGTTCCACTATGAGTCCCAGCAGTCCTGGAAATCCCCATTGCTTTTCTTTCCAAGCTGCTGCTCATTCTAATAGAAGCAGTGCAAGAATCAATTTTGCCTCTGCCTGAGGCCACTGTTAACCTTTTAGACTTGGGGGTGGGGGAAGTTAGCCCCAAGCTAGCAGTTTTTCGACCCACCTAACTATGCCTCGATAGCATCAGCAAATATTCTTGCACCCTTTCTATTTAAGTGTATCCCATCCCTGTAGAAGCAGTCTCTCCTGTTAACAAGCACAGACCAGGCTGAGAAAAATTCTATCCCTTGAGCCTTGCACTATCTCTCCAGGGCCGAATTTATCGACAAGGCTCTCATCATATACTCCCTCCTATCATGTCTGGGCAGAATTGCAGACACTTTCACATTCAACCCTAACTCGCGACTTTTTTTCAACATTGACCTGTATTTGTTGAGTAAATCTGCAAATCTCTTACTCTTAATGTCATTAATTCTAACGTGTACAACAATATCACCTTTTGTGCCCACAAAAGATATCTGCTCTACAACATTATCAACTTTTGCCCATGGCAAACATACCCTTCTTGCATAGTATATTCCCAGTCTTCCTAACAATAGAGTCACCAACAATAACTAGTTCCTTTGGGACTAGCGCATTCTGCCTTGGGGATTGCCTTTGTGTTGCCTAATGCACAGGAGTGAGCTCTGCCATTGAGCTGGGCAGCTGAGAGCTTGATAGGTCCCTCATTAATTTCTTCGAGAGCGTTTACCCTACACCTCGGGCTCTCATAAAAGCCCATCAGAATGCTGAGCTGAGATGGTGCCTAATTTCTTAACACTCTAGACACCTAGCACACACAAAGGCATCCTACTTGGCTAGATCATGTCTGTTTTAGAAAGGTCGGCAAACATTTCACATTTCGCACATTTTTTGAGACTACGATGCATTGAAGAATTGCCACCTTCATTTCTCCCCCGAGTCAGTACTCTCACTAGTCTATGATCTTTGCTTCATAGCTCTAGTCTGGGTCATGATTTCCATTTAAATACAATTTAATTAACAATGAAGTTTAATAAGATTAATAATATTTTTTGAATAACTGATAATACTATAATAAGCTAACAGATTCCTGATACAGTGCTTCGTATTATGCCATCTAGTTTTACTTTATACCTTAGGCTATCAGTTCGAGATATACAGGTGTTTCAAAAGTGATGGTCAATAATTTAAAGGTGAACTGCACATACAACATGCAAAAAAGCCTAGTAAACATGGGTCCTTAAGCGAATCATTTTCGAGATATTGCACATTTCTAGTTGGGATCCATGACTGACAAGGTAAACTGTACAGAGCTGGGATCCACCACTGACTTGTTTGTTTGCTACGTCTGTGAGACATAGCAGGCATACTAGTACTTGTCAAAGGATAGTCAACATACAAAGAGGTTACAGCAATGAAGAGTATGCGGACATACACTTCATGTATGGTAAACCCAATGCAGTGCGCTCCAGACTGCACATTTGTACCAAGAAGAATTTCCCAGCCGAAGGCAGCCCAACAGGTGCACATTCATCAGAGTAAATCAACACCTTAGAGAACATGGGCGCTTCGCACGTGGAATACGAGCAGGTAGGCCCAGAAGCATAACACCTGATGTTGAGGAAAGGGTGTTAGTAAAAACATCCTGTAACATGTAACATCTCTAAAATCCTGTGGTTTTGAAACGAAAAATTAAAAATGTATCATCTTATGTTTAATAAAACCACCCTTAGCAAAGGATTCACAGCTTTTTGCTAAACTAGTGCTCCCATAGTCAGTGGCGAATCTTAACAGAAAATGTGCATTATCTTGAAAACGGTTCATTTGCGGCACGACGTTCACTGCGATTTTTGCTTATTTTAATTTGTACTTTTCACCTTTAAATTATTTACCATTTTTGAAACACCCTGTATATACGTTACACTATTTCTTATTGACTACAATATGGCGTCTAGATCAACAATATTGGTGCCAACACTGGGAGTCGTAACTTCCAAAAATCTCTAGTTAAATTCAAAATAACAAGCTAACAAACGCTACTAAAACTATTTAATACCTCTGTAAAACACAATGCAGTATATGTTAATTAACAAAGAATATGGTAAAAATTAAAAATACTTATCCCTTTACAGCAGCCAAAAACCCACCGACTGTTCTCTTCTGAGACCAGAGCACCCTGATGATTAGTCTGTGTATCCGCCCAAGCTAGCAAGTTTTCTGACCCATCTAATTCTGCCTCAATAGCATCAGCAAATATTCTTGCCTCTCTTTCTGTTTAAGTGTATCCCATCACTGTAGAAGCAGTCTCTCCTGTTAACAAGCACAGACCAGGTTGAGAAAAAGTCTACTCCTTGAGCACAATCTCTCCACAGCCGAATTGACCGACAAGGCTCTCATCATATACTCTCTCCTATCATGTCTGGGCAGAGTTGCAGACACTTTCAAATTCAATCCTAACTCGTACTTGTTAAGTAATTCCGTCAGTCTCCTACTCTTAATATCAAATTAATGTTTGAAATGTTTGTTTATAACAATGTGCAAATTATCTTGAAATTTCTAGTATATCTTTTATCTGTGTTTCCAAGAAATATCATACACAGTTAACAGATGGCAACACAAAAATAACTGAAAATTGGAGGAGACTGCATCTTCTAAACTAGCTATAACAGTACAAGCATATTCTGTAAATCTACCCATACTCTGACAGGAGTTCACACACTACAAAGTTATTTCACAAATTCGCATGAGCAGGATGACTGTAGAAATTTGCCTATACTCTCTCAGGAGATACAGAACAAGATGATGCTTAAATAATAGCATAATATTGACTGTGGCAGCCACGCTGGCTATAAAAAGCAAAGACAAAAGGAATCATCTTTCAAGGAGGAACTAAGGTTGAATGTTAAAACAACAGTGTTTCATACAAATATATTACACAAACTTTAATAATTTTTAACAGGGATATTATAAAAATTCTTGCCACAACTGATAAAACTGAAGAAATAAGGACTTTAATAAAATAAATAATAATTAAAACTCAATAGATTAAAAGCATAATGGCAGCTATGGATTGGTAAAGAGTATAAAGGAGCACACTGCTCCAACACTACTAGAAGTATAATATTTGTATTTGTTACTTTTAATTTACTCTACATCTATATTCTTATCATCATTATATCATGTTTATCACATATTACACATATGAAGTTGCTATACGGTTCTAAATGAGCTGTTAGGGAACAATTTTATAATGCAGCATATTTTTTTGTTTTCAGTTGTTTACAATACATTGCAATGAAGGATTTTATATACCATTAGTAATACTGTTTTCTAAATAAAATTCTTGCCCTTTTATTCAAATTATTAATAAAAATGACATGTCAATTCATTTTAAAGCTAAAGAATGGCCTTTGATAAATACTTAAGAATGTCAATTTTACTTGGGGCAGGTGCGTTTTAATAAAGGAATATGCTTTAGTTCTGAAATTTGAATACGGCTGCAGGATCTTTTTTTGGAATGTTACTTTACTGAAACCTACCAAAGTCTCAGATAGCTTTACAGAAGATTTTGTCAATTCAATCAAATGTTTAAAAGAATTCTGTTGACAGTTTAGTTCTGAAAAAAAAAAAAAAAAAAAAAAAAAAAGTAACTTTCCTTGTGAGATGTAGCCATCCCAGTCAAAATATGGTAGAACTAAATTCTTATATGCAATTTAAAACAGAAACAGTATAATGGCATAAAATAATACACAGAGATGTCATTGGAGCATATTCAATACATTACCTTTTTTGAAACAAAAATGTGCTTGGGCTTAACTTTCCTTTCACTGTATGGAACACGAGGACGATTTTCTGGTTTTTTTACACGATAGATGCGTACTAACCAATGTTCTGTAGTATATGCTTCTTCAAGATGCTCCAACTGGAAATTTTTGTTGCCAATTTCCATATTTCGTGTGCGGTCAAACCCTGATGGCGTCCTAAAGTCAAGCTATAAATGGTATTATTCATTAATAATTTTAGAAATTTATCAACATGAGACAATTTTTAAAAAAATTGTCATTAAAATATTTGAAAACTTGAATTATAATATATACATTAATTGTACAGTCTTCTCCCACACTTTATTTAACCTCTACATCAATATTTGGTATGCACATCAGGTTTCTGGGAGCATTGGCAAGAGGAGTCTGTCAGCAGGTAAGAATTTAATCTCATGTTTTCTATTGTAATGGCAATTCAAAACTTAATATGCAAAGGTGAGTTGGAGAGTTACCTACAGGAGGAGGGAAATGCATAGGTTGTCTATTTCCTTTTCTCTTATTATTTAATTATTTTAATTAAATAAAATAATTATTTTATTTTATTTTTTTGGCTGGTGCAGCATAAGACTTCCTTGCACCATATGACCCTTATTAATACTAATCTATATTCTTATCATTATATATTTAATCCATTAAGTTAGAGCAAGAATTATTTTATAAATGAAGTTATCATTATAACTTTATCGTGTATTACAAAACTAGGACTGCAAAGTATCAAAATTATAGAGAATACAAATATTTCAAAAGCACATTTTAGTTAACATGATTGCAAACAATAACAAAGTTTAGTTACATTAAATACAGTCTATCATAACTTAAGTCATAGGATACTTGATTATATAAAAAGCGTATTTATTTATGCAAAGAAGTTAGTAACATGTTGATCAGCTTTAGCTGTAATGACTGCTTCAATGCATAACAGAAAACTGATAATTATTGGTAGAAAGCTAGCAGTGTTATGTTTGTTTCTTCTTTAAAGTATGCATATGCTCCACTTATGAAGAGGACAGTCTTTGCCTTGCCTATAATTCTGCATTCCAATTCAGAATTATAGAGAATACAAATATTTCAAAAGCACATTTTAGTTAACATGATTGCAAACAATAACAAAGTTTAGTTACATTTAATACAATCTATCATAACTTTAAACTTCCATTAAACTGTCACAATGCCAAAATCACACAGAATTATCCAGAACATCAATATGCAAAGAAGCATATTTACAAACGTTAATAACTTCTTACAACATGCTATTAACTTCTTTGCAAAGAAGCATTTGTGGTTCCAAACACAGGCCCCCAGAGCTGGTCCATACAATTGGACCAAGCACATTACAAATATTGTTTCCTCTACATCTAAAAAACTTGGTTTTCTCTTTCGTTCTTTGCGTTACTTTTCTTTCAAACAGCTATTCACTCTGTACAAATCGCAAATCGCTTTACCATGGAATGTTGTTCTCATATCTGGGGTGGTGTCCCCAAAACCTCTTTCAGGCTTCTTGATTCCGTTCAGAAGAGGGCAGTTAGGTTAATTAATGATTCATCTCTAACAGAGTCTCTCCACTCGCTGTCTCATAGACGTACTGTTTCTGCTGCATGCCTTTTCTACAGATACTTCCATGGGCACTGTTCTTCTGAATTGGCTTCTATAATTCCCGCTCTCTCTTTCAAAACAGTCTGAACACCTGCCGCCATCAGCCAACATCCATTTACTGTCCAACTTCAAACCCATAGAACCAACTTTTCATCTTCCTCGTTTATTCATTCAACTGCCGTTTTCTGGAACAACCTTCCTTCATACGTATTTCCTGAAAATTACAATCTACAGAAGTTCAAGTCCAATGTCAACAAATATCTTCTTTCGTCTTCTCAACCTCCAACCCAAGCACGGTACTAAGTACTATAGGTTCTAATACCTCTCATGTTTGGGGTTTCTCTAAGAAAAAAAAAAAAAAAAAAAAAATACAAGAACCATCCCTAAACCATGACAGCTCCTCTTCCTAAATTCATAAAGCACAGTTGATAAGCATTCTCCAGTCTCAAATGTATCCATCTGAAAGTACATGATTTTCAGTTGGCAGCATGAATTGCTGCTTCACATTTGAGCTTTGGTATGCCTTGCACCAAACCAATCAATGGATTTGTTTTTGTTGTCAAAGGCTTGTAGGCTGTAACTTTTCCACAAACATTCATGGCATACAGCTCTGCTGTAGAAAGGCAAGGCTGTCTGTGACAGATTGTGGCTCCAAACTCCAACTCTCTAGGGTTTGGTGGAAAGATGAAATAATCAACAGTCTCAAGGCAAGTTCACTGCTCTAAGTCAGTATTTTTCATCTATATGGTTATTTCTTGGTATCACTATCACTTCTAACTCTTATTTCAATATTGACAAGTTAACATTTAGCAATATGCACATTGCCTTTTTCTGCATTTGCCAAAAATGCAGCAGCAGCATTGTCTGTCACCTTCAAGAGTGGCCATCCAATTCTACTTTAGGCTTTATAAAGATCTCTACCTCAACCAATGTGGTGGAAAATTTATTCCAATGATCCAACATGCTACCTCCCCACACCAAAAACACACACACATCATGAGATCTAACCTTCTGTTACTCCACAAAATTTTGAATTGGTGGTCCCTGGTTATTCTGACTTATTCAGTTTTTCAATTCTTTTTTGCTTGCTTCTGTAAGGTCATCCATGATCTGTATGCCCTGCTAATAATTATAATTACATTTATTGGCATAATTTATTAGGTCTTATCCTTGCTGCAAAATTTCGTTCTCAACCCGTGTTCTATATAGCACACATGCACCATAGTATACAGGGCATGTTGAAAACAGAAGCAAGAACATTGCCGTCTTTCTCATAATTTCGGTAGATGACCTCTGACGAAGACACTGCAATGTAGTCTTATTTTGCTAACTATTTGTCTCTTTTTCATATCGTACTTGGTTACTTCATCCTACCATATATCACTACATTTCTTATCCATTCCTTCAAGTTCACTTCATGTATACTGTAGATTCAATAGTATTAAACACAAAAGCTTCTTCACACTTTTTTCATACCAATATGTATATACATTACGGCTGTAGGGCACGTTTGCTTTTGCAATGTCCCTGATCCATAATTAATGTTATCTTCCTTTTCACTACAATTACTCTTGACCCTCTACTCTTACTTATTTTCTTAATACTATTTTATATATATACAGCAGACTCAATTTACCGGGATCGGATTAGCTGGGACACTTCGACTCCAAATTAAAAAAAAAAAAAAAACCTGAAATCAAGTAATAACTAGAATAGGTTCTGTTATTGCAAAACATCTGTATAAACAGATGTTTTGCAATAACAGAACCTATTTTGTTGCTTTCTTGTTGCTCATTTAAGACTTGCAAAACATCTGTATAAACAGATGTTTTGCAAGTCGTAAATGAGCAACAAGAAACAGTGTTATAACTCGTCATTAGGAGATTATTGTGTCTATTATCTTGCAAACCCCAATATCTTCACACCTGTCGCTAAAAAAAAAAAAAAAAAAAATTTAATTTGTTTCAATCTGTTGCGTCAATTATGTTCCATCACATTGCAAAAGGACAAATCACTAAAAAAAAAAAAAAAAAAACCGAGACCAATTTTTAGTTTGTTTTAGTGCGTTGCGTCGATTGTTGCGTTCCATCACACCACAAAAGGACAAATTTTGTTTCAAAAGGTTGAAAACCGTGCATCCGTTAAATCTCTAAAGAACCATTATAATGTTGGTAACCAAACCATACATGTCATTTTAAAAAATAAAAGGAAGCTAAATAAAGGGTCAATTTTAAATCATTAGATTTAAAATAAAGGGAAACATCATATTGGACATGCAAGTAGTACACAATTTTTTTTTTTTTTTTTTTTTTAATCTATCGCCATACTTTTTACGTAAGTTGCTGAACATTTTTCGATACAGTAAGTCCCCGACTTCTGTAACGTTTTTTATATATTTTTTTATATGACTGAAGATTTCAGTCACACACATTTCACTATAATAACTTAAAAACCCACAGAATTCCAGCTATCAATATTATTGCAAACGCAATAAGATCAAGTTTACTACCCGTTTATAATTAGATGCACTAACAGAAAAGCCCAATAAACTGGAAAGTGCATATTGTTTTTATGGCAATGACCTCCAGAAACGTGTTTTAGTAAAATGGCAGTTCGCATGGGGTGATAATAGTGAGTTTGCCTTAACCCTGTGAAATTCTTTTCAGAAAATTTTGTTATCATGGTGCCTACTAAGAGAAAAGTGACAGCGGTACTAGTAAATCTATCAAGAAAAGGAAAGCGATCGAGTGGGATCAGAAAATTAAAATAATGATGTATGAAAATGGTCAAACATCAACAAATATCGTGCACAATTCAGATTTGTCAGTGGTAACGGTGAACACAATCATAAAGGAGAACAGAATACCAGAAGCAGTGAAGCGATTGGCACTAATGACGTCAACTATAATAATAACCAAGGCTACAAAATATAGGTAGTTCTCGACTTTACGAGTTAATTCGTTCCTAGCACACGCTCGTAAAGCAGGAAGTTATTTCCCATAGACAAAGTTAAAATAGGGGTTACGTTATCAACAATGAAATTAGTTAGCTAATTAGTTTATGTTTAAACAATGATTGATTTATCCAAAGAAATGAAACCGTAGCCTGTAAAATCAAGCTAATTATAACAGAGAAATTAATTACGACTTACAAATGTTAAAGAATGTTTATCCTTCGTCATCATCGACTAAATGCACACTCGTTGATCACTCATTATTGGCACAGCACTCGGTGTGTTGCATGAGAAGTCGTCTTCTTCAGAAATGTTTCAAGAGGCTTTTGTTTCCAAGATAATCTATTTTCTTTATAAATTTCACAATATCATGCATAAGCATTTTTTAGCGGCACACACAAATTGCAACTAACACGATTCGCGTAGAGTAACAAGTTTACGAAGCTTAAAAAAGGAATGAAGAGAAGATTCTGAATTTGTTTTTTATATGATTGAAGATTTCAGTAAAGGTGAAACACATTTCACCATAATAACATAAAAAAAAACCACACAATTCCAGCTATCGGTATTTTCACAAATGCAAGAAGATCGAGTTTACTACCCATTTATAATTGCTTGCAGTAAGAGAAAAACCCAATAAACCGGAAAGTGCAAATTGTTTTATGGTTGTGACCTCCAGAAATGTGCTTTAGAAAAATATCGCAAAGGTGTTTAAAATTGATTCTTATAACAGAACATAGGATAACAATGCATTTTAATGATTTGAATTGGTAACTAATATAATTTACAAACCACACTCACGACCTTTTATATGGCCTTAAGGTCATGTTTGTGACGACCTTAAAAATGACATTTTAGAGAGATAAATAGCTTAGTTATACAGTGAAAATTTTAACTTCCGAGATCTTGAAATGAATTACCAAAAAAAAAAAAGTGTTATTGGGTTCACATTACAATCTTTTAACGATACGATGGTGTCTCTGGAACAGATTAATATCATAAAGCTGGGTACACTGTATTGTATAGTTATGCATGTAGTTTGAAATGTGGTATTTATGAATGTTAACATTCATTTTTTGCAATTAATGTTCATATTTTCGATTTTGTTGATACTTGATACTTGGGGAAAAAAACTCGTAAACCCGAGAACTCGTAAAGCGAGAACTGCTTGTGCATATCAGTTTTCACAGTACGATAACATGTGTGTTTTCTTTTCTTTTCTTTTCTTTTGTGCCACTGCGGCTACTTCACCGATGTCCCCAGATAAAGTTTTTAATTGAACTAATTAAAAATATATAACTATTTTTCTTCATTCTTCCGAGGATATTATGTGGTTTTTGTAATTTTGGCATATCAGGGATATAGTAGTAATATTTTATTAGTCATTCCCAAGTTACGTAAAAATCGATTTACGTAAGAAGTCCTGGAACATATCTCTTACATATGTCAGGTAGTTACTGTATTTTTGGATTTAATATAGTCTACTGTGTGTGTGTGTGTGTGTGTGTGTGTGTGTGTGTGTGTGTGTGTGTGTGTGTGTGTATATATATATATATATCACATATATAAAATCCAGTTGATGCTCTGTTAGCAGTTAAGAGTGGGCATTGTTTAGTCTACATATTATTTATTTATTATTTTTTATCTTCTGAATCTATTCAACATTTGTTTTGTCAGTTTTAGTTTTTGTCAGCTTATGTTTAAACAATGATTGATTTATCCAAATAAATGAAAACTGCCTGTAAAATCAAGCAAATTATAATTTAAAGAAAGTATTTATGACTTACAAATGTTAAAGAATGTTTATTCTTCATCATCATCGATTAAATGCACACTCGCTGATCACTCATTGTTGGTTTGTTGCACAAGGAGTCTTCTATCAGAATTGCTTCAAGAGGTGTTTCCAAGATAATCTCTTCTCTTTTCTTTATAAATTTCACAATAGCATTCATAAGCATTTTTTAATGGCACACACAAGTTGCAACTAACTAACATGATACGCACAAGTGAGATTGCAACTAACATGATTCGTGGGGAGTAATCAGTTCACAAAGATTAAAAAAAAAAATGAAGAGAAGATTCTGAAAATTTATGTTTTTTACATGATTGAAGATTGCAGTGAAGGGGAAACACATTTCACCATAATAACATAACAACCCACACAATTCCAGATATTGGTATTTTTGCAAATGCAATAACAGAAGAGTTTACTACCTGTTTATAATCGATTGCACTAACAAAAAAGCCTAATAAACCGGAAAGTGCAAATTGTTTTTGTTTTATGGCAGTGACCTCCAGAAATGTGCTTTAGAAAAATATCACAAAGATTTTAAGGGGGAAAAGAGAATATTATTCATGTGGGGACTAATGACATTAAGCATACACAACTGACGATTTGTTAGACAAATACAGGACCATGCTGAAGAAATGTTGCGAGTTAGGTCACAATATCCATGTGTCTGCAATTCTGCCCAGGCATGATAGGAGGGATTATATGCTGAGAGCCTTGTGGATTAACTCAAGACTTGGACTCTGCAAGGCTTTTTGGGGGGAAATTCCTATCAGCTCAACCTGCAATTGTAGATAGAAGGAATCTGTTTTGTAGAGACAGGATACATTTAAACAAAGGTGATACAAGAGTTTTTGCCAGTATTATTGAGGATACCTTAAAGGTTCAGGGATAATGCTAATTTGGGGGGGGGGGCAAGAGTAATATAGATACCCATTTATCTGATAGTATTGGTAAAATCAATGCTTGCACATACCTCAAGAGTATGTTTGTTACTGCAACAGAACATAGTCGCAAGATGTTCTGTGGGCAGAAACGTTTCAAATGAGCGGGTAGCAAATGCCAGGGAAATGAGCTTAAATAACTTTAAGGGGTGTGTAGGGTAGTTAACTATACAAGAACACCAAGTCTTAATTGTTCATACAGTAATGTCAGAAGCGTCGTCAATAAAATGAGTGATTTCGAACTGTTGGTTAGGACAAGTAATGCTGACATAATAGAGCTTATGGAAATGTGGTGCCACCTGATGATAGGGGATGATGAGTTTCAGTACGCTATGTATAACGTGTTTAGGAAGGATAGGGAAGATAGAAGGGGTGGTGGGGTCATGCTTCTTATCAAAATCAGCTTGAGTGCGACTACAGCTTTCCCCGGATTCAGACATTTCGCATGCTAGTATACAATCTGTATGGTGTGAGATAGTTAGAAACAAAGGTATAATGAGAGTGGGAGTAATCCACAGGCCAGGTGATTGTGAAGATTATGATGAGAGCTTCTACATGCATATGGAATGGGCAAATAATCGTGAATGTCTTATTATGGGCAATTTTAATTTGCCTCTAATTGATTGGAGCAAATGGGAAGGAAACTCCACTCGGGACAAAAAAGTTTTAAATTAACCAAATGATTGCTATTTGTATCAACATGCCAGGGAAAGTACTACGCAAAAGAATACTCTAAACCTCACCATCACCCATGAACCAGATGACATAATAGGGCTGACAGTACAGGAACCAGAAGCAGGAAGTGTTCACTGAATTCTACAGTGGACAATGAACAGAGAGGTAGCAGTAGTTAAAGGCAAAGGAATGGGTTACAATTTCAAGAAAGGAAATTACGATGCCTTAAGGTGCTACATGGCCTCTATTAACTGGGTAAATATCTCACAGACAGCAAATACAATTGAATTATGGTATACGTTTAAAACAATAATCACAGAAGTCTTGAATGTGTATACTCCACAAGGAGAATTCCAAGTTAGATGAATAATGAAGTTGCCAGATTACTTGAGCAGAAAAAGACTGCATGGAAAAGTTACAGTGCAATAAAAAGTACTGAAGCCTATATAACATCTACAAATTGATCTGTAATAATTCACACTGAAAAGGTAAGGCTGGCAAAGGCAGATTATGAGAAATCGCTGGCAAAGAGGGAAGGGGGATAAGCAATTCTTCACAAATATAAACGCAAAGAAGAGAAGGACAAACCAGACCATACCTTTATGTAATGGATGTGGGATAGTAGTAGGTACCTCAGCTGATGTTGCAGATGAACTCACCAGTTACTTTCCATCGATATTTACAGAAGAAAAACCCTTTATGTCAATGAGAAATTACGGGAATGAAGTTTAAAAAATATAATTAATGATGTTGAAATTTCATGTTTATTTAATGAAAAAAAACTTTCAAACCTACAGGCCAGTAAGTCTCCCGGGGTTGATGGCATTTACCCTTTAATCTTAAGGGAGGCAGCAAGTGAGTGCATTGAACCATTGAGGCAAATTATGAGAGATCAATCGGGAGTGATTCCATTGCATTGGAAAAGTGCCAATGTATCTCCAGTACATAAGGGCGGTTCTACGAGTGAAGTGGGAAATTACCAGCTGGTCAGTCTAACCTCAGTAGTTGGGAAAATCATGGAGGCAATGATCAAAGGTGAAATTCAGATAAAAATAGAATTCTGAAGGATAAGCAGCACGATTTTGTAAAGGGAAAATCATGTTTAACTAATCTGGTTGGCTATTTTGACAGGGTCACTCGAGAGTTGGACCTAGGAAATAATTTTGATGTTGTTTATTTGGATTTCAGCAAGGCATTTGACACAGTCCCACATGAGTGGTTACTTTATAATCTGAAACAGGTTGGAATCACAGGGAAAATCCTTAGATGTATGGCTTCAGGGCAGGAGGTTGTAATAAATGGTTATTCCTGAGATTGGGTTGATATAAGAAGTGGGGTTCCCCAAGGATCAGCATTAGGACCACTGTTGTTTTTGATTTTCATAAATTACATCGATGATTTATGATGACCTAGATAGACTTCAGGGATGGTCAGAAAAATGGCAGCTATGCTTTAATCCAGCAAAGTGTATTGCACCTGGGGAACAGTAACCCCAAGGCGCCTCCATAGCCAAGTGGGCAGGAGCAGCAGTGGGTAGCACACACACATGCTTCTTGATTAGACCGGGGTTCGAGTCCGTGACCACCAAATACGGAAAGGGAATGACAACAGCATATCTCTGGAGCAATATGGCCTTAGTTGCTAATGCTCCTTAAAAAAAAAAAAAAAACACCAGTAATCCCAAAATAACTTGTACACTTGGAGTTGAACTAAAGCCGGTAGTGGAGGAAAGAGACTTGGATATTACGATACGTTCAGATACGAAGTTCTCCGAGCATTATAGACTGATTGCAAGGAGGGCCCATTGTGTCCTATTGATGATTTATCGAACAACTGCTAGTATAGATAAGGAAATCATAATCCCATTACATAAAGCTATTGTTAGACCACGGGATACCATATTGAAGTATGGAGACAACACCTAAAGAAAGACTGCTTCTTGAAAGGGTCCAAAGATGGGTAACTTGCCTGGTGAGATTGGCAAAAGGGCACCCATATGAGGAAAGACTTTGAATATGTCGGTTGCAGAGCTTGGAAACTAGGCACCTTAGAAGAGACTTGATTGAGATGTTTAAGGCTCTAAGAGGCATAAGCAATATTTTTTTTTTATGTAAACCCCAAACACGAGAGGTATTAGAACCTATAGTATTTAGTACTGTGCTTGGATTGGAGGTTGAGAAGATGAAAGAAGATATTTGTTGACATTGGACTTGAACTTCTGTAAACTGCAATTTTTAGGAAATACGTATGAAGAAAGGTTGTTCCAGAAAACGGCAGTTCAATGAATAAACGAGGAAGATGAAAAGTTGGTTCTGTGAGTTTAAAGACGGACAGTAAATGGATGTTGGCTGCACGTGTTCGGACTGTTTTGAAAGAGAGAGGGGGAATTATAGAAGCAATTCGGATGAACCACGCCCATGGAAATATCTATAGAATGCACACAGCAGAAACAGTATGTCTCTGAGACAGCAAGTGGAGAGACTCTGTGAGGGATGAATCATTAATTAACTTAACTGCACCTCTTCTGAACAGAATCAAGAAGCTTGAAAGAGGTTTTGCAGGCACCACCCCAGATGTGAGAACAATATGTCATGGTAGAGCAGATTTGCGATTTGTACAGAGTGAACAGCTGTTTGGAAGAAAAGTAACACCAAGGGCGAAAGAGAAAACCAAGTTTTTTAGATGCAGAGTAATCCCCAAAAGAGATATATCATTTTGCCTAGAAATTGGAGTGTCACCAAAGATAAGCATAGGAGCAGAAGAATCCTTTTTGCGAGATATAAGACAAGACTGAGTTTTAGAAGGATTGAAATCAACTAAGTTGTCTTTGCCCCACTGGAGAATTACCTGGAGATCGGCATTTAAGAAATTGGTAGCAGATTTTTGAGATTTTCGGCAAAACTATGGATAGGATTTTCCAGTCAATGGAAGAAGGTCATTAATATACAAGAGGAAAAGAGTGGGGGGAAAGAACTGAACCTTGGGGGTCACCGGCATTAGTGGAGAAGTTAGAAGACAGAGTTCCATCTACCATCACCCTCAGTGAGCAATCAGAGAGAAGACTGGATAACCAATTACAAAAAAAAAACAGTTGGCAAACCATAAGATGGAAGCTTGTTTAGAAGACCTCTATGCCAAACATGATTGAAAGCATTTGAGATGTCAAGAGCAACTGCTTGTGTTTCACCGAACTTTTCCATTGAATTTGTCCATAAATAGGTAATATAAGACAGAATACCACTAGTGGATTGACACTGACAGAATCCATACTGCCGATCGTTGATCAGACGGAAGGTTTCTAGGTAGTTGATTTCTCCATTACTTTAGAAAGAATAGAAGTAATTGCAATGGGACAATAATTGGACGGGAGGGATTTGTCACCATTTTTGGAACTGGCTGGATATGAGCAAATTTCCAAGCAGAAGGAAAAACACCTTTGGAATAAGAAAGGTGAAAAAATGCGGCAAAGAACAGGAGTAAGTTCAGGAGAACAGGTTTTGAGAACAAGTGGAGAAATACCATCAGGACCTGGAGCTTTCTTACAAGATTCGTCAAAATCCTTCCAACATCCTTTCGACGGAAGACCACATGAGGCATTGAATGGAGCGTGTTGGGAATGGTGGGAGGTGTTTTACCAAGATCATTAATACACGAGTTGGAAGTAAAATGGGATGCTAGCCGGTCAGCTTTATCTTTTGCTGAAGTGACAACAGAACCATCTAGTTTGGACAGAGATGGGCAAAAGTTGCAGCCAATAGCTTTGGCAAGAAACCAGAATGCTTGGCTACTATTAGGGCAAGAAGCAAGTTTTCTACTCTTAGCCTGTTCAAACTCTAGTTTGGACTGATTAATAACTGCTTTACAATTGTTGCGAGTTTTGGTGTAGGCAGAAAATGAAACTGAAGAACTAGAAACAAGCCAATTACGATATGTAACGTTCTTCTCTTGAGCAGCCTTAGCCCATTTATTGGAAAGCCAAGGTTTAGATAAAGGACAAGATTTTAAAGTGGAGTGTGGGATAAAGGATTCCATTCCTGCAAGAATAAAGAATAATTTCACTGACACGATCTGAGCAAACGTTGACATCGGAAGTTTTGAAATAGTAATCCGACCAAGGAAAAGAAGAAAAGAAATCTAGAAGGTCATTCCATTTTGCATTCTTGTAATGTCAAACAATATGAATAAGGGGCTGTAATTTCAAGTTACGGGGAGTGGGGGGGGGAGTTGTTTAGACTGGATTGCAGGAAGTTTTATTTTAGCCAGCGAGTAATAAATTATTAGAATAAGTTACCTACATGGGTGGTAGAGGCTGACAGTTTGGGGAAATTCAAAGGTCAGCTGGATAATTACCTAAGGGAGGAAGGAAATGCATAGGTTGTCCATTTTTTTCCCTCATTAATTATTTTTTTATAATTTTCTTCTTATTTTTTTAAAAATTTTCTTCTTATTTTTTTTCCTTATTATTATTAATTTGTTTTTATTCTTATTATTTTATTTTATTATTATTTTTTGGCTGGTGCAACATAAGCCATAGGCTTCCTTGCATCGTGTAGCCATTACTAATACTAACTCTCTGTCTACAGGTGAACTTCATGAGATCTAATCCCAAAATTTTTATTTATGTCTCCAGTTCATGTCTCACCTATAAAGGAGAACACACTTACCTCAATCATTTTATTCAACCCTTTCAGCACCTTATAAGGTGCTAATATATTTCTCTCAATCAGATCTTTCCTTAAATTTCTACTGTTGAACCAAGCAGTCCACACAATCTCAGCCATTCTTCATGGGTGTGTCAATTTGCACGTATGAAGAATGCATATATTTGCAACACTAATCTTGTCACCCTATGTATTTGGTGAACCAGGTATTTTTTTATTATTATTATTTTTTTATTATTTATGATATCAAGGTTAGATTAAGATATTCCCAAACAGTCCTGGGAGTAACTTCAGTGAGTAAAACATTCATAAAAACAATTAATGCTTGTTTCTCAAAATAAAGCTTTTATCTAGCTTAGGCATGTCAAACTGTTGGGTCACAGCAACCCTAAAACAGCTGTTGTGTGGGCTCAAACGTTGCCAACTTTTACAAGTTAACAGTATTAAACCTATAGGAAAATGATAGTAAATGGTTATACTTAAATAAGATACACTAGTATAAATTTAAAATAATTCATAAATTATGTAATCCTTCATAAACATTGCTGGTCATAAGGTTTTATTGTGCCACAGGAAATATGTAAAAATATTTCATATATTTCTTTCAGTAATGCAATGCCAAGTATGCCATGCACACAGCTTTTGCTGTAAGTTTCAGAGAGCCACTAGCGTGGCTCACAAACTTCTAAAGACCACTAATGCAGCCAGAAAACACCTCAGAGTTTGAGACCCCTTTTCTAGCTACAACCTAATATTTTAGGTTGTAAATATAACCTAATATTTACAACCTAACACTTACAATAATAATTCAAGGATAAAGAGCATTTATATGTATTCTAAATTGTTCAACTATCTTCACCTCTATTTAGCAATAAGCTTTCTAGCTCCATTCAAAAAATTATAGGAACAGCATATAGATTTCATCCTTCTTTTGTTGCACTTTTAAACTGATCGTTACCTAATAATCTCAGCACTCAGAATAATTTTAGAAGCTGAGGATAATGAGCAACCTATGAGATCTAAGCCTAAGTACTCAGTACAAGTGAAGTTTAACAAATAAAACAGTGCAATATATCAAAATATGATACTCTAGCTCTGCTATACTGTGCAAGACTGGCATTAAAATGGTGGGCAAGATGATGGATACAATACAGGAATGATGTATCTTGCTAGGAATGAAATCCTTAAGTTATCACAGCAATGGTTTACCGACCACCAGTTAGCAACACTTACTAATCCAACAGGCATCACTTATGAACTGACCCTTGTACAAAGCAATGGTTAGGCCACATCTTGAGTACTGCAGGCCTCATTTTAAGAAGGACATGCATCTCTTGGAAAAAGTGCAGAGAAGAGCAACTAGAATGGTCAACTCCCAATAGGGCACTCTTACATTAAAAGAGTTCAGTTCTGCAAACTGCAGTGCTTATAAACTAGGCACCTGCAACGGAAAGTATTTAAGGCTTTAAACAGATTAAGTAAACTAAATGCTGATGATAATCTCAGACAACACACATAAGGGGACAAACTAAAAATGAAAAAAGGATAGTTACAGGATTGATGTGCATAAATTTGGTTTCTGTCAGAGTAACTAACTGTTCAAACAAATGGAAGTGGATAGGTTTGAATAAATTTAGGGAAGCATTGCATTAAAAAAAAAATGTATTAGAGGGAATGGACAGATGAGATGGGGTTTTTTTTTTTAATGCGGTATAAGTTTGGATCATTTGTAGTTGTTAACAAAAAAAAATATAATTCTGCTATAAAAATAACTGCATAAATTAAACTACTAATTAAATTATTATTTACCTGAAGTTCTCCAAACCTATAATAACTTAATTTATACATAAGACAGTTTAATAATATAGGTGATCCATGTTCATCAACTCTAAATTCTCCTCTATCTGTAAAATAGTCGCTTTCCTGAAAAGTAGGAAAGGGAGGGGAAAAAAAAGATAATTAAGTATTTGCAATCAGATATTTAAATGAATAAAATATCACTGAAACAGTATGCAAATACATTTTGTACAATTTTCAAATACTAAGTGACCTTCAAAACTTACTCTAATATCTTTTGGATGTTCTCCTTCTGCTATTCGTACCATCCACAGAAATTTATTGATGTCATCGCCTGAATAGCCAATAACACCCCCAAAGATGACTAGAACATAATCAACATCTAAAGATTTCATAATTTCATAGGCTGCACTTTCGTTGGAAGCCATAGCCTTTCCAACCTGAAAAATTAAATGATTAAATTATTCATATACCAGTATAAGCATTTGCTTAATCTCATATAATCATTTTAAATTTGGGAAAGCTGCTGCAACTTTACAAACATAAGGGTCCTGGCAGCATTGTTTTGAGCATTTTTTACTCGTTCCATTCTAAGTCTTAGGAATTTTCACAATATACACATTTATATACTATTCCAAGCACTTTAATGGTTAAAAGAATAGGATTGAAAAAAAAAAATTGTTGAACCATTAAAGGGCAAGATAAAAGCACAGCTCTAAATTAAGGACCACTAACTGATTCACTATTTACTTTTTGCTAAATGTAGAGAAAGTCGTCTTTTGTTATGATAGCTTTTTTTGCAACTTTCTTCAGAAGCTACAATAACTAAAACAGAGTTAAAAGTGCAGTTATATACTACATAATTAGAAATGAAAATATCATAAATATAATTATTAAATACACAATCTGCAGGGGCAGGTAGCTGTACTTAGCCTCTTTATCACTTGCTGATAGAATGTAAGATTCTTAAAGAACCTTGTTTCGCACATTGTAAATCCTGGAATAACTATGTGCATGATACCTCTGCCTGACATCAGCTAACTTCAACTGAAGCTCTTTAATTTCTCCAGTCTCAAACAGGATTCTAACCTATCTCTTCAAATGAGTTAGCCAGATGGCTTGAAAGTTCACTGGCAGAAGAGCATGCATTGACTGTGAGGCTCCAGTTCTTATGCAAGATGAAATGGATTATTAAATGTGGTGATAAAATTGAATCCATTTTAGGAATATAAATACTTCGATATTTTATTCCCCAAAAAATTGTAGCACTACCAATGATTCCTGCAGGTTATGTAAAGACTGAGGTAGATAATTCTTCAAATAGGCCTCTGGGGTTCGGTAAATTCATATTGTAATTTTAAATGTTTCTCACCAACCACCGATTAAAATAAGACATGGAAACTAGAATTTTAAAAAACTGTTTACTACTATATTAACAATTAAAGTAACTTTACAACTAAAAAGGATAAAATACATAAAATATTTTAAAAAAATATATATATCTCAATAAAATACATCAAAATATACCGGGTTAAGAGTGATAAAACCGACCGTAGCTTTCGAAGGCTCCTGCGTTCTTCTTCAGCGGTAGCTTCCTTGTACCCCTAAGTTATGCGATAGGTGGGTCCGATGAAAATCGCTTAAGTCGAATTCGCGTAAGTCTGGGTACAACTTTGCATATAAATACATATAAATTTTGTTTAATTGGGACCAAGGACTAACAAAAACACTAGTTTAGAAGAAAAATATTAATAAAATTGCAGTTCTTTATATATATTAATACAAAATATGTATTAAAAAAAATAAATGACTTACGTAAAAAAGTTATTTCAATGTCGATGGCTTCATAAAATCTAACAAATTCGTCTGACGACACAGAGTTCTTTTTTTCACACAGAATTTCTTCGTAGCAAGCTAATAATTTTTTTATTCCTTGCTTTGTAACTATAACGCGTTCTTCGTTGGAGTCTGTTTTCTAAAATTTTTAAGCCCTTTTCAATCGAGCTAAGACCTTCTGTCAAGTTTGCAATTGTCATGTG
The DNA here is from genome assembly GCF_048544385.1 of Mastigoproctus giganteus. Classification (NCBI taxonomy): domain Eukaryota; kingdom Metazoa; phylum Arthropoda; class Arachnida; order Uropygi; family Thelyphonidae; genus Mastigoproctus; species Mastigoproctus giganteus. Next base: position 75,723,464 of record NC_143583.1, read on the forward strand.
CTTTTCGCCATTGCCTCATTTAGGCCTGTAGCACGTGCAATATCACATGGTCTTTCATTTCGTTCAAAGCGTTTCACAATTTCATATTTTTTCTCTATCGACAGAGGCGGACTGGCCATAAGCCTTATCGGGGAAACCCCGGTGGGGCGGAGGCCTGTGTGATTTTGGCCATAAACCATAGTATGAGGCCACTATAAATTTTCCCGGGTAAGAATTTTTGATCCAGTCCGCCTCTGTTTATCGATAATTGCTTTTCTTTTTCTCTCTGAGTCTGCAGTGTCTTCACCAGTATGCTTCCTTTTCACACCTTTTAAGTATTTTACTATTTTTAGGGAAGAAAGCACAATTACAAAACGAGGAGGTGAACAAAAGATGAACAAAATTCAACTTTAACAAAAGATGAACAAAATTCAACTTTACTGCGCATGAGCTGCACACATATACAAGGATTTGTATTCCAACTGTCATATTTATATGTGTGCATTCGAATTCGTGCTCAACGTTTGTCGGAAATTACATCGTTTTCACAAGAGAAATGGATCGCGTCGGTGGAGCCGTATACAGTCAGTCCTCGTATAACACGCGTTTATACGAGGACTGACATAAAACAATAAAAATCCAGTTGCGTTTCTGCTAGTGGAATCTGTTATAAACTGGTAGTAAACTCCATCTAATTGCATTTGCGATAATACCGATAGCTGGAATTGTGTTGGTTTTTACGTTATTATGGTGAAATGTGTTTCCCCTAAAACAATACATTTTCAGAATCTTCTCTTCATTCCTATCATGTTGCGTTCGGTTGGGGTGATTCTGCGTTCAACTGCCATTTCTTGTAAACACAAATGGTGAATCGTGCATAAGCCAATTCGGTTTGTGTTATATTATAAGATATTGTTACCGTATTTATAAATAGTGTATGATCGAATTCGTGTAGTGTAAACACGTGTTATACGAGGACTAACTGTATACGGCTCCACCGACGCGATCCATTTCTCTTGTGAAAACGATGTAATTTCCAACAAACGTTGAGCACGAATTCGAATGCACACATATAAATATGACAGTTGGAATACAAATCCTTGTATATGTGTGCAGCTCATGCGCAGTAAAGTTGAATTTTGTTCATCTTTCGCTCTCACTCTCCGCCGTCGCACCGTATATCGATAACATATGAAAAACGACCTTGAAGATAGTGGGCAGCAGTGTTGCCAAACGAAAAAAATCAAGAACCGCGTAACTCCAAGTTCGCATAAGTCGGGGTATTACTGTACTGCGGTGCATCTTAAGTATCAGCAGGTTCACGGTCTAAATCACGTGTTCTGTTCTCTTGTGTACTGGGACCAGAAGCAGCTCGGGAGCACGTCATATGAAATTGTTCACCCCTTCTGAGGATCGTAGCCTCAAAGAGGGGATGAATTCGTAAACCTTTGTCTCTATTGATGTTCTCTGTCGAATTAATCCACAAACTCTCGAGCCACTTGCGGTCCCAGAACCTATGCACCCGATCAGTGATGATAGCTTCATCTAGGGAGATCTGGTGTTGCTTCTCCCAAAAATGCTCGGCCATGGTGGACTTACCGTAATCTGCATTTCTTATTGCCTTAGTGTGCTCCCCCAGACGTTTTTTGAGACTGCGCTTTGTTTCCCCCTACATAATATTCTCCACAATCCGGGCATTTAATACTATAAATGACTCCACTAGCATTCTCTTTTTGAATGGGGTCTTTTACATGTGACACAATTGTGTGCTTCCGGCCTGGAATCTGCACACAACACGTCTGATAATTTCTTAGTACCCTAGTTATATGCTTAGTTAAGTTCGGATAGTAGGAATGTATGCAGTGGCTATTGGAGTAAAGGGTTCACCTCTCCTCTGATTTTCTCCAATATACTTTTTTATAATCCTCTGGGGGTAGCCACACTTTGTAAGATCCACCGTGACACGTTCATATTCTTCTTTCCTACCCTCGGAGGTACTACAGTGCGATTTTGCTGTCTATTAACGCTCTGACCACACTGTTCCTATGATCATTGGTCTGAGCAGAATTATAGTGTGAGTACTGGCCTTTGCACATCTGTTTCCTATAGACTTTAGTTTTTAGTTGTTGGCCTTCTCTACAGACCAATACATCTAGGAACGGAAAAATTCCTTCTTCCTCTACCTCCGAGGTAAATTGTATGAATAGGGAGAAGCCATTTAAGAAATTCAACACTTCATTTTCACTCCCCCTTTGAATAATTGAGAATGTATCATCCACATATCTCTTCCATGGGCGCATAGGGAGATCTCGACCATTAAATATTCTAGCCTCTAGCTTCTCCATAGCTAGATTAGCTATAATCACACTAATAGGGGAGCCCATGGCTGTACCGTTAACCTGCTTATACATAATATTACCAAAAATCATGGTAGTGCTTGAGAGGCATAGTTCTATACCTTTACAAATATCTTCTAAATTTAATTGCTTTCTACTTCTCAAGGTGGTATCGTTCTGTAAGGCCATGTGTGCACAAAGTACTTCATGGTCGATAGGAATACACGTAAAAAGCGATGTCACATCGAAAGATATCATGAGGTTTGCTCATTGGTGTAAGGCACACAATCTTATACCCCGAGGCTTTCAAGTAAAACTCCCATTTGAGGATGAACGACTATTCAACGTTGCTAAGTGGTATAAAAAGATCTTAAATATATGGATTGAGAAACTACATGGAATTTATACCACATCAGGGGAGACAAAAGACAGTGTTTTAATAAGATAAGTGAGAGGGTGACTTCAGTACATCTGTCACTGGTGATTAGTATGGTGTCAACAAAAACAAGACAAATTTCTGACATCTATAGACAGAGGCATACGGGGAAGTTCGATAGACTCAGAGAGCAAACTAGGTTCAGAAGCAATAGTGATAATACTGCTAATAATTTTATAGTGAACATGAGCAGCAAACAACTAACCAAAGAACAGATAGAGGCTTTAAATTTAGGACCAAAATTTGCTATGATTCCACCAAAAATACCAGTTGCAGAAATAGCGATGGGTGTGGAAAGAGCAATAAATAAGCTGCCTGAAGATAGGGCAAATGAAATTCGATTTGAAACAGCAGCCATTCTGAGTCAAGCCAAGAGGGCCCCTGCTAATCTTAGTGTGAAACAGAAATTAGTACTTAGGAGCCTCAAACAAGATGACAGTATTGTGGTCTTACCAGCGAACAAAGGTAGACTAACAGCGGTGGTCCTTGATAATGAAGAATATCTAAGTAAAGCGTTAGATCTATTGAATGATCAAACAACTTATAAGGTCATTCAAAAAAGCCCATTGATGAATTTGGAATGTCAGGTAAATAGAATGGTTCAGAGTTGGCTAAAGTCCAACAAAATTTCCAAAGAACAGTATTGGACATTACATGCCACAGGGAGCCAGATACCAAGATTTTATGGCTTACCGAAAATACATAAAGTGGGTATACCCCCTTAGACCTATAGTTTCATTCATTGGTAGTCCCACACATGCCTTGTCTGGTTTCTGGCCAAAATACTGTCTCCATTAGTAGGAACTTCCAAATTCAGTATCAAAGAAAGATTTTGTGCACTTCATAAGAAGTCAGCACACAGAAGAAAATGAAACTATATCTTTCGATGTGACATCGCTTTTTACGTGTATTCCTATCGACCATGAAGTACTTTGTGCACACATGGCCTTACAGAACGATACCACCTTGAGAAGTAGAAAGCAATTAAATTTAGAAGATATTTGTAAAGGTATAGAACTATGCCTCTCAAGCACTACCATGATTTTTGGTAATATTATGTATAAGCAGGTTAACGGTACAGCCATGGGCTCCCCTATTAGTGTGATTATAGCTAATCTAGCTATGGAGAAGCTAGAGGCTAGAATATTTAATGGTCGAGATCTCCCTATGCGCCCATGGAAGAGATATGTGGATGATACATTCTCAATTATTCAAAGGGGGAGTGAAAATGAAGTGTTGAATTTCTTAAATGGCTTCTCCCTATTCATACAATTTACCTCGGAGGTAGAGGAAGAAGGAATTTTTCCGTTCCTAGATGTATTGGTCTGTAGAGAAGGCCAACAACTAAAAACTAAAGTCTATAGGAAACAGATGTGCAAAGGCCAGTACTCACACTATAATTCTGCTCAGACCAATGAGCAGAATTATAGTTAACCCTCTCTTTGTTCATAAAATTATGAACAAAGAGAGGGTTAACACATTGATGCTACATCATGTGAACTCAATTCACAGCAGAAGACCTCTTAACCAGTGCCGGATTAAGGCATGGGCTAGCAGGGCCCTTCACCATTCTTTAAGGGGTGCCAAATTTTTACAAATCATGAAATATATATCCTTGGTAAAGGGGTGCCAAAATACCTTGGTCCGGCACTGCTCTTAACACCCTGGCAAAGATGTGGTACACTACACATAATGTACCACCAGTGATGTACCACATCGCCAACATGTTAACTGACTCACTGGATTAACCAACACTCTTTATGTCAAGAGCTCACATGTTGAATGACATAAGAGTTTTAGAAGAAGAGAGAATGAGGAAGATGAATAACCAAGCCTTCTGGTATCCATGAAAACTGATAAAAATGTGAACTAGGTAAGGACAGTGATTAGATGAGATCATTGTTTAAACATTAGAATGGATGCATCAGATCTCAATATGGACAAAGAAATAGTTAGACAAATTTTAACTAGAAATTTAGGCATGAGAAAAGCATGTGTGTCAAGATGGGGCCAAAATTTTGAATGAAGATCAAAGAATGAGAAAAATCCCAAGTTAAAAAAAAAAAAACACCTTAGCTGTAAACTGAGGTTTTGTTATGCAGTGTTAATCTGTGTTAACTTCTTTTCTCTTTGTATATAATTTTATAGAACCCAAAGTCAAGGCTTAAAGATTTCAGCATTGAAATTTGATACAGCTGATTTTTAGTTATTGGGACTATTTGGGTCTAATTATTTTTTCATATTTTAAAGAATTTTAATATTAAATATTTTATTTTATTCAACTATTTTAACTTCCTTACTTAGTAGTATTTCCATGCAATGTTCTTCAAGTTTATTTATGCCTCAAATAACATTTGATAGCCTATAACATTGGGAGGACAGAAATAGATCATATCCCATAAGTAGAAAAAGATGTCAGATGTGCGTAACAAAGACATACCCACACAAGTACTAACTACTTACTTGTTACCATCTAATTTGACTGAATCAAATGTTCTATAGTTGTGATTCTTGTTTGATATCTAAAAACTTATTTGTGCCTTCCAAATTTGTAACCACTGTTTTTATCATGCTCTGTGTGATGTATATATATTCACATATATTTTATTTATTTATTTTTATTTTTTCCCCCCTGCACCATACAACTAATAATAAATGAAAATAATCTTGTTTTTTTTTTTTAAGGCGGTGCAAAAATAAACATCCTTTTAGCTATTCTTCCCCATGCTAATCAAGTGTCTTCAGGGTTACTTAAAGTCAGCACAGGTCCCAGAGAAAATACTTCACTGAGTCAGACTGCCATTCCACATAGTGATCCAGAGTAAAATTCTGGGCACCCTTCAACAATGCCCAATAAAAAGCATAATGCAGATTGCACGGCAAATATGAAGAACTCTTTATTGCATACAAAACGCACATGCCATACACAATACCCTTCATGGCTACAAGCTAGGGGTTAATCAAGTGTCTTACAAGTGGCTAACAAGCTGGTTAATGTATATCAGAAGACATACATTAACCAGCTGGTATACATTAGTGATCTTTAGTTTTAGTATCCAAAAACAATTTACGGCCATGCATATTCCTAAAAATACAACCCGTAAAAGGGAAAGTAGTGTGCAACAAGTTTCTTCATTTCCCAATTCTTGTTAACCTGTCCAAGGGGTACTATTTTTTATAGGATTTTCCCTTAAAAAATAAAATGTGCATTAAAAAACCAAGATATATAGCAGCACACTAACAAAAATATCCAGAACTATACTGGGATTATTAAATTAATCATTTTCAGCATGGAATGAAAAGTCTGCATTTTCAATCTTGCTTTGTCATGCACTGAAATGATGCACCTTCCAAATTGTCTTTCACCAACCTACCATACACCAAACTGTCTCATGCACTGGATTATATCATATACTGAATTGTTGTGCACCGAATTGTCCTGCATCAAAATGACACAACATGACCTGACCATTTCAGGTCAGGCATAACAGAGACAAGAAAATGGACAGTTGCTGAATAAAACAGAGTTAACTATAATTCCAGGAGGCCGTATCCAATTGCAATCATTAGACATCTCAATTAACAAGCCCATTAGAAAATTCATGTGTGACAAGTGGGCCAAAATGAATGGAGATGTCAAATCGAGATTTGACACCAAACAGATAAATGAAGCAACTGAAAGTTTAGATCATAAAATCAGTGCGTTGATATATTATTGGCATTATACATTAGCAAATTTTTGCTAATGTATAATTAACAAAGGTTTAAGATGTGCTGCATTCAACTGATATTTCCACTGGTCATGAAATGTTTATCTCATTGCCCAAAACAATTGTCATATGTATACAGTAGAACACGGATAACAAATTCCCGCATAAGAAGTTTTAACCTGTACTAGGTTTGGTTTCTTAAGTTAATTTCAACTCTACAGGGTGTCTCAAAAATATTGGTACAAACGTTTAGGGGAGGTAGGTAACATCTAAAGGAATGTGAATTGCATAGGAACCCATAACCGGAAACGTCACCGTAAGTCGCTACACAGCGCTGTTCATCAGTTCGCAAGAGGGAAAATTTCTGGTTTACTCATTCAAACAGTAGTTGCCGCACAAAGAGCATGCATCGATATACAAACTGTGAGCTGGCAGACATGACCTAGTGTATGGATTAGCGGAGGGACCCACATGGTGTGCACCCCCATGCGGTGCAACATCGCTTCACGATAAATGTGTGGGCAGGTATGGTCGGCCCATACCTGTTACCATCCCGCATGAACTCCGCTAAATATAGGATCTTTCTTGAACAAGTTCTACCAGGGTTACTTGACGATGTTCCAGCAAATGTGAGACGCAACATTTGGTTTCAACATGTATTGTATAAATATTTTAGGTCAGACATATCCAAGTGGCCAAGTTTGAATACAGAGATACATGGGTTTGAGGAGACTTAAATTCAAGCCCACATGACTGCTAAATAATACAGTGGCTAGATATGGTTAACATTTATATTCATTGTCAAAATTATTACTCCTCTCACCTGCTGGTTGTGCCAAAGTATAAACAGAACTTTTTATATATACAGGGTGTCCCAGGAGGAAAGGTCAATATTCCAGGTGAAAGGATGTCATTTTAAGCAAAAAAGTTCATATAAACATGTGCCCTATCTCGAATGGTTTCCAAGATAGAGGCATTTGAATATTTATTTTTCAAGTGACAAATTTGGAACAGTTTATAATAAATTTTCAAAAATGCCACCATCAACTTCAATGCACTTTTCTACTCTGATGAGAACATGGCATGTTGCTTGTCTAAGTGTATCTTCTCATTCCTTTATATGGGCAATAGCGTCCATTATGCAAGCTAGCAGATCATTTCTTGTATCCACCTTTCTTCTGTACACTTCACTCTTCATCCAACCCCATAAACATAAATCTAATGGGGTTAGGTCTGGAGATCTTAGTGGCTAGTTAATGGCACCACCAAGACCAATCCACTGATTAGGGAAAATTCGGTCCGGATGTTGCTTCACATGTCTGGTAGAATGGGAAGGGGCCCCATCATGCTGAAAGTATATAGCACACCATCTGTGGCCAAAGGAACTTCCTCTGGTTGTTCACCTAATGTATTTTGCAAAAACTGGGCCTATCAACAGGTTTTCGATCATATCATACCACACAGTGATTGAGAAACGAACTTGGAAATTTGCTTCCACTGTACCATGTGGATTCTCGTGCGACCATCGATGAGTGTTGTGTGTTTTGTTGATTCCATTCTGGGTAAACTTGGCTTCATCAGTAAATAGTATTGATGGAAGCACTTCATGATTGGCATTTCACCAATGACAAAATTCAAGGCACGTGGCACTGTCCCCTATGTGAAGATTTTGCACACGCTGTGGGTGAAATGGGTACAGGCTCTCTTCATGTAGTGTTTGCCATACACCTGTCCATCAAAACAGAGAAGTGCAGAAAGTCTTCACGCACTAATTGTAGGACTGTGCTGAACCATGTTCAGAACGTGTTCCCTTTCCTGCACATTTTCTTTATGTCTTCATTCAGATGAAACACGAGCCATTCAGATGAAACACGAGCACTGGGAAGCATACCACTTTCACGCAATGGGTTGAAAATTTTGGAAAACACTACAATCCAGAATTTGACAGGTAGGAAAATGCCAATGGTATTCTTCAACAGCAGCAGGGGCACTACCATCGCAGAAGCTGTAAACATATAGCATATCTGCATATTCGACATTAGTAAAAACGTGCGGCATTTTTAGCAAACACTTCTACAATTAGAACTGACAACTGACGCTACTCACTAATTTGCTCGCAGTCTGATTCACTTCTACAGTCACAACAATCAACTGATAACTGGCAACTGACAATCAAATGGGAGGGAAAGAAAATATTGCACGTCAATTTCAAAACAAATGTACACTAAAGTAGTTCTATCTCAGAAACCATTCGGGATAGGGCACATGTTTATATGAACTTTTTTGCTTAAAATGACCTATCTTTTCACCTCCTAGGACACCCTGTGTGTGTGTGTGTGTGTGTGTGTGTGTGTGTGTGTGTAGGCAAAAAATTTTGGGACACTTCTAGGATTTGTGCGAAATGAAATGTACCTATCTGCCATCCACTTGCTAGAATAAGTATAAGAGCAAGTGTATTCTTGCTAGACATAAGCAGATCAGTGGAATTCAGTAGATGAGTCAAGGTGACTCTTAGTGACTCCCAACAGAGGGTCATTATAGGATGCCATATTAGCAATTAATCTGCTTGCACCATTGCAGCAAATCTGCAACACTCTAGCTCAACTGGTTGACATAATCACAAAGAGCAAGAAGGTGCTCAGAAGAGTGGTACATAAATCCTGTCAGTCCTCAATGAATACTATCAACCAAGAATTCAGGGAAGCTACAGGAAATGCTGCTAGTACAAGTATGATATGTATTTGTACTAACATAATTTCCTATGGAAAGAGAAAGGAATTGCACAGCACTGGATTTTATGTAAGAGCTGCAGCACACAAATAAAAAATCACAGCACCTGCTGTGATTTTTGGTTTGTGTGCTGGAAAGCTATGTTATTTATTTTTTATTTATTTTTTTTTTTTTATGAGAACCCCAAACACGAGAGGTATTATAACCTATAGTACTTAGTACCGTGCTTGGGTTGGAGGTTGAGAAGACGAAAGAAGATATTTGTTGATATTGGACTTGAACTTCTGTAGATTGTAATTTTCAGGAAATATGTATGAAGGAAGGTTGTTCCAGAAAACGGCAGTTGAATGAATAAATGAGGAAGATGAAAAGTTGGTTCTGTGGGTTTGAAGTTGGACAGTAAATGGATGTTGGCTGGTGGCGGCACGTGTTCGGACTGTTTTGAAAGAGAGAGCGGGAATTATAGAAGCCAATTCAGAAGAACAGTGCCCATGGAAGTATCTGTAGAAGAGGCATGCAGCAGAAACAGTGCGTCTATGAGACAGCGAGTGGAGAGACTCTGTTAGAGATGAATCATTAATTAACCTAACTGCCCTCTTCTGAATGGAATCAAGAAGCCTGAGAGAGGTTTTGGGGGCACCACCCCAGATGTGGGAACAATATTCCATGGCAGGGCGGATTTGCGATTTATACAGAGTGAGCAGCTGTTTGGGAGAAAAGTAACACCGAGAGCGAAAGAGAAAACCAAGTTTTTTAGATGCAGAGGAAGCAATATTTGTAATGTGCTTGTGCCAAGAGAGATTAGAAGTCAGGGTAATCCCCAAAAGAGATATATCATTTTGCCTAGAAATCGGAATGTCACTAAAGATAAGCATAGGAGCAGAAGAATCCTTTTTGCGAGATATAAGACAAGATTGAGTTTTAGAAGGGTTGAAATCAACTAAGTTGTCTTTGCCCCACTGGAGAATTACCTGAAGATCGACATTTAAGGAATTGGCAGCAGATTTTCGAGAACTTGAAGCTGATTGAGCTGGACAAGGTTTCTCAAAATGGAAAGTTGAATGCATTGTGCTATCATCGGCAAAACTATGGATAGGATTTCCAGTCAATGGAAGAAGGTCATTGATATACAAGAGGAAAAGAGTGGGGGAAAGAACTGAACCTTGGGGGACACCGGCATTAGTGGAGAAGTTAGAAGACAGAGAGCCATCTACCATCACCCTCAGTGAGCGATCAGAGAGAAAACCGGATAACCAATTACTAAAAACAGTTGGCAAACCATAAGATGGAAGCTTGTTTAGAAGACCTTTATGCCAAACACGATCAAAAGCCTTTGAGATGTCAAGAGCAACTACTTGTGTTTCACCGAACCTTTCCACTGAATTAGTCCATAAATGGGTAACATAAGCCAGAATATCACCAGTGGATCGACACTGACGGAATCCATACTGGCGATCGTTGATCAGACGGAAGGTTTCTAGGTAGTTTAAGAGTTGGCGGTTAATTGATTTCTCCATTACTTTAGAAAGAGTAGAAGTAATTGCAATGGGACGATAATTGGATGGGAGGGATTTGTCACCCTTTTTAGGAACTGGCTGGATATGAGCAAATTTCCAAGCAGAAGGAAAAACACCTTTGGAATAAGAAAGTGAAAAAAGGCGGCAAAGAATAGGAGTAAGTTCAGGAGCACAGGTTTTGAGAACAAGTGGAGAAATACCATCAGGACCTGGAGCTTTCTTAGCATCAAGATTCATCAAAATCCTTCTGATATCCTTTTGACGGAAGACCACAGGAGGCATTGAATGGAGCGTGTTAGGAATGGTGGGAGGTGTTTTACCAAGATCATTAATACATGAGCTCAAAGAAAAATGGGATGCTAGCAGGTCAGCTTTATCCTTGGCTGAAGTGACAACAGAACCATCTGGTTTGGACAGAGGTGGGAGCAGAGATGGGCAAAAGTTGCGGCCAATAGCTTTGGCACGAGACCAGAATGCTCGGCTACCATTAGGGCAAGAAGCAAGTTTTCTACTCTTAGCCTGTTCAAACTCTAGTTTGGACTGATTAATAACTGCTTTACAATTGTTACGAGCTTTGGTGTAGGCAGAAAATGAAACTGAAGAATTAGAAACAAGCCAATTACGATATGCAACGTTCTTCTCTTGGACAGCCTTAGCACATTTATTGGAAAACCAAGGTTTAGATAAAGGACGAGATTTTAAAGTGGAGTGTGGGATAAAGGATTCCATTCCTGCAAGAATAATTTCAATGACACGATCTGAGCAAACGTTGACATCAGAAGTTTTGAAACAGTAATCAGACCAAGGAAAAGAAGAAAAGAAGTCTCGCAGGTCATCCCATTTTGCATTCTTGTAATGCCAAACAATACGAGGTTGGGAATAGCCATGAGATAAAGGTTCCATTGGAGAAGAGGCAATCACCAAGTTGTGATCTGAAGTGCCTAAAGGACCTCTCACTTCAACCTTGTACTTAGAAGGGTTGTTTGTGAGAAAAAGATCAAGCGTATTGGCTGTATGATTAGGATTGTCTGGTATTCTTGTAGGTAAATGAACAATCTGTGCTAGGTCATTAGTAATTGCAAAAGCCTCAGCATCTCGACCTGCTGGGTCGGTGTGACTAGAAAACTGAAGCCAGCTGGAGTTGTGAACGTTAAAATCACCAAGGAAAATTACCTCACTGTTAGGAAAGTTGGACTGGAGAAAGTCAAGTTGCAAAGAGAGGAAGTCAAAGAGCTCCAAGTGATTAGTGGAGTTTGGAGAACGGTAGAGACAACAGATGAATTTTACACAATGAGGTAGAGAGATTTTAAGCCAGAGAAGATCAAAGAGAGGAGATTCCAAATTGCCAAGTCTCTGACAGGGAATATCAGAACGGACATATGCACAAGTACCTCCTTTGAGGCGAAAGGAATCATACAGCAAATAATTTGGACATCTGAGATGAGCAGTAGTTGAATCAACTGATAACTGAGATTCAGTCAGAAAAAGTACATGGGGTTTGGAAGACTGCAAGTGGAAATGGACATCGTTGAGATTAGAATTGAGACCACGTATATTTGTGAAATGAATTAGGAAGTCCTTGGGAGGTTTAGATCTTTTCGCAGATAAGCTTGCTCTATTATTTTGACAATTCATGGTGTATTCAATAGTAAGAAAAAGTGGGTGGGACATGCTGTATGAAGTAATGAAATTTTTGGATATGGCATACATGTGGTAAGAATATACCCAGATCCTTGACATAACGTGGCCTCGACAATGCTCCCCGCATACACACTACTTGGACTCCCTCCAGTCACTATCTGGCAGAGTAGAGGTAGCAAGATTATACACTAGCTGATCCGGAAGCTTCCTAGAGAGTTACCAATAGGTTCAGTCCGGTGTACTAACTAGCGGCCGGCCTGCGAACACCGTTTTAGAGCTGTACCCTCGAAATGTAAGGAATATTGGATCTCGCCACAACATTCATCATAACCTCAAAAATCATCAATCATACTGCATGATGGAAGAGATAGGGAAGGGTTGGCCGGAACTTAGCTCTAGAGACTAAACATGGGTTCCACCACTTCAAGCCTCCAATAAGCAAAGTGGTGGTATTTCACCGGTTGATGAGAGTCATCTACCACCTAGTACTGCCTGGTAACATAGAGGGGCGGCATTCCTCCATGTGGTGTGGGCGCCACACCTCGACCCCTGCTTACGTTGGTTCACACCTGGGTTGTCACCCACCATGTACTTGTGCATGAAGGTTATACCCAGGATTACTAACAGTCCCACCATCGTGAAGGTGCAAGCAGAGGATTTGGCTGTCATAGACCGTCCGGACTTCGCCGAAATTGGGTCCACTTTGACTAGAGTGTCACCCGAATATCAGTTCCATCAGCGTTTTAGACTCCCAGGTAGTAAGAACAGCTTGTCTGGCATATCTGAGAGAATGTCTGTGACAACCTCAAGGACCATTCGGTCCTTGAGGAGTGACATTATGGAGTGACAAATCACAGTACACAGCTTTCCAATCTGATGAACATGTTTGAGTCTGATGAATGCCTGAAGAATATCCAGTATCCATATCTTCTTTTGTATTGGTTCATTATGAGTAGGAATATCTTCAGTAACCATACTTGTCAAGTATAATTATGATTTCCTGCAGTATCTGAACTTTTTAATCTTATTAGTGGTTCGGAAGTGGAGGAAATATCAGGAGAATTATTATTGGAGTTATTTGGGGAGAAATAATATACACCTGACATCTACATATCAGACCGGTATAAGAGCAACTCCATTCATACTAGACATAAGCAGATCGATGATATACAGTGCAACCTCGACATAACATGCCTATTCATACTACAGTTTCGGATATACTGTTGGTATGTTCATGCCCCCAAAAAGAATTACTGTATTTCTTCAATTCTAAGATGCACTTTTCCCCCCTATAAAAGTCTCTAAAATCGGGGTGCGTCTTACAATCGCAGTTTTTTTTTTTTTTTCAAATTTTCCCACGCTTTGCACATCACCACACGTTTTATTTTTACGTGGAAACCTCGCCTCCAAGTTTGACCGTTATCACATTCTCCAATTCCATTGGAGAATAAAGTGGCATGGGTGATTTCACGTGCTTTCAAAATGTGAAGCTACCGTTATTTCATTATAGTGGAGCTCACTCAGCGAAAACTAGGAAGTTTTGTTTGTATCTTTGAAAGTACGTAAGAAGTGGAGTTACTGTATTTTGTTAATTCTGATTCCTTATTGCACATTAAAATGCCAAAAGACTGTACTACAAAGCTGCATTGAAATGAAAAGTTACTGTGTATGCAAAAGAACATGGAAACAGAGCTGCAGGTCGACATTTTGACATTAGTGAAGTAAATGTTCGTAGTTGGAGAAATTATCACGATTCCATATTTTTGTGCAAAGCAACAACCAAGTGGTTTACAGAACCTAAGAAAAGATTTCCACAAGTCAATGAAGCTGTGATACGTTTTGTAACAGAGATGCGCAAAAGGATTACCCATCACTTGACAAGCCATGTAATTGAAAGCTAGAGAAATTGTCAAGTCCCTCAGAATAGAGAAAATCATTTTTAAGGCAGTCACGGCTGGTGCAACAGACTTATGCTTTCGTAGTGGATTATCGTTAAGGCGCCAAACATCTATCTGTCAAAAAATTCTGCAGACTTCCAACAGAAGCTGATTAACTTTCAGCGACAAGTGATGAAATTAAGGAAAAAAAGAAACTGAGTTTAGTCAAATTGGAAATGCTGATGAAACCCCAGTCTTCTTCGATATGCCTCGAAATTACACAGTCAATGCTAAAGGTGCTAAAGAAATCAAGATTATAAACACAGGCTACGAAAAGTAGCAAATCATTGTGATGCTATGCATCACCACTGATGGTCGAAAGTTGCCACCATATTTAATTTTAAATAGAAAAACCATACAGAAGAATGAAATTTTCCCTGACATTTGTCCGAAAGTGTCAAAAATAAAATTGTGCAAAAACGTGGTGACTTAGTTGTGATTCCTGGTGGCATGACTAGCCAACTGCAGCCACTCAACGTTTCAGTCAATAAACCATTTAAGGATTACTTGAGAAAGGAATATGAATCCTGGCTGTTGACCGACAACCTTCCGCTGACACCTTCCGGAAAAATTAAGAAAGTGCCGGTATCAAAATTGGCAGAATGGGTATCAACAGCTTGGAAGCTGATCCAAGAAAGAAGAGTAAAGCACTCATTTAAAAAATGGTGCATCATCAATGCTCTCAATGGCTCAGAAGATGATATATTATGGAATAATGAAGATAACGACGGCTCGGAAGAATCTGACCCTGAATGCAAAGTAGACTGATATTGATTCAGATATCGACGGCTCAGAAGATTCAGAAGGAAGTGATGAATAACACACTTAATGATAAATACCGGTACTACTGTTGTTAGTAAATTGAATTCTATTATAATAAAAATATTTGTTAGATTTATTTTTGTGTTTTATTTTATTTATTTATTAATTTTTTCTTAGAACCAAAGCTTTTTTTCTGAAATTAAGGTGCATCTTACACTCGATGCCATCTTAGAATAGAAGGAATAAGGTTTGAAAATACAGTAGTGTGTTAAAAGAACTAGACTTTCACATTGGAAACTGGAAATGGTGAATACTGTATATATTCGTATCTACTATTTAGCTAATTTCCCCTATTGGAAATACAACTGAACTTGGTTATAACGAGCGTCAAGGGACTGACAAAATTTCCTCATTATTACTATTACTCACTACATCAGTGATAAGTTAAATCTACCGCCTATTTTTTTTTAAATTCTCAACTTGATAAAAAGATAGTCAAAAATTTTTGTAAGAAATGTTAGAGAGAAAACGAAATAATATCAGTATATACCTACATATTATTTGTATTAATAAGCTTGTATAAGATACAATACACTTAATATTAAACAGAATTTGTCTATAATTTTAAAACAATACACTTAATACTAAACGCAATTTATTTCTGCGTAATTAAAAACAATACTAATTAATAATAAATATTACTTCAATTAGTCTTTTTACTGTGGTGAACCACTGATGCAATGCTTCATTTACATTTGTAACTCACACTTTCCAATCCCCTTTTTATTGTGGTGAACCACTGATGCAATGCTTCATTTACATTTGTAACTCACACTTTCCAATCCTACCCCCCCCCCCCCCCAGTTATGTTCTTTTCCAGTGCCGATATGTAAACATGTTTATTCTTCCACAATGACGAATACTGTTGAAGAGGACAAAAAAAAAAAAAAAAAAAACTTTTTACATACTTTATTTTTTGTACCATGTTCTAACTCATGAATAATTTCAGCTTTTTTGCGAATCGAGAGAGACTTTCTTTTGTTAGTAGACATGTTTTCAAAATTCTTAGAAAGTCCTGAAATAAATTTATGGTTCAGTGAATACAAGACAATCTGTAAATAGAGTAATGAGACAACAGAAATTACAAGCAGAACCCAATGCACTATTGTATAGCCCCCCGTCCCCGAAAGGAAAAGGTTAGGCCATAAACCAGCCCCTAATCCGATGCAGGTGGTCATAAAAGCTAAGTCACCCCTTTCATTTTTGTCTATTCCAAAAATTGGGTTTTTTTCCAACTACCTGAGCAATTAAGAATTGTTTGCACAGTTACCAAAATTTGTACGGTATATTCATGTAGTACGCTTGTTAAAGCAGTGAGTGATTGTATGGGAATATGCTTAAATTAAAATCATTATGGCTTTTTGCTCATTACAGCCACGATCTCGTTATTTCCATGCTCGTTATAACCAAGTTCAACTGTACTACCATATTTCCAATAAGGAAAATTAGCTAAAAATTGGCTGTATATTCACTTGGATATATCCAGCATTTGGTTGCAGAGTAATTTTTATAAACAACAGGACTCAGAGACTAATTACTGTAGATAACTAGTTTCTTCCCTCAACTAGAGATGCAATAAAAGACTATTAGTGGAACACTAATTAGAAACAGCTATCTCTGTATTCTCCTCCAGAGATAGCTGTATGGATACCATTCATCAAGTGCATGACATCAGTTATGAAGTAAATTTTTGTAAACAACAGCACATGATATCCTTTCTTCAACTACAAGTTACATTTAGGATACACATAAGTGACAAGTGATTTATGGAGAAATCACGTGAATTCACTTCGGCACTATGAGAGGCCAGAAAGTTTGGTTTTGATTGTTTCTTAAAACATGGTAAATTCTAGAGCATCAGAAATAAATACATGGGAAAATTAGTAAATCAGTAGAACTGAGGTAGCAGCCACCAAAAGAAAAAAAATTATGGAGTTGAAGAAAAGTTAAAAATTATCGAGAGTTGAGAGTGGCAAAACAAAATGCAGTATATTTCAAGAGTAGTATGGAATTCCAGAAGGAATGATTCAAGGCTGGATAAAAGAGGAAGAAAAATTACATTCATTTGTAGATTCCATAGAAGATAAAGTCTTCTTCTCCAAAGAAAAGAAAACTAGAATTTGTGAAAACAGTGATGTGGACCACAGTTTTTTGGAAAGTGAGTTTATACTATCAAGTGAGACACCACTGGCTTTCCAAAAAACTTGAAGAAAAGGCTCTGTTAGTGTTGGATCACTGTCACTGCCTACCTCATCCACCTCGGCTGATATCTTGAAATCGAAAGATGGAAAGATCAGTCTCATTTCTACTAAGGAACACAAATGCACTAATTCAGCCCATGGATCAGGGCATTATTTGAGCCATCAAAGCCTACTATCATGATGAGCTACTTGCTGGTATTGTGAACTCGGAAATTCAAGTTCTAGAATTTCGGAAAACACTAACACTGAAAGACATTGCATAAAATATTGGAATAGCATAGGAGAAAGTATGGGCAACAACAGAAAACTGCTGTAAAAATGTATTTGAAAAGAGAAGATCACTAATAATAACCTTGAATTAGCAGCATTTTCAAAACAAGCAAAGGCTGCTTGTTGTTGTTATTTGGTTTTTAGGAGCATTAGCAACTAAGGCCATATTGCTCTGGGAATATGCGGTGGTCGTTCCCTGACCTTTCCGCATCCTCCGTATTTGGTGGTGACGGGCTCGAACCCCGGTCTAATCAAGAAGTGTGTGCTACGCGCTGCTGCTCCTTCCCACCTGGCTACAGAGGTGCCTAAGGCTGCTTGTAATGTACTTGGTGGCAGGCAGAGCAAATGACCTGGCTGACTGGATTAAGGGAGGTGTTAAAGCTACAGTTGTGCATTGTCTGAACAAGAAAGAAATTGCAGCCTCTGTGAACAGTGGGAAGACAAATAAACAGAAGGCCAGCGACAGAGGGAGTGACTTAGAATACAATGTGAATGAATTGTGTAAGGATAAAGAAACAAAAATTAACAAAGTGCTTGCAAATATTAATGAGGTGATGGTGTGGTTAGAATGCCAGAGTGATAGTGTATATCTTCATTTATTGCATCTGGCCACTATTAAAAATTATGTACTGAAAAAACATCAGTTCCAGCAAACTAAATTACAACTATTTCAGAATGGATGCGTAAAATGTAAATCCATAACTGCATTAGTAGAATGTAAATTGAATGATATAATCCTTATATGTCTTTTAGTCTGTATACATATAAAACATTAGTAATGTTTCACAAGTACATTCACTAAATTTTATGAGTATACAGACTTAGTAAATAAAAAGTATTTACTAAGTAAAGTCTATTTATGTTAAAAAATTGGGGGGGGGGGGGGAACAAATTCTTTGGGCTATAACACACTTTGCTTAAAAAGTGGGTATTAAAATTGTCACTTGACACACATTTTATCAAGGTTGCACTGTGTGTGTGTGTGGGTAAGATGTATTAATATTAAATATGCATAAATGGTAAAGTACCAGAAATTAACAAAGTGCTTGCAAATATTAATGAGGTGATGGTGTGGTTAGAATATCAGAGTGCTAGTGTATATCTTCATTTATTGCATCTGGCCACTATTAAGAATTATGCACTAATTAAGAATTCTGTCATCAGTTCCAGCAAACCAAATTACAACTATTTCAGAATGGATGCATAAAATGTAAGTCCATAACAGCATTGTGTATTAGTAACGAACATTCATGCTATCATACTTCTATTGCTATTTTTCGTCTTTATTTATTTAAAATACTCCTTTTTCCCTTCCCCATCCTCAATTTAATACCTCACCCTTATACCATTTGCTTGTTCCAAATCTATTTTTAAAATAGATTGATTTCTGATCTATACAAAATTAAATCCTACACTAAATTCCACATATTTATATTAAACATTGATATTAACCATTTTTATCCCAACTCGATACTTACTTTTACCTAAATAACACTGCCTTGTCCATACTGTATTAGAAAGTGCTAATTTCATTTTCATTCCTTTTTGGCCTTTCACTTTTCTTCTACTACTAAGGACAAGTATAGAAATGCAGTTCCTGATACATGGTCAGGTGGAGTCCCCTGTGAAATACCTGATCATGTATCAATATTTATTTCAGCTGACATCAGATCAAGCATTTTTGCATTACTTATATTAAACTGTTTACTAAAAATGTTCTCCCCTCCATATCTGATGACAGCTATACCATTTTCATTTTATTAGTATTTTGTTGTACTAATTTTACTTTACAGTTCCCCCAATTTATACTGGCTTGGAAATTCAACCCTTAATTTAATTAATTCATCATAACCTCTAGGATATTAACATTCTTTCACTAATCTACTACTCTTCTTTTTCTACTTTCCTCACCCTTATAGTTACTGGCACCTTGTGTAACTTTCACATCCATTTATGCATACTCAATTTAATATATCTTATATACACACTCTTGCATCCTTTAATGCTGCTTTGAGCTTTTAGGTGCATCTTTCGTACCTAATTTATTAATCTTGAATTCACTGAAACCATTTCACCAAATGTATACCTCTTTTCTATGTAACTCTTTAAACATTACCTTCAAAGAGTTACATTGAATACCCATTTATATATATATATATATATATATATATATATATATATATATTGCCAAAAATATTCAGACACTGAGATTTGGGAAAAATTAAATCTTTGTTTCAAAAAAAACACAACTGTTACCGTATTTCCCCATGTATAAGACGCACCCTTCTTTGAAAAATTTGGGGTCTAAAAACTGGGTGCATCTTATACAGTGGTTGTAGATTTTTTTACTTGCATTTCCCGCTTTTTCGTGTTTGTTGTCTTTGCGCTCATTGTTTCGCACTTGTTACCGGTATATTAGGTTACGTTTTGTCATGTTCTGCCCTAAACGGCTCAGAAACAGTGCTGAATTCAAGTTAAAAGTGATCCAGTTTGCAAAAGTGAATGGAAATCGTGCTGCTGAACGTAAGTTTAGTCCTCCTCCAACTGAGAAAACGATCCAAGACTGGCTACGGGAAGAGAAACCCTACTGAAAATGCCACGGCAGCAGAAGGCCATGAGAGGCAAGTCAGCAAAATGGCCTGATTTAGAGAGGGAATTGAAGATATGGATTGAAGAGCAAAGGGCAATTGGAATTCCTTTGTCCACAAAGATGGTTCAGCATGAGGCAAGAAGAATTGCTGATGAAAAAGAAGTTACTGATTTCAAAGGAGGACACAATTGGTGCTTCAGGTTCATGAAACAGAATGGACTAAGCATGCGTACATGCACGAGACTTGCCCAAAAGATGCCTGAAAGCTATAAGCAGAAGGTCCTTGAATTTCATCGTTTTGTCATTCAATGTCGGAAGACACATCAGTTTGAGTTGGGACAGATTGCAAATATGGACGAAGTCCCCCTTCAATTTGATGTCCCAAGTAGAACTGTAGATAAGGGGATGAAAACTGTAACTGTGAAGACAAGTGGACATGAAAAGAGCCATTATACAGTTGTTCTAGCTTGTTGTGCCAACGGAACCAAGCTGCCTCCTATGCTGATTTTCAAACGCAAAACAATGCCAAAAGAAGACATTCCTCGAGGAGTGATTGTCCAAGTTCATGACAAGAGTTGAATGGATCAGGATGGGATGAAGATCTGGTTTGAGAAAGTTTGGAGCAGGAGACCAGGTGGGCTCTTATGCAAACCTGCCCTATTGGTGCTTGATCAGTTCAGGGCACACATAACAAAAAACACAAAGAAGATTGCTGCAGAGCAAAAAATAAAACTTGCCGTCATACCTGGAGGCTTGACATCCCAGCTCCAACCACTTGATGTCAGTATTAACAAACCCTTCAAAGCTGCCATGGGACGAATGGAATCAATGAATGAAATCTTCTGGGGACAATTTGACCAGCAGGAAGAGTGAAGAAACCAACCATAGGAGAAGTTTGTACCTGGATGAAAAGATCCTGGGATAATATCAAGATTGAGATCATTGTCAAGGCATTTCAAATGCCATAGATGGAACTGAGGATGAGGCAATATATGAAGACAGTGATTTGTCATCAGACACAGATCAGGATAAGCTAATGGATGGGAGTCGTATGAATTTTATGATGAATAAAACTGGAGTTCAATAACTTTATGTAATACATTTTTTTTTTTTTTTTTTTCAAATTCTGGGCCCCAAAATTAAGGTGCGTCTTATACAGGGGGAAATACAGTATTCTGATTGTATTTTTTTATATTTTATGCAAAAAAACAGAATCAAACATAAAAACATGTTCAATTCCTTGTATTTTATAAATTTCAATTTTTAACTTTGTATACTATTCTCTGATGAAAACCGATTATAATTTTTAAATTTTTTTTATTTTTTCCTGCAAAGACTTACTAAAGCAATGTGACTGTTATTCCATGTGTTATTATCTACTAATGTTGTTCGATTTGCCATGCCTGCTATTTGATAACCATAATCCCACCAGGACATCACTCTGGAATTATCAGCTGTATTCTGAGACAGCCAATAATAAGCTTCTCTAAAATCATCAAGGATAACCCTTGACCTGAAAGAGATTTCAAAAACAAAATAATTCACACACATCTATTAAATTAAAAATAATAATACATAACACAAGAAAACTATATTCTTAATCATAATATTTTGAATGCTTTTTCAGATTATTAAATTAACAGTATTAAATTGAAGTTCTTCACAAACCTATCAAATGATTTTGTAAAATGTGGTGTGGTTTTTTTTGTACACCCTCTCAAATAAGACCATATGTTTGTGTGAACAACCAGCTACTTCAGTAGTGTTACAGCATTACATAACTGCTCAAAGATGCATCACACTTATAAAATTAATAGCAGTTTACTACATAGGTTACAAGCTTGCAGTTTCTGTCTGAGCCAATGAATTTCAAATCTCAAATTTTCTATTCAACCTAATAAATCTCTAAATGGGTGTTAATAATGTATGATGTAAGCATTCTATTCACACTCACAGATGGAGTTAGATCACATTTGTGGGATAAATGTTTTCGTAGCAGAGATGATATCTTCATTCAGTTCATCAGGTAAAAAACATGCAATTGAAGTGTAGGCCATTCCTTTCATGTATTTCCAAAATTAGGTTTATTCTATCTTCCAGGAAATGTTTCATCCAAAAACTAGTAATGCAACAATAGCATGCTATAAAGCTATTCTGGAGTATAAACAGAATTGATTTTATTTTTACATTTCTTAAATAGTTGTCATCCAGGGATAAAAATACTAGTGACAAACTCTGAATGTAAGAAAAAAATATATACAGGGTGATTCACTACCAGTGCAACAAACTTGCAGGAGGTGTAGGGGCACAAAGACGAATTGGAATCGCATAGCATTGCAGGGTCTGAAATGCCTTCGTCATGCAATAGAGGACGTTGAACGGGAGGTCGCGTGAACAGCGATCCCACTGGAAGTCAGCATTTGCAAACCGGTTCCCAAGGCAGTAGGATGGACGAGTATTCAAACGTTGAACTGGATGACATGCACCTCGCATATGGAGCTGCGGACTGTAATGGGCGCGCCACTCTGCGCCGGTACCAGGAACCGTTTCCCGCACAGGCGTGCTCCTCATCATACGATTTTCATACGTGTGCACAGAAGGTTACTTGAGACTGGTTGTTTCACAAGAGGTAGCATGAATTGAGAGCGAACGACGAGGACACCAGACAACGAGGAGAATGTCCTACGTATTGCAGAAGGCAATCTGAGTACGAATACTCGAGCGATAGGCCAACGATTGGGTATTTCCCAATCCACTGTATGGAGGATACTGTCAACAAACCAAATGAGTTCACACCATCTGCAATGCGTCCAATCATTGGAGCCTGCAGATTATCCACTCCGCAGGACTTTTGCTACTTGGTTTCTTCAACAGAAACAGTTCGTAAATGCTGACTTCCAGCGGGATCGCTGTTCACGTGACCTCCCGTTCAACATCCTCTACCGCATGATGAAGGCATTTTGGCCCCTGCAATGCTATATGATTCCGATTCGTCTTTGTGCCCCCTACACCTCCTGCAAGTTTGTCGCGCTGGTAGTGAATCACCCTGTATATAAAAATTTCTTGAGAAATGAATCATATGGTTGCTATTCTCTAGGAATCTAGATTTTTACAATTTCTTTCTGGTTATAACTTTAAAAATTTTTTTCCCTGGTTGCAATTTAACCAGCTGTGGTACACATCTTAGCAAGCTTCGAACCAGAGCAGCAAAGCAAAAGGTTCAAGGTAATGGGAATGCCATGGCTCAGAGGTGAACTGAAGAGAGGAAGGGGTCATCCTCTGAAATGTACAGCTTGTTCAATGTTTGTGGAGCATTCAAGGACAGGACATGATGTTACTAAGAGAGATGTATTTGTGTGCTGTGCTCTATGTAAAGAGAGTAAGGATGTTAGGAACCAAACCAGCATTGTTATGGGCCTTTATGAAAGCTTGAAAAACTGGGTGGATGCCCTCAAAAGATTTAAACTGGGAGGCCCATCACCCTCCCACAACAATGCCAGAGCTTGCACATGATCATAAGGCAATGCTACTGCCTGATGATTCAGCAATTCCCAAGACAGAATACAATGATCCCACAGGAGCTAGATGCTCTCAGTGACTCTATTGTCAGGGAAACAGGAAATATATTGTGCAAAAGGATAGGTGGACCAGGGTGTGTCTATCACAGGCAAAAGATGACATTGTAGAGCAGATATCTTTTAAGGGCACAAAAGATGATACTGTTGTACACATTGGTTCTAATGACATTAAGAGTAGGAGATCTGCAGGCTTATTAACAAGTACAGGTCAATGTTGAAAAAAAGTCACAAGTTACGGTTAAATTTGAAAGTGTCTGCAATTCTGCCCAAAACACAAGAAGAAATATATGATGACAACCTTGTTGATCAATTTGGCCCTGGACAGATTGTGCAAGGGTCGAATTTTTCTCTGCATAGTGTGTGCTCATTAACAAGAGAGATTGCTTCAACAAGAATGATGCTACATAGAAAGGGTGCAACACTATTTGCTGATGCTATCAAGGCAGTGTTAGGTGGGTCAGAAAACTGCTAGCTTAGGGGGATTCACAGACTAATGGATTAACAGTAGCCGCAGGCAGAAGTCAAAGTGATTTTTCTACTGCTTCTATTGGAATGAGCAGCAGCATGGAAATGAAGTTGCCTGGGATTTCAAAGTAAATACAGAAAAAGTAAATACATGGGCTGTGTTAGGATAACTAAGAATAAAAACAGGTGCATGTATACTTGCATGTACACCAATGCTAGGAGTATAGTAAATAAATTTGATGAATTTGAGGTGCTGGTCAAGACATCAAAGGCAGATATTTTTGGGATATCAGAGACATGGTGTCACACAAATATAAGAAATACAAAATTGGAATTTGGGGACTACAATGTGCAGAAAGAATATAAAGGAAGGAGGGATTATGCTGTTAGATAAGAAACAAAATCTAAGGAAGTGCATCAATCTGACATGATTGGACAGTACAATGTTGAGTCAGTTTGGTGTGACATAAGCACTGAGAAAACAAAACAGAGGGGGAAAAAGTGTTATAGGCCAAATGACTCTAATGTGTACAAAGAACTGTACAGGGAAATAGTGGGCCAGAAAATCAGAATGTCTTATAATGAGGGAATGTTAACGTCCCAGATATTGATTGAAACTTGTGAGTTGGTCACTTGCACATTACAAGACTTTGTGGATTTATTGGATGATTGTTTTCTACACCAGAATGTTTGAGAGGCAAACAGAGGGAGTAATACTCTTGATCTGATTATCAGTAGTGATTATTCATGCATTAAGAATCTGCAAATAAAGGAATCCCTAGGAGGTGGCAGTGATCCAGTGTACTGATGTGGAATTTACTTGAAGTTGTAACTATCATCAGGGATAAATTTTGCAAAGGTGACTACAGTTTTTAAAAATTCTATAGAGTGGAACCAATTGATGATGTTACCAATAGCAAATTCTAAATAGGAAGCATTCAAAGAACCTTGGATGCTACTGGTCTTTCATACCAACTAAGAAATATTGTTCAAGGTTTAGGTCAAAATGGATGCCAGATGAACTAATTGAGAATTTTGCAGGGAAGAAGCATGCATGGGATGCATATAGATTATCAGGCAATGCAGAAGCCTATGGTAGAAAAAAAGGAGGTTAGGTAGGTGATTGCAGATACAAGAAATCTTTGGTAAAGGATGTAAAGAAAAACAGCAAAGATTTCTTTACATATGTAAATTCTAGAGGGAAGGGGGATGAATCAGATTGGTCCACTTGATATTGATGGTTCAACTGCTGATCCTACTCAAGTAACTGACAAACAGAATGAGTATTTTGTATCTACATTCACAAATGTAGCAATTTTGTACGGTAGTGGAGGCCAGAAGTTTATCAACTCTAACAGGGAGCAAAATAATTTTTTAAATACCTGAGAGAAAAGTGGAGAAATTGTTGAAGTTAAACATAAGACACCTGGGGTGGATGGGATCTATCCGGTTAGATTAAAGGATTTAGCAAAAGTAAGCAAACCCTTAGCCATAATTATGATAGCATCCTTGGACTCTGGGAGAGGTCCCCACGCCACAGACTGGAGATCTGCAAAAGAATCCCAATTCTCAAACAGCCTGGATTTGTTACTGGGAAGTCTTGTTTGACTAATTTGAATCGATACTATGACATGGTCACAAAGGAATTCAATGAAAAAAATAATTTCAATATCATATACTTGGATCTTAGGAAATCTTTTGATACTGTTGAACGTGGAAGACTACTGTACAAATTGGAGCAGTAAGCCATTGAGGGTTGCAACTATGGATAAAGTGATGGTTGAGTGGAGAAAGACAGTAGTAATCAATGGACACTGCTCATCATGGACTAATGCGATTAGTGGAGTCCTCCAGGGTTTGTTGTTCTGCCCACTGTTTTCTATATTTATCAATGATATTGATGAAGGTATGTCAAGCTTAAGGTCCAAGTCTGCAGTAGATACGAAGCTTGGTAGGGTTGCTAATGACAGTATGGTACTGCAACAGGACTTAGAAAAGTTGATCAGATGGGCTAAGAAGTGACAACTGAAGTTTAACATTGATAAATGCAAAGTACTGCATAAGGGTAGGAATAATCCCAGAGTATTGCACCAACTGTGCAGTACTACACTAAGGGTAGTAGAGAATGAAAGACTTGGGCATAATTGTGCAGTCAGATATGAAGTGTTCTGAGCAGTGCAGACAGGATGCCAGCACAGATCATAGGATCTTGTCAATGATATATAGGAATTTTGCTAGCAGGGATAAGGAGGTGATTATCACCTTGTATAAGGCAATGGTCAGGACACACCTTGAGTACTGTATACAGGTCTGGAAACCGCATTTCAGGAAGGATGTAAAGCTGATGGAACGAGTACAGAGAAAGGCAATGAGATTGGTGAGGGGGGACAAAGAATTGCTCTTATCAAGAAAGGCTTAAGTTCTACAGATTGCAGCATCTGGTACTAGGCACCTGTAAGGCAATCTGATTGAGGTGTATAAGGGTCTTGATTGTTTGTTTTGTTATTTGGTTTTTAGGAGCATTAGCAACTAAGGCCATATTGCTCCGGGGATATGTGGTGATTATTCCCTGACCTTTCTGCATCCTCCGTATTTGGTGGGCACGGGCTCGAACCCCGATCTAATCAAGAAGCGTGTGCTACGCACTGCTGCTCCTGCCCACCTGGCTACGCAGGCATCATATATACAAGGGTCTTGAATGGTTTGAGCAAGCACAATGTTGATGGGATTCTTTCTCTTGCTCAGATTACACACCTGAGGAGGCATAAATTTAAATTGAGGAAGGACAGTTGCAGAATAGATGTGCAGAAATTTGCCTTTAGCCAGTGGGTAGCTGTTTGCTGGAACAAACTTCCATCTGTCGTTATGGAGGCTGACAGCTTAAGTAAATTTAAGGCAGAACTACAGCTGGTTTAAAAAAATGGTTTAATGGAGTTTTTGGTTGATGCTGTATAAGCTGGCTTTCTAGCACCATTTGATTCTGATAATTCTAATACTGGAGAGAACAGTGGAGGAGAAATTGTTAACATTAAAAGTAAGAAAGGCACCTGGGGTGGATGGAATCTATTCAGTTATATTAAAGGAGACATCAAAGAAAGTAAGCAAACCCACAGTCATAATTATGGGAGCATCCATGGGTTCATGGAATGGTCTCCACAGACTGAAGATGTGCAAAAGTATCCCCAATTCACATATGGGGACCAAAGAGTGACAAGTAATTATAGACATGTTAGTATAAGTCTGGAATTTGAGGTTCTCACAGACATTCTCTCAGATATGCCAGACAAGCTGTACTTGCTACCTGAGAGTCTAAAACGCTGATGGAACAGATATTCGGGTGACACTCAAGTGGACCCAATTTTGGCAAAGTCCAGACAGTCTGCGACAGCCAAATCCTCTGCTTCCACCTTTACGATGGTGGGACTGTTAGTAATCCTGGATATAACCTCCACGCACAAGCACATGGTGGGTGACCACCCAGGTGTGAACCAACGTAAGCAGGTGTCGAGGTGTGGCGCCCATACCACATGGAGGAATACCGCCCCTGTGTTACCAGACAGCACAAAGTGGTAGATGACTCTCATCAACCGGTGCAATACCACCACTTTGCTTATTGGAGGCTTGAAGTGGTGGAATCCATGTTTAGTCTCAGAGCTAAGTTCTGGTCAACCCTTCCCCATCTCTTCCATTATGCACTATGATTGATGACTTTTGAGGTTATGATGAACATCGTAGTGAGATCCAATCTTCCTTACATTTCAAGGGTACAGCTCTAAAATGGTGTTTGCAGGCCACCCACTAGTTAGTACACCGGACCGAACCTATTGGTAACTCTCTAGAAGGCCTCCGGATCAGCTATTGTACAATCTTGCTACCTCTACTCTGCCAGATGGTGACTGGAGGGAGTCTGAGTAGTGCATGTGGGGGGGCATTGTCGCGGGCACATTACGTCAAGGATCTGGATATATTCATACAATGTGTATGCCATATCCAAAAATTTCATTACTTCTTACAGCATGTCCCACCCACTTTTTCTTACTATTGAATACACCAAGAATTGTCAAACTAATAGAGTAAGCTTATTTGCAAAAAGGTCTAAACCTCCCAATCACTTCCTAAACCTCCCAATCACTTCCATTTCCACTTGAAGTTTGCCAAACCCAATGCATTTTTTCTGACAGAATCTCAGTTATCGGTTGATTCAACTACTGCTCATCTAAGTTGCCCAAATTATTCGCTGTATGATTCCTTTTGCCTCAAAGGTGGTACTTGTGGATATGTCCGTTCCAATATTCCCTGTCAGAGACTTGGTAATTTGGAATCTCATCTTTTCGATCTTCTCTGGCTTAAAATCTCTCTACCTCATTGTGTCAAATTCATCTGTTCTCTCTACCGTTCTCCCAACTCCACTAATCACTTGGAGCTCTTTGACTTCCTCTCTTTGCAACTTGACTTTCTCCAGTCCAACTTTCCTAACAGTGAGGAAATTTTCCATGGTGATTTTAATGTCCACAACTCCAGCTGGCTTCCGTTTTCTAGTCATACTGACCCAGCTGGTCAAGATGACGAGGCTTTTGAAATTACTAATGACTTGTACAGATTGTCCATTTACCTACAAGAATACCAGACAATCCTAAACATACAGCCAACATGCTTAATCTTTTTATCACAAACAACCCTTCTAAGTACACGGTCGAAGTGAGAAGTCCTTTAGGTACCTTAGATCACAACTTGGTGATTGTCTCTTCTCCAATGGAGCTTTTATCTCATGGCTATTCCCAACCTCGTATTGTTTGACATTACAAGAATGCAAAATGGGATGATCTACGAGATTTCTATTTTTCTTTTCCTTGGTCGGATTACTGTTTCAAAACTTCTGATGTCAACGTTTACTCAGATTGTGTCAGTGAAATTATTCTTGCAGGAATGGAATCCTTTATCCCACACTCCACTTTAAAATCTCATCCTTTATCTAAATCTTGGTTTTCCAATAAATGTGCTAAGGCTGTTCAAGAGAAGAACATTGCATATCGTAATTGGCTTGTTTCTAATTCTTCAGTTTCATTTTCTGTCTACACCAAACCTTGCAACAATTGTAAAGCAAGGTAATTAATCAGTCCAAACTAGAGTTTGAACAGGCTAATATTAGAAAACTTGCTTCTTGCCCTATTGGTAGCCGAGCATTCTGGTCTCTTGCCAAAACTATTTTCTGCAACTTTTGCCCATCTCTTCTCCCACCTCTGTCCAAACCAGATGGTCCTGTTGTCACTGCTAGCATCCCATTTTTCTTCCAACTCATTGTATTAATGATCTTGATAAAACACCTCCCACCATACCCAACACGCTCCATTCAATGCTTCCTGTGGTCTTCCGTCAAAAGGATGTCAGAAGGATATCTTGAAAGAAAGCTAAGAAAGCTCCAGGTCCCGATGGTATTTCTCCACTTGTTTTCAAAACCTGCGCTTCTGAACTTACTCCTGTTTGCCGCCTTTTTTCACATTCTTATTCCAAAAGAGTTTTTCATTCTGCTTGGAAATTTGCTCATATCCAGCCAGTTCCTAAAAAGGGTGACAAATCCATCCCATCCAATTATCATCCCATTGTAATTACTTCTACTCTCTGTAAAGTAATGGTGAAATCAATCAACCGCCAACTATTAAACTACCTAGAAACCTTCCATTTGATCAACAATCGACAGTATGGATTCCGTCAGTGTCGATCCACTGGTGATTCTGGCTTGTGTTATCCATTTATGGACTAATTCAATGGAAAAGTTTGGAGAAACAAGCAGTTGCTCATGACATCTCAAAGGCTTTCAATCGTGTTTGGCATAGAGGTCTTCTAAACACGCTTCCATCTTATGGTTTGCCAACTGTTTTTTTGTAATTGGTTATCCAGCGTTCTCTCTGCTCGCTCACTAAGGGTTTTGATAGATGTCTCTCTGTCTTCTAACTTCTCCAATAATGCTGGTGTCCCCCAAGGTTCAGTTTTTTTCCTCTTGTATATTAATGACCTTCTTCCTTGAGTGGAAATCCTATCCATAGTTTTGCCGATGATAGTACATTGCATTCCACTTTCCATTTTGAGAAACCTTGCCCTGCTCAATCAGCTTCAACTTCTAGAATATCTGCTACCAATTCCTTAAATGCTTGTTTGTTTGTTTGTTTGGATTTTTTGGCGCATTAGCAACTACGGCTATAATGCGCCATGACTAGGTAATATTTAAAATTTTTTTTTTTTTTAAATTCTCGGTGACCTAATTAGTAAGGCCACCATGTCCAGATATATAATAACAAAGATATAAAAAATAAATCAATAAAAATGTAACAATAGCATAAATTAAATACAATTAAAAACTTTTATTAATTTAAAATAGCTAAAAACAGCAGACACGTTGTCATTGTCAGATAAAATCTGACTGAGTGTATACGGCTCAGTCAGATGGTTAAAAGCGGTAAGACGGATATTGCTAAAAACTGGACAGTCAATTAAAAGGTGTCTAATCGTTAAAATTGTGCCACAGGACACACACATAGGAGGGTCATCAGCCCTCAGCAAAAACCAATGAGTTAAATGACTATGTCTTATGCGGGTCCGGGCAAGAACAACTTCCTCCTTACGATTCCTGCGCAGACTAGACTGCCACGGTTCAATTACAGGCTTTATACGATATAATTTATTTGCAGTCTGTCTATTCCACGAATCCTGCCATTGGGAATGTATCTTTTGATGTACTATTTGCCTGTAGTCTGTATAGGAGACTAACAGGCAGCGGTTATTATTGGGAATTGCTGATTTGGCTGCGGCGTCAGCCAAATCATTTCCCCTAATCCCAATGTGGCTGGGAATCCAGCAGAAGCGGATGTCATATTCGCATTCATGGAGAACGTGAATCTTCTGCTGAATGCTAGACAGAACTGGATGAGGATTATATCTCACAGATATTAAAGCCTGTAACATGCTAAGAGTCAGAATATAAAATGAACCGTTGGTATTGGTATTTACTAATATGATCCAAGGGTAACTCTACAGCGTGCAGCTCTGCAGTAAATATGCTGCATTCAGAGGGAATCTGCTCTGATATAGTGCTGTCTGTAAAGACAGCAGCAGATCCCACATATGATTCCGACTTCGAACCGTCTGTGTAGACTGGCGCGAAGTCAGAATATTCAGTTCGGTGTGCTGAATGAAGCTGCAGGCAGACACATGATGGAGTGTCCGACTTTCCCCAGTTTCTAAGCGACAAGTCGCATGCCGGGACACGAGCATGCCAGGGTGGAAAGGGTTGCTTTGATGTTTGGGCAACCTTGTCTACTTTGATATTAAGTTCTTTGAGTAGCTCTTGGAAACGAATACCAAAAGGACGATTGGCAGTCTTTCGAGTATTGTATAAATTTTCCCATCTTGGCTCAAAAACGAATGGCCACGTAGGATGGTCTGGCAGGGATTTCAGTTTTAAGGCGTACTTTAGAGACAACTGATTACGTCGAAGTGATAACGGTGGTTCGTTTGCTTCGACGTATAAGCTCTGGACAGGAGATGTTCGAAATGCTCCAGTAGCGATGTGTATAGCCTGATGATGGACGGGGTCCAGCCACCGCAGGACACTGTCTCGGGCTGAGGAATATACCTGGGACCCATAATCTAGTTTGGATCGCACACGTGCACGGTAAAGCCGAAGAATGGTACATCGGTCTGCTCCCCAAGATGTAGAGGAGAGCGAGCGGAGAATATTAAGCCCACGTGTGCACTTTGTGCGGAGTTGACGAATATGATCCAAAAAAGTTAGTTTTTTATCGAATATGAGTCCCAAGAATTTTGTGTTTGCTGCTACTGGAATAGCATTTTGTCCGAGCCTTAATTCGGGTTCAGGATGAAGATTACGCTTGCGACACAAGTGTACGCAAACGGTCTTCTCCGGCGAGAACCTGAAGCCATTTGCAAGTGACCAGGAATTCAGACTATCAATGGCTTTCTGCAGTTGTCTTTCAATAACCCTCATGTTGCACGACTGGCAAAAAATGCTAAAGTCATCAACATAGAGGGCACTGTTTACAGTTGGAGGAAGTTGTTCTGTGATGGAATTTACTTTGATGGCAAAAAGGGTGACACTTAATACTGATCCTTGTGGTACTCCCTCCTCTTGGCTAAAGGAGCGAGAGAGTGAGGATCCCACACGAACTTGGAACGATCGATTGGCTAAAAAGTTTTGAATAAAAAAGGGCAGATGCCCTCTTAGGCCTAGGCTATGTAAGTCTTTTAAAATGCCAAAATCTCCAAGTTGTGTCATACGCTTTCTCCATGTCAAAGAACACCGACACCAAGTGTTCCCGTTTTAGGAAAGCATCCCGGATGGATGCTTCCATTCTAATAAGATGGTCCAAAGTGGACCGGTTCCTTCGGAAGCCGCACTGGATGCTGGAGAGAAGGTCATTTGATTCTAAATACCATATTAAACGAGAATTGACCATTCTCTCCAGGATTTTGCACAGACAGCTAGTCAGAGCAATAGGACGATAGTTGGTGGTGACTTCTGGATCCTTTCCTGGCTTAGGGAAGGCAAGAACGATTGCCTTTCGCCAGGAGTCCAGAAACTGCCCTTCAGTAAAGATTCTGTTATACAGAAGGAGCAGACAATCCATAGATTTTGGTGAAAGATGTTTAATCATTTCATAATGGATGCCATCTGGTCCAACAGCACTTGCTTTGGAAAGAGTGAGAGCTCTTTTCAGTTCCTCTATAGTGAACGCCCCGTTGTAGGGATAGAGGCCCTTGGTCTTAAAATTAAGTGCTTGTTTTTCCAATTTATGTTTCAGGACCAGGAACTCTGGGGAGTACGAGGATGTTGCGGAGATGTTAGAGAATGTTTCCCCAAGAGCATTGGCTATTGCAGTTGGATCTGCAATAGCGCATCCATTATAATCTAGGATTGAAGAAGGGTGGGATGTATATTTCCCCTTCATTTTCCGGATTTTATCCCAGACTACCTTAGAGTTGGTAGACTGGTTAATAGATGATGTAAAACGGATCCACGATTCCTTTTGACTCTGACGACGGATGTAGCGTGCTTTGGCTCGTGCACGTTTGAAGGCTATAAGGTTGTTCGTGGTAGGATATCGGCGAAATATCCCCCACGCTTTGTTTTGAGCCTTTTTTGCTGCTGTGCATTGTGAATTCCACCAAGGTTTGGGAAATGGTGGAAACCGGGCTGATGTTTTTGGGACAGCATTAGCAGCTGCTTGGACGATGATTTCTGTGATGTACTTAACTGCATCATTGATAGGCTCTTGACTGACTGTGCTAAGATCAAAATTTGCCTGATGTTGGAAGGCAGTCCAGTCAGCCTGATCAATCTTCCACCGTGGTAACCTAAAAGGAAGACATGGTCTCTCACTGTGTAACAAGGTTATCACGGGGAAGTGATCGCTTCCGTATGGATTCTCCTCCACTTCCCAAGTGAGCGAAGGGAGTAGAGAAGGGGAGCAGATAGAGAGATCAATGGCAGAAAAAGTACGGGTAGGCATTATTGTTTGTTCCATTATTTAGAAGGGAAAGGTCATTGTCATCGAGCATACGCTGTATGACTCGTCCCCTTCCGTTGATGTTAGCATTACCCCACAGGGTGTTATGTCTGTTAAAATCCCCGAGAAGTAAGAAAGGGGGAGGCAGCTGCGTTAGAAGATCATCAAGGTCTGCCTGGGTGATGTCAGTCCCAGGTGGCAAATAAATGGAGCACACAGTTAATAGAAATCCCACTGAAAGGCGAATTGCAACAGCCTCTATGCTGGTTGTAATTAGCAAGGGCTGCACTGGGGTCTGGTTACCCACGAGGATAGCCACTCCCCCATGTACAGGGCCATCCGCAATTCTATCGTTTCGAAAAAATGTGATGTTGTGCATGGTGGGATCATCATTTGCCTTTAGATATGTCTCCTGCAAGCAAAAGCAAACTGGCTCGTGCTTTTGCAGGAGGGCCTCGATGTCATCAATATTTTGCCGGAATCCACGACAATTCCATTGTAGGAATTTAGCCATTATTTGGACTTGGTGGGTCCATCAGGCGGCTTCCGAGGTGCTGAGGGCTTACTTTTATCAGTCTTGGGTTTCTCTTTTTTGGGGAAGAATGGACGCTGTCCCGTGTCCATTTCTTCCTCCGCAAAGAGTTCCAAGACTGAATCTTCGGGTACCTCCTTCTGCCCGACATCCATGTTTTCTTGGGTACTAGGGGGGACTTCCCCTTTCTTATTCTTTTCTTTCGTAATTACCTTTGTTAATTGTGGTGCGTTAGGAGGTACCGATATAGGAGTGGCAGCTGATTGGTCCTTCTGTGCAGGTTTTTAAGAGTTTTTAAGAACTTAAGAGATAACGCGCGATGGGAGTGAAAGACTCCTTTGGAGGAATGGTCATGTCCATCTGAGTTCCGACAGAACATCTCCCTGCTACCTTCTGGGCGTAGGTAGGTCTGTTGATATTCAGGGGTTTCACCGATTTCCTTGCCTCCTGGTATGATATATTTAGCTCTGCCTTCAGCCGTTGAATTTCTTTTTCTTCTTTCCACCTCTGGCATGCTCGTGAATAGGCCGGGTGTTCGCCTTCACAGTTAATACAGGTGGGTTTTGCGGCTGAACATGCTGTTGTTTCGTGGTCCTTTGCACTGCATCGAGCACATGCAAGGACTCCACGGCAGGCCATTTGAGAATGTCCATACTTCTGGCATTTAAAACATCGTAAAGGGTCCGGAACGTATGGACGCACTGAACAGTTGATGTATCCAGCTTTAATCTCGTCAGGAGGTTTAGGAGAGTTAAAAGTCAGGATAATGCTCCTGGTTTTAACAATTTTTCCATCCCTTCGCGCAGTGATTCTCTTGACGGCAATGACTCCCTGTGGTTTTAATTCGGAGCAGATTTCCTCCTCGGTGACGTCGAGAAGGTCCCACTCCGAAATGACACCTCTCGATGAACTGAGTGTTCTGTGTGGTGTCACTGTTATAGGGATTGCTCCGATTGATGTTGTTCGGAGGAGATGTTCAGATTGCCTGTCATTTTTAGTTTCAATTAAAAGGTCTCCAGAACGAAGCCTTTTAACTGATTTGGGTGAACCTGCTAACCCATCTAACCCTTTTTGAATGAAAAAGGGCGACATTTTACCAATCGGTGTCTCATTGGTAGAATGCATGATTAAGAACCTTGGGACTGGCCCTCATGGTAATTTGGTTCGCTGCCTCTTTGTAGCAATAATGCTATCTGACTCTCCGTCTCTGGTTTCAGATAGGGACCGGGTTGGGGCCCCTGAAGAAGTTAGTTTATCAGGATTCATGGAGTTTATTAAATTGTTCAGTGCCCGGGCTCCCCACCCACCACGGAGCCCAAAGGGACGCCCACTACCCAGCATGCAATAAATGCGCTCGGGAGTGGGACGCCAGGGCTACCCAGACACCATACCCGCACCGCCGCCAGCCTGAATCCTGTCCCTCGGACCATGAGGGTAGGGGCGTGGCATTGACACGGTTGACCCTCGCAGGCGAGCCTACTAGCCGATTGATCCTAGCCGGGCCTTCCAGGACCACCTGTCTTGTCGAAGCAGGGGCCAAAGTGGTCTATTGAAGCTGGGCCCCTCAACCACCAGGATCCCCCTTTCCGAATTTCCACGGGTTGCAGCACACGGCAAACACGCCGGATTCCATTGATGTAAGCCTGGAACTTGGGCTGTGGGCGTTGGATCCCAGTGATGCTAGTCTGGAAGTCCAGCAGCGTCACTGGGAGGTCCCCTCACCACGTACAGGTGCCCACATCGAGAGGTCCTTAAATGCCGATCTCTAGGTAATTCTCCAGCGGGGCAAAGACAACTTAGTTGATTTCAATCCTTCTAAAACTCAGTCTTGTCTTATAACTTGCAAAAAGAATTCTTTTGCTCCTATGCTTATCTTTGGTGACACTCCATTTCTAGACAAGTTGATTTATCTTTTGTGGGGATTACCCTGACTTCTAATCTCTCTCTTGGCACAAGCACATTACAAATATTGCTTCCTCTGCATCTAAAAAAAAAAACTTGGTTTTCTCTTTCACTGTCTGCGTTACTTTTCTTCCAAACAGCTGTTCACTCTGTACAAATCGAAATCTGGCCTACCATGGAATGTTGTTCTCATATCTGGGGTGGTGCCCCCAAAACCTCTTTCAAGCTTCTTGATTCTGTTCAGAAGAGGGCAGTTAGGTTAATTAATGATTCATGTCTAACAGAGTCTCTCCACTCGCTGTCTCATAGACGTACTGTTTCTGCTGCATGCCCCTTCTATAGATATTTCCACGGGCACTGTTGATCTGAATTGGCTTCTATAATTCCCGCTCTCTCTCTTTCAAAACAGTCCGAACACCTGCCTCCACCAGCCAACATCCATTTACCGCCCAACTTCAAACTCACAGAACCAACTTTTCATCTTCCTCGTTTATTCATTCAACTGCCGTTTTCTGGAACAACCTTCCTTCATACATATTTCCTGAAAATTTCAGTCTACAGAAGTTCAAGTCCAATGCAACAAATATCTTCTTTTGTCTTCTCAACCTCCAACCCAAGCACGATACTAAGTACTATAGGTTCTAATACCTCTCGCATTTGGGGTTTACATATTATTGCGTTTAAATATTTACGATTTTATTGCTTTATTATGATTAGATGTGCTAATGTATCACCAAAACCCAAAAGGGGTTCAAAAGGTGACACAAGTAACTACAGACCTGTTAGTTTAACTTGTGTTACAGGGAAAATAATGGAATCACTGGTTAAAGGAGCATTGCAGGATTATCTAGACAAGACTGCAGTAATAGTTAAGACAGCATGGGTTTGTTAGAGACAGGTCTTGTCTGACCAATTTGATTGGATACTATGATGTGGTCACAAAGGAACTAAATGCCAAGAATAATTTTAAAATCATACACTTGGATTCCAGGAAAGCTTTTGATATGGTTGCACATGGAAGACTGCTATACTAATTGGAGAGGTAAGGGGAAGCTGCTAACAATGGATAAAGGAATGGTTGAGTGGGAGACAGCAGAGAGTGGTAATCAATGGACACTGCTCTTTGTGGACAAATGTTATTAGTGGAGTTCCCCAGGGTTCGGTGTTGGGCCCATTGTTGTTTTGTATATTTATCAATGATATTGATGAAGGTATACCAGGTTTAATGTCCAAGCTTGCAGATGACACATATGTTGGCAAGATTGTTAACAGTAAAGACAGTATGCTACTTCAACTGGATCTAGATAAGTTGGGCATATAGGCTGAGAAGTGGCAACTGAAGTTTAACATTGACAAATGCAAAGTATATGGGTATCAATAACCCAAGAGAAACATACCAAGTGTGTGGTACTATACTCAAGGAAGTGGAAAGTGAAAAAGACCTGGGGGTAATTGTGCAGTCAAACATGAAGTTTTCTGAGCAGAGCAGACAGGCTGCCAGGGCAGGTCATGGAGTCTTGTCAATGATATATAGGAATTTTGCTAGCAGGGACAGGGAGGTGATTATCCCATTATACGAGGCAATGGTCAGGGCACACCTAGAGTACTGTGTACAGGTCTGGAAGCCTCATTTTAGAAAGGATGTAGAGTTTATAGAATGAGTACAAAGAAGGGCAACAAGATTGGTGATGGGAACAAAGGGGTGCTCTTACCAAGGAAGGCTTAAGTTCTGCAAATTGCAGCGCCTTGAGAGTAAGCACCTGTGAGGTGATCTGATTGAGGTGTATAAGGTCTTGAATGGTTATTGTTATTTGTTATTTGGTTTTTTTAGGAGCATTAGCAACTAAGGCCATATTGCTCCGGGATATGCGGTGGTCATTTCTTGACCTTTCCGCATCCTCCGTATTTGGTGGTGACGGGCTCGAACCCCGGTCTAATCAAGAAGCATGTACTACGCACTGCTGGTCTTGAATGGGTTGAGCAAGCTGAATGCTGATGGATTCTTTCTCTTGCTCAGATTAAGAATCTGAGGGGGTACAGTTTCAAATTGAGGAAAGATAGTTGTAGAAGTAATGTGTGGAAATTTGTCTTCAGCCAGCGGGTAGTTTATTTGTGAAACAGACTTCCATCTTTTGTTGTGGAAGTTGATAGCCTAAATAAATTTAAGGCTGAACTGGACAAGCATTTGGAACAAATGGTGAGGTGAAATGGGAGGTTTTTTTTTTTTTTTTTTTGGTTGATGCTGCATCGTATGCCTCTACTAATGCTAAGTGTTTGGGAGGTTTAGATCTTTTCACAGATAAGCTTGTTCTATTAATTTGACAATTTATGGCATATTCAGTATCTAAGAAAAGGTGGAGAGGATATACTGTATGAGGTAATTAAAATTTTGGATATGACATACACATGGCAAGAAAATACCCAGATCCTTGACAAAATGCCTCAAAAATGCCACCCTCTCCAATCACTATCTGGCAGAGTAGAGGCAGCAAGATTATACACTAGCTGATCCAGAAGCCTTCTAGAGTTTCCAATAGATTAGGTCCAGTGGTCCATCTAGTGGCTAGCCTGCAAACACCGTTTTAGAGCTATAACCTTGAAAAATAGGGAAGATTGGATCTTGCCATGATGTCCTTCATAACCTTGAAAGATATCAAATCATACAGCATGATGGAAGAGATGGGAGGATTGCCAGAGCTTTGCTGAGGAGTCTAAACATGGGTTCCACCACTTCAACCTCCATTAAGCAAAGTTGTGGTATTGCACCAGTTGATGAGTCATCTACCACCTAGTATTGCTGGGCGACACAGAGAAGCAGCATTCCCCCATGTGGTGTAGTCATCACACCTTGGAACAAATGGAAGACTGTTGCAAACCAACGAACCAATGTTGGTTTGCACCTGGGTGGTGACCTCCATTATGCTAGGTGCCGTATTTCAGGACTTGCACATGGTCGATTATATACAGGGTTAATGACAGTCCCACCTTCACCCATTGTGAAAGTGAGACTGTTAGTAACCGGCAATACTAGGTGGTAGATGAGTCATCTACCACCTAGTATTGCGAGGTGACACAGAGGAGCGTCATTCCTCCATGTGGTGTGGTCACCACACCTCGATCCCGGCTTACTTTGTTTTGCATGTGGGTGGGCACCTCCAGTATGCTAGGTGCCGTATTTCAGGACTTGCACATGGAGGTTATACTCAGGGTTACTAACGGTGGAATTGTTAATAACCCCCACATGCAAAAGCAGAGGATTTGGCTGTCACAGACCGACTGGACTTTGCTAAAATTGGGTCCACTTGACTTGACTTGAGTGTCACCCATTTTTCAGTTCCATCAGTGTTTTGGACTCCCAGGTGGCAAGCTCAGCTTGACATACCTGAGAGGATGTCCGTAACAGCCTCAAGGACCAAACTCAGGGAAAAAACTGAATTCACTCTCTGAATTATAGGTGGCAGCAACATGTTAAAGCAGGAACAATCCATTCAAAATTATTTTGTGATAACTGAGAAGTGGAAAGGAAACTGTTGAAGTAAATATGACATCTGGGGCTCAGGGGATTGATCCAATTACGTTAAAAGCAGTGAAACACGTGTAAGAAAACCTTTAATCATATTTAGGAGAACATCCCTGGACTCAGGGAAGGTCTCTACAGATAAGATATGAGAAAATGCTTCCACAATTCACAGAGGGAGGGGAGCAGATCAAAGGGTGAAGTAATTACAGACCCGTAATCTTCACTTCCATAATAACGTAAATAATGTAGTCAATGATTAAAGAAGTAATGCAGAACCACTAGGCAGGAATACAGTTACACAGTAATCATAGCATGGATTTGTTTAGAAGCAATCTTGAAACAAACTTCTATCTTGTGTTGTGGAAGTGGGTAGTTTGAATAAATTTAAGGAATTCAACAAATTATTAGAGATGGACAGGTGATGGGGAAAGATAGTTTTTTGCTGATGCTGTATAAGCTTGCTTCCTTATATCATTTACCATTACTAATAATACTATTATCCCAATTAGTTCTCTCTTCCTCGATGGTTAGTTTTCTAACTTTGCCAGATTCTCATTTGTTAATGGCACTGTATGTGATATGAATAATTTTCAGACCTCATTTTCATCAACTTCACAAATCCTGCATATTTTGCAATATTTAGTTTTAGTTTACATCTGATCAACATATTTTTCAAAGGCATGAATGGCATCATGATAAATTTTTCCAGCAGCTATTGATCAACTGCATAGAAACTTCCTTCCAAGCTTGTCCAATAATTTCAACACAATCAAAATATTAAATATGCTCCAAAAATCCTCCACACTTTTTTTTTCATTGGTCATGTCAAGTTTTGGCAATTAATTTCCTAAAAATGAGACAAATAATATGCCTTAAAAACACTTATAACTCCCTGGTCCATGAGCTGCATTGCTTATGTTGTACATGGTGGTAAAAAACACTATGTTAACATTTAAACAAGCTATTGGAGTCAAGAACACAAGTAGTGATACTGTTTAAATAAGATGAAACTTAATCCAGATTTTTATCTTCACAATATGTCTTTACTTTGGACACAAAAAAAACTTGACAAACCAGACACAGAAAACCTATTTTGTTTTACATATTTTATGCCATGATTTCCACATTACTGGCAGTGAAGCTCTAGGT
The DNA here is from genome assembly GCF_048544385.1 of Mastigoproctus giganteus. Classification (NCBI taxonomy): domain Eukaryota; kingdom Metazoa; phylum Arthropoda; class Arachnida; order Uropygi; family Thelyphonidae; genus Mastigoproctus; species Mastigoproctus giganteus. The sequence continues at coordinate 75,764,300 of NC_143583.1, forward strand.
TATTCTTCAAAACAAAGCTATAGGATTTTTGAATGCAAGCATAGCAAAAAAATTTGCTTGATGGAAATTAATCGTGCCTAATAACTGCCAGGATTTAAATAATAAATGCTTAAGTAGCAAGGATTCCCTGTACTCATGGAATTTGAAAAGATATCCAACAGTGTCTTTCTTGGCTGAAATTAACAATACTAAAATAATGGTTGTAGTTTGAATGCAAAATGGACAATAGTTGTGACAGTCATATCTCTTCTTATTGCGTGAAGGAGGAGCAATAATTAATGTATGGAATGTTAGCATTTAGGGTATTTCTATGGCAAGTTGAAGAGGTTTGGAATTTTTCTTGGAGGCACTACCACATCTCTCTTTTGTAGAGGCATTACTACATTAAGGACCTTCGTTATAAAGAACATCTTAGTATTTTGAACAGTAATAATACTTGTGAGGTGTCTGTAAAATGCATATTCTATGGTCAGTCTGCCTGTTTTGCTGGATATAAAAACCACAATTTCTAGAGGGGTTATATACCTCTTCCCTGTTTATGTAACTGAAGCCTGACTAACCCAGCCTGAAAAATAAGCCCTTAAATTCATCCCATATTGATGAGATTCAAACCCAGTTTATTGGCAAAACTGTAAACATGTTTTCTTTAAATTTTACATGCAAATCTGAAAAGCTGACAAATGATGCTGACTTTCACACATCCTATATTTCAATACACTAACATCAAATTACGTAAGCATTTATTAACCATACTGAATACAAACTAGAAAGATAATAAGTTTTACATCACCGTCTTTTACTCTCCTCTGTTTTTCTAAATATATGCATTAAAAGTAAGATGATATTTTCGATTTTGAATAATTTCTTTGGTTTACCTCTTTAGTAAATGTTAAAAGTACAAAAGTGTGAAAAGGTTGATGACCACCAAAATTATCTCTTTCATTGATATGGTAATTGTACCTATAAAACAGACATGACTCAGTATAAATAGAGCAAATGTAAATATAAAGTCCAGAGAGGTTAATGCATAGTATATAAATACTATAAAAATTAACTTACCCATCTGAACTATAACTTGCTAATACAATACTAGGACTGGAATAGGCATTGCTTGTTACCCATGTACAGTGGACGGCAAACATCATTAAAATCATCACCATCACTACCACAATTACACTGCGCACATTAGTGCCTAACCCTGGACTTTCTTTAGACTGGTCTGTTTTTATTTTACGAATCTTCCCTGCCTAAGTAATATAACAATAATTACATATTGCATGGAAGGCTAAAAATCTGATTTTGCATTAAATTTACATATTTCCTAATTGCAAATTATAAACTATATTCAATTAAAATGCCCACTGTTACTTAAAGGAATGAGACATTTTATACAAACATTTTAAGAAACTGCTGTTATACAAACACATGCAAACTGATGGCTATGCAAATATTGCACAGAGCAGTGCATCATTTCCATTTTAAATTCTATATGGAAATTAACTCAATAAATTTGAACATGACAGATAGTGGAATTCCATACAGCAGGACTTAGAATATACTGGATTTCAGAGCTATGAAAACCTGTAGGTCATATTTCTAAAAAAACTGTGCCAGAAGTTGCCAAAGAATAACCAAAAAGGTTTAGGAAGGAAAAGCAGAAGTTGATAAGCAAGTACAATGCACACAGAGAACTGAATCAATATAGAACCCACAGAAAGCTGCTAACTACAAACTTTTCATCCTAAAAGTTAAGTGTTTTCATCAAATGGAAGAACTAGGGTATGTGACAACCCAAAAAACATTTTTAAAAGAGCTGTACTGTTACAACTGCAAAGCAGAATGGTTGCATTTTGATGGTTTAGTGTTTTCTTTTCATTGTAAGGTGGTGGATCAATGATTTTTGCTGACAGTACCTTTGTAGGAGAGGCTCCATCTGTTGTAAGGTTTTAGGCACATTAATGACTTAGACTTTGTCTGTAAATTGCATGTGTCCTATGGTCGATTTGCCTGCTTGCTGAATGAAAAACCGGAGTTTCCAGGAGAGAACAAAAAAACCATGTTATCCCACCCAAAACCAACTAATTCAGCAATGTTGTGAAAAATGCCCATAAAAATTCCTCACATCACCAATGGAATTTAAACTCTTGTCTTTTCCATCCAGTGTGGGGAGGACAACAATTCTACCAAATGTGCTACTCACAAGGCTGCAGGAGAGGCAAGATTATGATTATACTGGAAATACTATTTTGTCAAAGTTAATGTGATGTGATTTTAATGCACAGGACATTACATTTTCAAGAGAACAAGGTCCAAAGTTTTGGGGAATATACTTGCCGGTGCAGGACGACCTACTCAAACTCCCAATCTCAACTCAAAAATAAAGTTCCACTGTGGATAAATTGAGATTTTGTCAATAGAAATCTACATAACTTGTCCATTTAAAATCTATTCTGCTGGAGGAATGGAGAGATATTTCTGTTCAGACTTATCAAATTGTACAAATTGTTCTATTATGGACAGAATGATGGCCTACAATGTATTTAAATGATGGCCTACAATGTATCTGTAAGCCATTTTTTAGAAGTGTCTGCAAATATGAGTGCATCAATTAGCTTAAGCATATCTGTCCATTCATGTATTACAACTCAATAAGCAATTAATGGAATTTTGAAATTTTATATTCAGCTTTTTAGAAAAGCCATCATATTTCCAAATGTAATTAAAATTAGCCAAATAGAAACCTTTTTTTGTTTTTAAAAAATAAGCGAACAAGGCCTCTTATTTTTGTATTTTTATAAATTACAAAAAAATATTAATTTAAGATAAAAAAATTAGTGCACCTGAACTGTAATGCAATATGTATATTATTTAACATGGTGTCTTTCATTCTAGTACTCTAATACTTTTGGTAGCATTGTATATAAACAAAGTAAAACAGTTACACAAGGCATCTCAATAAACTTCCCAAATTGGTCAGCAAAGGCATCCAAAGAGATGTTCAGTTCAGCAGTTACATTTTGGGACTGTCTTCACAAGTCTGGATGATGTCTTTTTACGATGACACTTTGTTGCTTCTACTCATTTGTGAGGTACAAATTTTGCACAGACTTCCATTTCCCCTAAAGCTTCATGCAGAATTTGAAATATCATCTCCTTATTCATAACCAACTAATAAATTATTAATTGAAAAAAAAATTCATACATTATAAAACTAGTGAATGCTGAAAGTATTCACAGAAGGGGTGTTTGGAAGTTCTAAGACCTTATCAGAACTGTTTAAAGCATTAGGGTTGATTTCCTTTTTGAAATAGTGACCCTCACATGAAATACAGTTCTCAAATGTATGCATCAGTTTAAGATCAGGAAGCCTAAAGATCATATGGAGAAAGGTTTGTGCTATGGTGGGGGGGGGGATGGATATTCTAGCAATTCACTTCTAATGACATTTGCTGCTTCTCACAGGTAGCATGTGGTCTTGCCTTTTCCTGCATCAGAACCATTGCTTATTCAGACTCTCAGCTGGGCTGAGCTGATGTTCTATAAGCTTGCCTCCTTGCATCATTTGTCAGTAATAATAATACTAATCTCTGCCCCCGCTCCCCCACCTGATGCATCCCTTAAATGGCACTATAGCAGCCTACAAATAACAATCCACAGTCACTGTGTTTAGGCTTGGGTAAGTTTTTATTTATCAAATATCAGGCAAAATTCAGACCTTTTGGGGGTTATGAATTGCAATATTATCCATTAAAAACAAATTTTTTATTGAAGTTTTGGCATTGGCAGAGAAATATCATGTACATGTTGTAGTTAATGTTATTAATGATGCCACATCAATATTAACTTTTCACATCTATCTGCATGACTGGTGTTCCATACATCATAATAAAGGTTGCTTATTTTATAATTGCCTATAAAAATGGATATTTTATATCTTTTAATGATTGGGAAAATATAATACTTTGTCTTATATATTGTTCCATTCATTTAAAATGATCCCTTTTTTGGCTGAAGATTCACACTGTAACTGAGAAGGCAATAGAATTTGTTGAAAGAGTGCCATACATTATTATTCTCTTTTAGCATTTTCATTGGTTGCTTGGTTCCAGGTCGGTTAGCATTGTGATATATGTTTGGTTGTTTCTTGTAGTCCTAGTATGGAACCCATGATGCCATATACTGGGACTATGAACATGTTTATTATTACTGCTTATTATGACTTGAGCTTCTCACAATTTCTTATGCTTGTTAGCATTTCAGAAAGATGCTAGAAATGTTTTCTATATTATGTCATTCACGTAATATTTCACCATTGCACAAATGTCAAATTCCTCATTTTGTAATTAATATAGAAGAAAAGATAAAGGTTAATGTGTAAAATTATTACTGCCTATTTTGTCAGAACATGCTGTTGGAAGAGACAGCAGAAGTACTTTGGACCTCAATCAATACCTTTTGCCACTTGGTCACGATTTCTATTTTTCCCTACAATGTGGCCTGCTTTCAAGGTTCTATGAGTAGTAGATTTGATCCCAATGACAGGAGGAACTTCTACGAACTTTTCATGCAAGGCCCTCCCCCCGAAACAGACAGACAGACCATAGAGGGCATGTGGTCTATATTGACGAAGGCATTCTTACTCGACTTGTTAAAATGAAAATAACTATGAGCTGAATAGGTTTAGTGTGTGTGTGGGGGGGGGGGTTAGGAGTTGGGATGTGGTCATTTGACAAAAAAATCAACTTTGTTTCCTCCTACGCTAAATAAATTGAATTCACCATCAGGCTCATATCAGGTTAAGTAAAATTAAAAAATTGTCCCATGCTTGCTTCTGGTGGGAAATATTCATTTTCAGATTATTCGTGTACTGTACTCTGCTTGCGGAATGAGATAGGCATCAGAGACATTGTCTTTACAAAGTAACTAACAGTAGAAACTGAAATAACTTAATAGATGGGGAATGATCATACCAGTATTATAAAGCAGAATGTAATTTTAGTAAATATGCTTAAACTGAATTTTACCTAAATTGTTCTATGCATGTGTGAATGTCAAACAGGTTAGATTAACAATTCTGTCCAAGCAATTGAAAAGAATTATTAATCCTTAAATTGGCCATTTTTATGACAAAAAGTACAAAAGAACAGCGAAATTTTAGTTTAACTGTGCCACTTTGGAGGCTTGTAGACAGAAAATGGTTAATCACATACAGCTGAAATTTAGAGACATATCCACCATAGCATTGCATTAGTACTGTACAAGCTTAATTCCAGTGCATAAGCTAATACAGTTGAATCTCTCATCTCTGAAATCCCAGTTATTGACATTCAAACAGGAAAATCTTTCCTTTGTCGTCTCTCCTCTGTGGTGTAATGAACTTTTCATTTTCACCATTTGTGGAAAAAAAAATTAGACTACTCTCCTCGGGCATAGTCTAGGGGGAGTTATGTTGCAGTGGTGCTTTGCAGTAAAGATCTCTACTCAAATCCAGCCTCTCATGGAAAAAACTTCGGATCTTTCTGGTCAAGCAAGGCTGAGTTGGTCACTCTGGTATGGAGATCAAAAAGGTTTTTTCCAGATTTGATTAAAACCAAAAACTAAAAAACCAGAATCTTGAAATAACTGGGAGTAAAGTGGAGGAGAAACTGTTGAAGATAAACACAAGAAAGGCACCCGGGGTGGATGGGATCTATCCAGTTATATTAAAGGAGGCGGCAAAGGAAGTAAGCAAACCCTTAGCCATAATTATGAGAGCTTCCTTGGACTCAGGGGAGGTACCCATGGACTGGAGATGTGCAAATGTGACCCCAATTCACAAGGGAGGATCAAAGGCTGACACAAGTAATTACATACCTGTTAGTTTAACTTGTGTTCCGGGAAAATTAATGGAGGCACTGGTTAAAGAAGCACTGCAGGATCATTTAGACAAGACTTCAGTTATAGCTCGGACACAGCATGGTTTTGTTAAGGGGAAGTCTTGCCTGACCAATTTTATTGGATACTATGATGCAGTCACAAAAGAACTGGATGCAGGGAATAGCTTTGATATTATATACTTGGATCTTAGAAAGGCTTTTGATACTGTTGCACATGGAAGACTGCTACACAAATTGGAGCAGTGTGACATTTGAGGCAAATTGCTGCTATGGATAAAGGGGTGGTTGAGGGGGAGAAGACAGAGAGTGGTAATCAATGGATACTGCTCATCGTGGACTAATGTTATTAGTGGAGTCCCTCAGGGCTCAGTGTTGGGTCCATTATTGTTTTCTGTATTTATAAATGATATTGATGATGGTATATCAAGCTTAATGTCCAAGTTTGCAGACGATACAAAGGTTGGCAGGGTTGTCAAGGACACTACTGACACTATGCTGCTGCAACAGGATCTGGAAAGGTTGAGCAGATGGGCTGAGAGGCGGCAAATGAAGTTTAACATTTACAAATGTAAAGTACTACACATGGGAAACAGCAACCCCAGAGCAACGTATCAACTCTGTGGTACTACACTGACAGTGGTATAGAATGAAAGGGACTTGGGGGTGGTTGTGCAGGCAGATATGAAGTTCTCTGAGCAGAGCAGACGGGCTGCAAGAGTAGCTCATGGAGTATTGTCAATGATATATAGGAATTTTTCCAGCAGGGATAAGGAGGTGATTATTCCCTTGTATAAGGTAATGGTCAGGCCACACCTAGAGTACTGTATACAGGTCTGGAGGCCTCATTTCAAGAAGGATGTAGAGCTGCTGGAACGAGTACAGAGAAGGGCAACAAGATTAATGAATGGAACAAAGGGGTGCTCTTACGAAGAAAGGCTTAAGTTTTTCAAATTACAGTGTCTGGAGACTAGGCACCAGCGAGGTGATCTGATAGAGGTGTATAAAGCCTTGAATGGTTTGAGCATGCTCAATGCTGATGGGATTCTTCCTCTAGCTCAGAATAATCACCTGAGAGGGCATAAATTCAAATTGAGGAAAGACAGATGTAGGATAGACGTGCGGAAATTTGCCTTTAGCCAGCGGGTGGTTGGTTGGTGGAACAGACTTCCATCCCTTGTCGTGGAGGTTGATAGCCTAAATAAGTTTAAGGCTCAGCTGGACAGGTATTTTGAACGAACAGAGGGGTGAAGTGGAAGTTGGTTTTTTTTTTTTTTTTTGGCTGATGCTGCATAAGCTTGCTTTCTTGCATCAAATGCCTCTACTAATGCTAATGCTAAGGTTTTAACCCCTCCCCCTTGCAGACAGACAAACCAACTTGAGAACTTAACATCAAGTATTGTAACATTATATACCAATTATATAAGTAATGGCAAATTCTAATTTGTAACACTTTATTCCTTAATCTATAATAATAAAAGATTCTATTTGGCTGTGTCTATCTGTCTGTGTCACGTTAAGTCATACCAGTGTGTTTGAATGGTATAAGTGGTTCAGAGATGAATGTGAGGATGTTTGCAATGATCCAAGAAGTGGACATCTCTCAAAATGAGGACAGAGTTTCAAAAGTTAGGAAAATATTGGCAAGAGATTGTCATTTGACCCTCAGAATGATAGCTGATGAGTTGGTTATGAATAAGGAGATGATATCTCAAATTCTGATGACTTGTTGTTTTAATATAAAGAAAAACTTTCAAAAAATATGAAGTTTACCTTATCATATAAATTTTTATTCCCTTTTCTATCTGCTCCATCACTTTCTTCACTATCACTATCTGCAGCATTTGATGAGGATTTAGTATTTTCATCATCCTGAAGATAAAAGCTGAAGGCATTGGAGAAGGCAATGGCACTTAGTACACAAACCACAGGAGTTAAAGTCAGCATCAGACGAACCATTACACCAGCGAAATATACAGCAGTAATAGCATACAGTATAACTGAAATTAAAGCAGAACATATTCTAATGCATCATTAAAACTTTATTACATTTCACTCATGATAAAACAATTGCAAATTTATACATAAGAGTAATAAAAATATAAATTCTTATAAAAACTACTCATCTCAGTACAACAAAAGAGCAGGGGGTCACAACAGGTTATCTCTCCCCTCTTGATGAACTCATTTCTTGTCTTGCTCTTTCTTTTGCGAAATGTCAATGAAATAATAACCACAGACAGAGCCCACTAACAGTTTCTAGGTAACATCATGCTTAAACTTCAGCAATTAACTGCCTACTGCAGAACTATTTATTTAATGGAATTCTATTGGAGTAAGTTTTATCAATTACAATTATTAATCTGAGTTTTTTGTTCACTCTTAAAGACTAAGTCCAACTTAGTCAAAGCACTAATATCTAACTACATGTCACTCATACACCCATTTGACTGTTACTATTCATACTACAACATAGAACAATGGAGATGTTCTTCTATGTTGAAAGCCATCCACTGCCACTACTGAATCAGGCTCAATTAATCATTGTATTACGCTGTTTTTGCCGAGCAAAACCACTCCCATTAGAGAGAGTGCATTTGTTTCTGGCTCTAGTGTCCACAAACTGTTTTAAGCAGTAAAGCCCCTGACTACAGACTTTGGCATATTCAAAGATTAGTGCTATTTGAACTGTAGCCAATTCAATACTTAATGACAAACTTTCCAGTATTCCCTGTGAGGTAAAATTACTATACTGACACAATGTATCCCCCTTTCCCCCCTCAAGCCTTTTGTTTTCAAATATCCATCACTCCAGAAATTTTGGATAGAATGAATAAGCTGGTTGATAAAACAGATATGCTTTTTCCATTGAATCCCAATGAGCTTACCACATTCTACATATGCATCCAACACCTCAGCAAAAAAAAGTCTCAAGTCAGTTAATTCTTGGGTGCACAAGACTAATCCCTACTCACTGTTCCTTCCCCCCCTAACTATGACATCCCTTGTCATTCAATGATTGTTTATTATAAAAATCAATAATTATCAAAAAGTATACCAATAACTCAATCCACACAATCACTGTTACTCCTTCATACTAGCTCCACTATAAAAGTACCCTGCGGTTACGGAGGTAAACTGACACATCAGCACGAATCTACATTTGATGTAAACGGTGGCCAGGGCTCCCACTCACAAATTTTAAAAAAACTTAGATTGCAACTTAAATAAACCCAAAAAAAACCTAGTTTTCATCATATAGTATAGCAACACAAATAAGATAAAACTTACCATGCAAAAATATCTTTTATTTAATTGTAATCAGAATTTTCATCCCATTCAGTTCCCTCCACATTTATTTTTTGAAGTTCTTTCATTTTTTTTCAAACATTCTTCGTATCTTTTATGACAAGTTCCTTGTATGACTTCTTTTACCAATTCTGATTTAGGTTTCCATGTATAGCAATTTTGATTACATCTATTTATCACCTGTTTTGCCATTAGTCGATTTTTCACAGTTTCTGGTTTAAGGGAGTTTGTGGCTTTTGTTTTTATATGGTTTACTTGGGAGAAGATTCTTTCTACTCTTGCCGAAGAGTGAGGTAAAATAGCTAGACTGGTCATAAAGTAAGATAAAATCTCATATTTAGAATTATTAAAGCCATCTTTTACATTACGTAACAGATACCATAACTCAGGGATGGTTTTGTAAGAGAAATCTAAATCTTGATTTAAACGAAATGATCTCCATTCATCATCTAGAAGATCTAGTTTGTCTTCAGAAACAAGGTGAGGGAACTGCATTGCTAAATGGAAAATGGAGGATGGCGAATTGGCACGATCATGTATCACTGCTGGGTGAAGAACATTGAGACTGGCGATAATTCCATCATCATTTAGAGGAAATCTTTTTCTGATTTCCATACAAAGTTCAACAAGAAATTTTAAGCAATCATTTTTAAACCTGCTTTCACTGTCACCAAGTGGTGTTGAATTTAATAAGGCCATACAACAGCTTCCCAAATATATTTTATTCAGAGGCTTATGATTTATTGTATTGCTTGGATCAATTTCAACCAGCTTGCACGAAGTAATGACTTCTTTTATGAAAAAACTAAGAATATTTTTATACTCAATTGAAACCATTGAATGAAGTAAGTGCAATCTGAAATGCTCAGATTGAAATTCAATATTCAGGCAGTTTATTTTCTCCAGTACATATCCTAAAAACAACAACATATGCTTAGTTCCTTTGGTGATCATAGTATTGTAAATATTTCCTGCACCATCGATTTTGTCAATTTTTGATTGAGACTGAAAATAAAGAACTAACGCATCCCACTGCTCAATAATAATTTTTATTACATTGCCATGGGATAACCAACGAGTTTGTGCTAATTTGGGGATTTTATGCTTAGCAGTATCTACAACATCTTGAATCATTTTGAACGTTTAATCTTTTACTACTACGGGAAAAATAACAAGAGATATCTTTTATAAATATTTCTAGATATGATGGCAGTACCTTGACTGAATGACTAGCACATAATGCAAAAGAATGGCAAACACATGCCATTATAAATACTGATGGTACATACTTTTTTTAGCAATGACTGGAACCCACTCTTAGTACCCATCATAGTGGCACAATTATCACTTCCAGAGCCAACGAGATTACTTATTTGAATATTTTTTTTCTATGAAAAGATCTTTTACAGCTTGATAAAGCCCTTCTGAAGTACCATTTTCGACACAAACAGTGTCAAGTAACACATCTACAACATCAAGTTTTTGAATATCAAAATATCTAACAAACAACAGCTAGAACTTGCGATAAAGATAAATCTGTACTTTCATCTATTATCATTGAAAACTTGTTGTTTCTGCATATGTTAGAAATGTATATATTTTCATGATAGGCTATGCCATCTTGTATAAGATAAGAGACTTTAGTCGCCTTCATCTGAACTTGTTTTGCAATATTGCTATCATGAAATGCTTTCTTACATGCTTCTATACGGTGATCACATTGCGCAAATGGAACATTATGCTCAGAAATGGGTGCAGCAATTGTTAACTCTGCCTTTGCTACTTCTTCATTCTCCGTAGGTTTACGTTTTGTGAAGAACGTGTCTAACGTTGAACTTGTCTTAGCAATATCTGCACTTTTTTTTTTTTAACTGTATTTTTATGCACTAGTAACATCGATTTATTGGCATTCTTTAATTTTATTTCACAACAAATACAGTAAGACGCACCTTTTTCATTACTGTCTTCTTTCAACCAATCTTTAATTCCGGATCTTCTAACCATTCATTTCTAAAATTTTGAGTATACCACCGTTTACTCATCTTTCTCTGTGGGGAACAAGTTTCAGACATTGTGGGCAATTTGTGGGTATGGCTAATTAGCAATTATCTTATTTAAAATGTTCTATAAAATAAAAAATAAATCACTAATCCATTAACATAAAATAGAAATAGTCACTACAATTTAAATTTATTATATCACTGTATGTAGTACACGCATAAATGTAAAAATCACACCAAATAATGCAATAATACCACGAACGATCACTAAAGACTGTGCAGTAAAGACCGCCTTCCGCCTGCTCAATAGGCTGTGCATACATGTTAGTAACACGAACATGTAAGAAGCGTAATTTCATAGTGTAGAACCCTGCGAAAACTTTGAAATCCTTTTACATTTGTAGTATTTTGTACAAGCACTTGAGATATTACAAATTATGATCAGTATTGTTAGAATATAAAATTAAGAAAATTGTAAACTGTTATTAAATGTATTAAATTTTATTGTATTTACAAGGAATAAAAATAAATTTTGACTTAAAATTAAAAATTACCGAAAAAACCCAGATAATGAGATATTTTTGTGAAAAAAAAACCTATCAACCCAGATGACAATCAAAGAACCCAGATCTGGGTGGAAAAACCGAGGAGTGGGAGCCCTGGGTGGATAGTGTCCGACAGCAGCTGTGAGAATTTCTTGGATTTTCCGGTTTCAAAAACCATGGATCTTGGATTCTTCAAGTTATGTACAACTGATAATAACTAGTATTATTCGGGTAAGCTTGTTTGTATGCATTCAAAAAACATTACTGGTTCTTTGAATGCATTTACGTGCAGTACTTTGGTCCTTGAGGTTGTTGCAGACATTTTCTCAGATATGCCAGACAAGCTGTACTTGCTATCTGGGAGTCTAAAACACTGATGGAACTGATATTCGGGTGACACCCAAGTCAAGTGGACCCAATTTTGGCGAATTCCAGATGGTCTGTGACAGCTAAATCCTCTACTTTCACCTTCACGACGGTGGGTCGGTTAGTAATCCTAGGTATAATCTCCATGCACAAGCACGTGGGTAACCACCTAGGTGTGAACCAACGTAAGCAAGGATCGAGGTGTGGCGCCCACACCACATGAAGGAAAAGGAATGCCGTCCCTCTGTGTTACCAGGCAGTACTAGGTGCTAGATGACTCATAAACTGGTGCAATACCACCACTTTGCTTTTTGGAGGCTTGAAGTGGTGGAACCCATGTTTAGTCTCCATAGCTAAGTTCCAGTCAACCCTTCCCCTATCTCTTCCATCACGCAGTATGATTGATGACTTTTGAGGTTAGGATGAACATCGTGGTGAGATCCAATCTTCTTTACATTTCTAGGTCACAGCTCTAAAACGGTATTCACAGGCTGGCCGCTAGTTAGTACACTGGACTGAACCTATCGGTAACTCTCTAGGAGGCTTCCGGATCAGCTAGTACATAATCTTGCTACATCTACTCTGCCAGATAGTGACTGGAGGGAGTCCAAGTAGTGTGTATGCGGGGGGAATTGTCGAGGCCACGTTACATCAAGGATCTGGGTATATTCATATCATGTGAATGCCACATCCAAAAATTTCATTACTTCAAACAGCATGTCCCACCCACTTTTTCTTACTATTGAATATACCATGAATTGTCAAACTAATAGAGTTAGCTTATCTGCAAAAAGATCTAAACCTCCCAAACACTTCCTGATTCATTTCACAAATATACGTGGTCTCAATTCTAATCTCAACAATGTCCATTTCCACTTGCAGTCTGCCAAACTCCATGTACTTTTTCTGAAAGAATCTCAGTTATTGGTTGATTCAACTAGTGCTCATCTGAGTTGCCCAAATTATTTGCTGAATGATTCCTTTCGCCTCAAAGGTGGTACTTGTGCATATGTCCACTCCGATATTCTCTGTCAGAGACTTGGTAATTTGGAATCTCCTCTTTTCGATCTTCTCTGGCTTAAAATCTCTCTACCTCATTATGTCAAATTCATCTGTTCTCTCTACCGTTCTCCCAACTCCACTAATCACTTGGAGCTCTTTGACTTCCTCTTTTTGCAACTTGACTTTCTACAGTCCAACTTTCATAACAGTGGGGTAATTTTCTTTGGTGATTTTAATGTTCACAACTCCAGCTGGCTTCCGTTTTCTAGTCACATCGACCCAGCAGGTCAAGATGCTGAAGCTATTGCAATTACTAATGACCTTGCACAGATTGTTCATTTACCTACAAGAATACCAGACAATCCTATCCATACAGCCAACATGCTTGATCTTTTTCTCACAAACCCTTCTAAGTACACGGTCGAAGTGAGAAATCCTTTAGGCACCTCAGATCACAACTTCGTGAATGTCTCTTCTCCAATAGAGCCTTTATCTCATGGTTATTCCTAAACTTGTATTGTTTGGCATTACAAGAATGCAAAATGGAATGACCTACGAGATTTCTTTTCTTCTTTTCCTTGGTCGGATTACTGTTTCAAAACTTCTGAAGTCAACGTTTGCTCAGATACTGTCAGTGAAATTATCCTTGCAGGAATGGAATCCTTCATCCCACACTCCACTTTAAAATCTCATCCTTTATCTAAACCTTGGTTTTCCAATAAATGTGCTAAGGCTGTTCAAGAGAAGAACGTTGCATATCGTAATTGGCTTGTTTCTAATTGTTCACTTTTATTTTCCGTCTCCACGAAATCTCAACAATTGTAAATCAGTTATTAATCAGTCCAAATTACAGTTTGAACAGGCTAAGAGTAGAAAACTTGCTTCTTGCCCTAATAGTAGCCGAGCATTCTGGTCTCTTGTGAAAGCTATTGGCTGCAACTTTTGCCCATCTCTGCTCCCACCTCTGTGCAAACCAAATGGTTCTGTTGTCACTTCAGCTAAAGATAAAGCTGACCTGCTAGCATCCCATTTTTGTTCCAACTCATGTATTAATGATCTTGGTAAAATACCTCCTACCATTCCCAACACGCTCCATTCAATGCCTCCTGTGGTCTTCCGTCAAAAGGATGTCAGAAGGATTTTGATGAATCTTGAAAGAAAGCTAAGAAAGCTCCAGGTCCCAATGGTATTTCTCCACTTGTTCTCAAAACCTACGCTTCTGAACTAACTCCTGTTCTTTGCCGCCTTTTTTCAATTTCTTATTCCAAAGGAGTTTTTCATTCTGGTTGGAAATTTGCTCATAATCCAGCCAGTTCCTTTTTTTTTTTTTTTTTTTTTTTTTTTTTTGATTTGGTAGTTGTTGGCGCATCGGCTTCTGTGGCCATATTGCACCTCCCAAGGTTTTTGCAGTACTTTGATCCAAGCCCGAGGCGGGAATCGAACCCGCGACCTTTGGGTTGCCAGGTAGGTACTTTTACCCACTCGGCTAGCCCGGTCGACAGCCAGTTCCTAAAAAGGGTGACAAATCCATCCCATCCAATTATCGTCCCATTGTAATTACTTCTACTCTCTGTAAAGTAATGGAGAAATCAATCAACCGCCAACTCTTAAACTACCTAGAAACCTTCCATTTGATCAACGATCGGCAGTATGGATTCCGGCAGTGTCGATCCACTGGTGATTCTGGCTTGTGTTACCCATTTATGAACTAATTCAATGGAAAACTTTGGAGAAACAAGCAGTTGCTCATGACATCTCAAAGGCTTTCAATCATGTTTGGCATAGAGGTCTTCTAAACAAGCTTCTATCTTATGGTTTGCCAACTGTTTTTTTGTGATTGGTTATCCAGTTTTCTCTCTGATTGCTCACTGAGGGTGATGGTAGATGGCTCAGTCTTCTAACTTCTCCACTAATGCTGGTGTCCCCCAAGGTTCAGTCTTTTCCTCTTGTATATTAATGACCTTCCATTGACTGGAAATCCTATCCATAATTTTGCCGATGATAGCACATTGCATTCCACTTTCCATTTTGAGAAACCTTGCCCTGCCCAATCAGCTTCAACTTCTCAAATATCTGTTACCAATTCTTTAAATGCTGATCTCCGGGTAATTCTTCAGCGGGGCAAAGACAACTTAGTTGATTACAATCCTTCTAAAACTCAGTCTTGTCTTATATCTTGCAAAAAGGATTCTTCTGCTCCTGTGCTTATCTTTGGTGACACTCCGATTTTTAGGCAAAATGATATATCTCTTCTGGGGATTACCCTGACTTCTAATCTCTCTCTCTTGGCACAAGCACATTACAAATATTGCTTCCTCTGCATCTAAAAAAAAACTTGGTTTTCTCTTTCGCTGTCTGCGTTACTTTTCTTCCAAACAGCTGTTCACTCTGTACAAATCGAAAATCTGGCTTACCATGGAATGTTGTTCTCATATCTGGGGTGGTGCCCCCAAAACCTCTCTCAGGCTTCTTGATTCCACTCAGAAGAGGACAGTTAGGTTAATTAATGATTCATCTCTAACAGTCTCTCCACTCACTATCTCATAGACATACTGTTTGAGGCACCTCCGTAGCCAGATGGGCAGGAGTAGCAGTGCGTAGCAGACGCTTCTTGATTAGACCGGGGTTTGAGCCTGTGACCACCAAATACAGAGGATGCAGAAAGGTCAGGGAATGATCACCACATTTTCCTGGAGCAATATGACCTTAGTTGCTAATGCTCCTAAAAAAAAAAAAAAACCAAGCCAACGTACTGTTTCTGCTGCATGCCTCTTCTACAGCTATTTCCATGGGCACTGTTCTTCTGGATTGGCTTCTATAATTCCCGCTCTCTCTTTCAAAACAGTCCGAACACATGCCGCCACCAGCCAACGCCCATTTACTGTCCAACTTCAAACTCACAGAACCAACTTTTCATCTTCCTCGTTTATTCATTCAACCGCCATTTTCTGGAACAACCTTCCTTCATACGTATTTCCTGAAAATTGCAGTCTACAGAAGTTTAAGTCCAATGTCAACAAATATCTTCTTTCGTCCTATCAACCTCCAACCCAAGCACAATACTAAGTACTATAGAATCTGATACCTCTCGTGTTTGGGGTTTACATAAAAAAAAAATAAATAAAAAAAAAAAATAAAAAAAAAAAAAATAAAAAAAAAAAATAAATAAATAAAAAAAAAAAACAAAACACGATTGTTACAGCTTCAACGGTAACAATCCTACTGTTGCAATGCCTCAAAATTCCAAAAATTGGGATAAATTTGATCAAAATAGCTGGATACGTTATTTGCAAGGAGAAATGTGAATTTCAGCTTAAATTAAACACATATTTGCATATAAGAGTACTTTTCTTTGTGTGTGACCATTTTCCCACCAAAATAGGAAAGCATTGCATCTTGGGTTTTAATACAATTACAACTGTAAAAAATACCTTAAATTACTTCCCTGAATATAAGGAACATTATAATCATAGCAAAATGACTGGCAAAGACCAAAACTCAAGGGGGAAAAATTGAAAAATCAAAAAATTTCGAATGTAATCCTGACTTGAAGGACGTGCCTGATTGTGAGATAGAGATTCTAACAGAAAGAACCCAAAGCAATGAAGAAACTACAAAAGACAACTTAGAAGCTTACCCCCTTGGCCATCTTAGATAAAAAGGAGAATGATAATTTAGAGCCAGAGGTAACAAAGAGAAGGGGAGGAGAGGAGATTTCAGCTTATAAATCAAATAGAGAATCCCATAAGACAAATTAAAGAAATGAAGCTGTTCCTAGAAGAGTTCCTTCATAAACAGACCAATAAAATTACATCTGCAACAAGACTGAAGATAGTAAACTGTGGTCTGTTTTGGAACATAGTAATTGAACTTAATACAGAAAACAGTGACTTAGGAGAAAAAATAATTATAAAGAAATAAATACTTTGACTTATATCCATGCAGCAAGGACCAGCAAAGCACATTCATCACAAACTAGACACACATCAGCATTAGCAGAGGCATATGATGAAAGAAAGCAAGCTTATACAGCAGGAGCCAAAACAAAAAAAAAAAAAAAAAAAAAAAAAGCACTTCCCAATTCACCCATCCATTTGATCCAAATGTTTGTCTAGTTCCACTTTGAATTTATTTAAGCTGTCAACTTCTACAATGACAGATGTAAGTTTGTTCCAGCAATCAACCACCCACTCGCTAAAGGCAAAAATTTCTGGGCATCTATTCCACAACTGTCTTTCCTCAATTTGAATTTATATCCCTTCAGGTGATTAATCTCTGCAAGAGGGAAAATTCCATTAGCATTGAGCTTACTCAAACTATTCACGGCCTTATACACCTCAATCAGATCATCTCGCAGGTGCCTAGTTTCTAGACACTAATTTGCGTTCACTTAAGCCTTCCTTCGTAAGAGCAACCCTTTGTTCCATTCACTAATCCTGTTGCCTTTCACTGTACTTGTTCCAGCAGCTATACATCGTTTCTAAAATAAGGCCTCCAGACCTGTATTCAGTACTCAAGGTCTGGCCTGACCATTGCCTCATATACAATGAGATAATCACCTCCTTATCCCTGCATCACTGACAAGACACTATGAGCTACTCTTGCAGAATGTCTGCACTGCTCAGAAAACTTCATATCTGACTGCACAATTACCCCCAAGTCCTTTTCACTTTCATTCTCTACCACCCTGAGTGTAGCACAACACAGTTGATATGTTACTCTGGGGTTAATACTACCCAAATGCAGTACCCATATGTAGTATTGTATGTGTTAAACTTCAGTTGCCAATTCTCAGCCCATCTGCTCAACTTTTCTAGATTCTGTTGCAGTAGCATGCTGCCGTTAACAACCCTACCAACCTTCATATCTGCAAACTTGGACATTAAGCCTAACAACATCATCAATATTAATAATAAATACAGAAAACAACAAAGGACCCAACACTGAACCCTGGGGGACTCCACTAATAATAAAATTACTCCATGAAGATATGTAGCCATTGATTACCAATGTCTTCTCCCACTCAACCATCCCTTTATCCATAGCAGCAATTTGCCCTTAATGCCATGCTACTCCAATTTGTACTGTAGTCTTCCATGTGCAACAGTATCAAACTTTCCTAAGATCCAAGTATATAATATTATTTGGAAACTATTTTTTGCATCCTTTGTAACCACACCATAGTACCCACTCAAATTTGTCAGGCAAGACTTCCCCTTAACAAACCCATGCTGTGTCTGAATTATTACTGCAGTCTTGTCTAGATGATCCTGCAATGCATATTTAACCAGTGACTCCATTAATTTCCCCGGAACACAAGTTAAACTAACAGGTATGTAATTACTTGTGTCACCCTTTGATACCTCCTTTGCAAATTGGGGTCACATTTGCACATCTCCAGTCCATGGGGACTTCCCCTGAATCCAAGGATGCTCTCATAATTATGACTAAGGGTTTGCTTACTTCCTTTGCTGCCTCCTTTAATATAACTGGATAGATCCCATCCACCCCAGGTGACTTTTTATGTTTAACTTCAACAATTTCTCCACTTTGCTCTCAGTTATTACAAAATCATTTAGATCACTGCCAGAGTTTAATAAACCTCTGGCATTTCCCTGCCTGAATAACTCCTCATGTGTAAATGTAAATGAAAAATGCTCATTCAGTTTGCCAGCTACATGAACAGGATCATCAACAGTTGAACCATCGACATCAAGTGTACCAATCTGATTCATATCCCCTTCCTTCTAGAGTTTACATAAGTAAAGAACTCTTTGCTGTTTTTCTTTGTATCCTTTGCCAATGATTTCTCGTAATCTGCCTAACCTCCTTTGTGACTTCATTACAGACTAGCTATATCTACCATAGGCTTCTGTGTTACCTGTTGATTTATATGTATCCCATGCATTTTTCTTCTCCGTCCAGTGTCTCATCAAGTTCATCTGTCATCCATTTAGGCCTAAACCTTGAACAATATTTCTTATTTTGTATGAAAAGTCTAGTAGCTTCCAAGATTAATTCTTTGAATGCTTCCCAATTAGAATTTGCTATAAGACTAAGGAAATATCAAAGGCAAAAGAAATGAACAATCATTATAAATGCTACGTACAAATCAAGTGAGGCAATCAGCGATACCGTCATGACAAAATTATAACCTCACTTGAAAGAAATAAAAGTGAATAACATGAGAAAAATAAAAGATAATGGAGTTTTAAATGAAATAAAAACTAAAGAGGATGTTAAAAAGATTGAAACCAACCCAGAGGTAATAAAATTGGGACTGAAAACAGAAAAGCCAAGGGGCAGGAAACCCAATATTATTATATTTGATATCCCTGAGAATTCTGGAAAGAGATCTTATGCTGGATTTCTGCAATAAAAATTTCATTAATATAATGGAACTAGACAAGTTTGCCAAAGAATTTCTTCTAAAAAGTGAGACAAAAAACAAAAGAAATGGGCAATTCAATATCATTCTGGAAGTGTCACCCAGAATTTGGAAAAACCTACAGGTTGTTATTTGGTTTTCAGGAGCATTAGCAACCAAGGCCATATTGCTCCGGGGATATGCGGTGGTCATTCTCTGACCTTTCCGCATCCTCCGTATTTGGTGGTCGTGGGCTTGAACCCCGGTCTAATCAAGAAGCGTGTGCTACACACTGCTGCTCCTGCCCACCTGGCTATGGAGGCACTTGGAAAAACCTACAGGGATAACAAAGAGTCTACAATGGCTGGACCAGCCATAAATTCAGGGAATACTTTCCCATACAGAATTGCTTTAACTCATATGGTCATACTGCCAGAGACTGCAGTTAGAAATCTCCTGTCTGTGGCCACTATGGAGTCACCGGCCACAATTACAAGAGCTGCCAAAATAAAAATCAGCAGCCAAAATGTGCTATTGTAAGGCAGCAACGGCAGACTGGCTATGCACATAGCATCAGGGATGACAAATATCCGTAACAAAGAGGGTAAAACTTATACTAAGACAAACTATGGGCCAGATTTAAAGCATATGTGACAGGACTCTAAACCTTGTCCAATTGTATGCTCAAAGAGCAAGAGCTGTTGTAGATCAGATCAAACTCAAATTAGAAGAAAGTAACACAGCTATCTTGATATTCCACGAACCCTACACACACACACACACACACACATGGGTAAGGTTAAAGGATATCCAAAAGGCTATAAAATCACAGGATATACCTCAGGTGTCCCGTCTACAGCAATAGTGGTTAAAAATACCGACAGTCACAAAGGTGGGTCACATCTGCTCCCCAGTGGCAGTGTGTGCCCATATCACCAGTGCTGTAGAACTGTTTTACATTATTTCACTATATTCCAGACCAAGATATAAATCTTAACTATTGAATACTTAGAAGCAATCATAGACTTGCTACCTACTGCAAATATCATAGTGTGTGCACTGATGTAAACTGCCAGTCAGCCTTATGACATAGCCATATGGAAGACAAAGCAGGCACATACAATGGCCAGATATTTTCAGCTTATATACCTACCTCACCCTCTCAAGTGTTAAACCAACCAAATAACCTCCCAACTTTTTAGCAGTATGTGGGAGAGTGACATTGACTTTACTCTTACCACCAATTCAATACCCCATAAAATTACAGACTAGTGTGTCTAGTCAGTCTGGACCACATCAGATAATTGAACCACCACCTTAAAACTAAACAGGCAATTATAAACAACCCAACACTCCTTGTTGGATATCAAAAGGTATAATCTTAAAAAGGCAAACTGGCAGATTTTTGCAGAACATACAGCAGCTGAGCTGCAAAAACAGGAAAATGAGTTGCCTAGATCAGGCAACTGTAGCCCAGACAAGCAAACACTGACTGTGACACACATTTAAACAAAAACAGCAAACCTGTTTATCCCACAGAAAAAACCGAGGAAGCAGGTAGTCCCCTGATGGTGCCCTGAACTGACTATACTCGGGAGAAGAAATCTCGCAGGTCATCCCATTTTGCATACTTCTAATGCCAAACGACATGAGGTTGGAAACAGCAATGAGATAAAGGCTCCATTGGAGAAGAGACAATCACCAAGTTGTGATCTGAAGTGCCTAAAGGACCTCTCACTTCGACCGTGTACTTAGAAGGGTTGTTTGTGAGAAAAAGATCAAGCATGTTGGCTGTATGATTAGGACTATCTGGTATTCTTGTAGGTAAATGAACAATCTGTGCAAGGTCTGTGCAAGTAATTGCAAAACCTCAGCATCTCAACCAGTTGGGTCGGTGTGACTAGAAAACGAAAGCCAGCTGAAGTTGTGAACATTAAAATCACCAAGGAAAATCACCTCACTGTTAGGAAAGTTGGACTGGAGAAAGTCAAGTTGCAAAGAGAGGAAGTCAAAGAGCTCCAAGTGATTAGTGGAGTTGGGAGAACGGTAGAGACAACAGATGAATTTGACACAATGTGGTAGAGATTTTAAGCCAGAGAAGATCGAAGAGAGGAGATTCCAAATTACCAAGTCTCTGACAAGGAATATCAGAACGGACATATGGACAAGTACAACCTTTGAGGCGAAAGGAATCATACAGCGAATAATTTGGGCATCTGAGATGAGCAGTAGTTGAATCAACCGATAACTGAGATTATGTCAGAAAAAGTACATAGGATTTGGCTGACTGCAAGTGGAAATGAACATCGGTGAGATTAGAATTGAGACCACGTATATTTGTGAAATGAATTAGGAAGTGTTAGGAATTAGGAAGAAGTTGAATGGAGATTGGGATTATACCAAGTTGCCCACTGATTATCATTTACTATTGGAAAAAAAAATTTTCATTACCACTCCCTTCAACACAATTGCTCCAATGTTCTTGCCACCGTTTCACCAATTCTGTCCACAGATGGTTCCTTTCCTCTTTGCAACCTCACAACACAATCTATTTCAAGTTCAGTGGGTGAATACAACAGCCCTTATCCCTATTAAGCTATAGCGTCCAGAAAACATTTATATGACAGCCACTTTTTTAGATGATAACTCATCAATAGAAACACCAAGTGTGACTCCAGTGGTAGACAATCTGTCAAAACTTGTAGTGCATCAGTAGACACTATTAAACAGGCCATACACATCTTCAACAGAACAATTCGCTGAATTGAAAAAATTCTTTCACACATTGAATTTCTGCAAAGTGGAGCTCAACCAGATATGTGATGCATATACCACAATTGACAGGTAAATGCAGTCATAAAATAAGGCCAATGCTTTGCCCCTGATGCCCCATTCTTTCCTTGCAATTTGCGAGATCATGGCCACAAACGTTCGAATTTTGTAGGCAATGTATGTGATGTGGGTTATGAAGTGTATTTGCCTGTCAGTCATCACTCCCATATATTTTAAGAGTTTTAACTTATTGAAGACTGGCTACACCAGCACAACCCTTGGATTCCTCATTACTGATAAATGGCCCTTGTGCAAATCACACAATTCCTCAGCTCTGATAAAACAAAATTAGAATGCTCTTCCAATTGTGATCAAGAGTCGCCCTTCACTAATATAACCAGTAGTTGCAAATATAGTTGCATTTCAGCCGATCATTTAAAACTAGGTTCCACATCATAGGCTCAAATAAGGATCCTTGTAGACTTCCTCCCCCATGAACATTCTGGTAACTAGCCCAGAAGCAGACTTAACAGTGACTTTCCTATTGTTGAAGTAATCACTGTGTACAGAATATACCTTAGGGGAACATTTAGCCTTGCATAATACCATTAAGACACTTTGTCAGTTGACTGTATCAAACGCTCCTGCAAAATCAATGAAGATACTTAGACAGTATTTCAAATGCAATTGTTGCATTATAATCACTAGCTGCCTAAACACATTATCCATTCCCTTGCCTTGAGTAAAACTGCACTGTGCATCCAACAGGATACTATTGTAGCAGATATATCACATTATTCTGACAGCCAACATATGTTCATATATTTTCCTCAATCCGCTCAGCAATGCTATTGGACAGTATGAATCCACCAATTCCGGAGGCTTCAATGGCAATTTCAAAATTAATTTCAACACTGCCTCTTTCCAAATATCTGGGATCTTCCCTGATATTTGGAAAGTATATACAGTAAGCAGATGTGCTGGCATTACACAAAAACTTCTTTTAATTACTTCACCCTCAACCAGATTCATACCAGGACACTTATTTTTTATTTTATGAATGCAATCTCAAACTCCTCTGTTTGAAATTGGGCTTATTTCCCATGCCAGTGTAGTTTTCATTAAGCAATATCATCTTTGTATGCTAATATTAGTTTCATTCTCATTGCAATGGTTCAAATCTCCCACGAAATGGTACAGTATGCGTTATACTTTCCTTCCAAGTATGAGTCATTCCATCCTGTAGCCAGAATTGAATGCACAACATCTCCAGCAGGGTGCCATAATTTTACAGTTTATGCACCTATCCCCAGGGAGTGTTGTTTCGACATGTTTGTGCAGGCTCTTCAATACATTATACTTTTCTCTAATGATCATTTATGTTTATTTCTGTCTTGCTCTCCTGTATTCATTTTTGAGGACTTGTTTCATTGCCTCCCCTACGCTCTGATAGTTTTCTTGCTTTAATGGTTTCCTTATTTAAATCAAAAGTTTTTCTAAAACTTTTGATTTAAATTTAGTAGTATAGCATTTTGTGATTTTCTGATTAATCTGGTGTACTTATTCTTTACTCAGCCTTGTAATTGCATAAATGTATCGGTAAGGGTATCAAATCCACGTGTTACAAGTTGCAACTCCGCTAAACGAGAAGTTTTTTTAGCCATATTTAGCCACTTTATTGAATATTTTTTACATCAAATTATTTTCTGTAAGTAGCTTATAGACCTAGTAAGGATCGTTAGTTTATTCTGAATTTAGACAGCGAGATTTAAAAGTTAATTAATACTTAAGTGTCCATAGATTTACCATTCATAACTTGCCGTCTTTGTCATACAATACGTTATATACCGAACAAGATAGCATTAGTATAGTATAGGTTATAATATTGTCAGGTGATCGGTAGAATCTATTAAACTTGTTGAACTTCATTGTCAATTAAATTGTACTTTTAACTAAATACACATAATGACTTAGATTACAAGCGTAACATAATTAATTAATACATAACTGATATGGAAGTTATATAAAGGGAACTTGTAGATAATACTTGACGCTGAAAAATATATATACTGTTATAACTGTGTTGGGATACAAGTTTAGGGTTATAATTTTGAACTGAAATTTAAATTAATAGAAATCATGACTCAGACCAGAGCAGCAAAGCAAAAGGCTCAAGCTAATGGAAGTGCTGTGGCTCAGAGGAGAACTCAGGGGGGGGGGGCAGTTCCCTTCTGAATCACAGCCTTTTAAAATGCACTGCTTGCATGATGTTTGATATTGCCATGGGGATGTCTTTGTGTGTGTGCGCATGCAAGGGGTGTATCGAAATCAGAGAACAACTCAGCATTGTTATGGGCCTATATGGGAGCTTGAAGGGCAGGGTGGATGCCCTCGAAGGAACTAAATTGCAGGGCCCATCAAGCTCTTAGCTGCCCACATCAACCCCAGAGCTTGCACTTGGTCATCGCGCAACACAGCAGCAACCCCGAAGGCAGAATGTGCTGGTCCCAAAGGAAGTAGTAGTTGTTGGTGACTATTGTCAGGAAAACGGGGAACATGCTTTGTAAAAAGGATAGTTGGAACAGGACCGGGGTATGTCTGCCAGTGGCAAAGGTTGACGACGTTGTAGAGCAGATATCATCTTTTAAGGGCACAAAAGGCGACATAGTTGTGCACGTTGGCACTAATGATATCAAAAGTAGGAGACCAGCAGAATTACTTAACAAGTACAGGTCATTGTTGAAAAAAGCCATGAATTAGGATTGAATTTGAAAGTGTCTGCAATTCTGCCCAGACAAGATAGGAAGAAGTATATGATGAGACTTGTCGATCAATTCGGCCCTGGAAAGATTGTGCAAGGGGCTCACAAGGTGTAGAATTTTTTTCAGCTTGTTAACAGGAGAGACTGCTTCTACAGGGGTGGGATACACTTAAATAGAAAGGGTGCAAGAATATTTCCTGATGCTATCAAGGCAGTGTTAGGTGGGTCGGAAAACTGCTAGCTTGAGGGGAGACAAAGACTAATAGATTAACAGTAGCCACTGGCAGAGGTGAAAGTGATTCTTGCACTGCTTCTGTTGGAATGAGCACAAGCCTGAAAAACAAGATGCAGGATATTTCAGAGACTGCTGGGAGATATTGCGGTACATGTAAACATATGGGTTGTGTTAGGGTAGCTAAGAATAGAAACATGTGCATGTATACTTGCATGTACACCAATGCTAGGAGTTTAGTAAATAAATTTGATGAATTTGAGGTATTGCTAAACATCAAAGGCAGATATTGTCAGGATATCAGAGACATGGTGTTACACAGATATAAGGAATGCAGAATTGGAATTTGGGGAGTACAACGTCTACAGAAAGGATAGACAGAATAGGAAGGGAGGAGGGGTTATGCTATTAGTTAAGAAACACATAAAATCCAAGGAAGTGAAACCAGTTGACATCGCTGGACAGTGCAGTGTCGAGTCAGTTTGGTGTGACATAAGCATTGGAAGTAGGAGTGTGCTATAGGCCTAATGACTCTGATGAGTATAATAAGAAACTGTAAAGGGAAATAGAGTGGGCCAGTAAATCACAGAGCCTTATAAAGGGGGAATTTTAATTTCCCAGATACTGACTGGAATTTGGGGGCTGGTCACTCACACACTAGCAAGGCTTTGTGGATTTATTGAATGATTGTTTTCTACATCAGCATGTTCGGGAGGCAACTAGAGGGAGTAATACTCTTGATTTGATTATCAATAGTGATTCTTCATGCATTAAGAATCTGCAGATAAATGAACCACTAGGTGGCAGTCATCACAGTGTGCTGAAGTGGGATTTACTCAAAGAGGTAACTACCATTAGGAGTAAAGGGAAGGGTTATTGCTTTCGTAAAGGCGACTATGATGGACTGAGACAGTATTTAAATTCTATACAATGGGACCAACTGATGATGTTACCAACAGCAAATTCAAAATGGGAAGCATTCAAAGAACTTATCTTGGAAGCTACTAGGCTTTACATAACTAAGAAATATTGTTCAAGGTTTAGACCTAAATGGATGTCAGATGAACTAATGAGACATATGGCAGGGAAGAAAAATGCATGGGATACATACAAATTAACACATGACACAGAAGCCTATGATAGATACAAGTTGATCTGTAACCAAGTTACAAAGGAGGTTAAGGCAGGCGAAGGCAGATTACGAAAAATCTTTGGCAAGGGATGCAAAGAAAAACAGCAAAGAGGTCTTTACTTCTATAAACTCTAGAAGGAAGGGGATGAATCAGATTGTTAAACTTGATATTGATGGGTCAAGTGTTGATGATCCTGCTCAGGTAGCTAACAAACTAAATGAATATTTTGCATCGACATTCACATATGAGAAGTTATTCAGCGAGAGGAATGCCAGAGGTGTATTCAACTCTGGCAGTAAGCTAGAGACTCTTGTAATAACTGAGAGTAAAGTGGAGGAGAAATTGTTGAAGATAAACACAAGAAAGGCATCTGGGGTGGATGGGATCTATCCAGTTATATTAAAGGAGGCAGCAAAGGAAGTAAGCAAACCCTTAGCCATAATTATGAGAGCTTCCTTGGAATCAGGGGAGGTACCCACAAACTGGAGATGTGCAAATGTGACCCCAATCCACAAAGGAGGATCAAAGGGAGACACAGGTAATTACAGACCTGTTAGTTTAACTTCTGTTCCAGGAAAATTAATGGAGGCACTAGTTAAAGCACTTCAGTTATAGCTTGGACACAGCATGGTTTTGTTAAGGGGAAGTCTTGCCTGACCAATTTGATTGGATACTATGATGCAGTCACAAAAGAACTGGATGCAGGGAATAACTTTGATATTATATACGTGGATCTTAGAAAGGCTTTTGATACTGTTGCACATGGAAGACTGCTGCATAAATTGGAGCAGTGTGGCACTGGAGGCAAATTGCTGCTTTGGATAAAGGGGTGGTTGAGGGGGAGAAGACAGAGAGTGGTAATCAATGGACACTGCTTGTCGTGGACTAATGTTATCAGTGGAGTCCCTCGTGGTTCAGTGTTGGGTCCATTATTGTTTTCTGTATTTATAAATGATATTGATGATGGTACATCAAGCTTAATGTCCAAGTTTGCAGACAATACGAAGGTTGGCAGGGTTGTCAAGGACACTACTGACACTATGCTGCTGCAACGGGATCTTGAAAGGTTGAGCAGATGGGCTGAGAGGTGGCAAATGAAGTTTAACATTGACAAATGTAAAGTACTACATATGGGAAACAGCAACCCCAGAGCAACGTATCAACTCTGTAGTACTACACTGACAGTGGTAGAATGAAAGGGACCTGGGGGTGGCTGTGCAGGCAGATATGAAGTTCTCTGAGCAGTGCAGACAGGCTGTAAGAGTAGCTCATGGTGTATTATCAATGATATATAGGAATTTTTCTAGCAGGGATAAGGAGGTGATTATTCTCTTGTATAAGGCAATGGTCAGGTCACACCTAGAGTACTGTATACAGGTCTGGAGGCCTCATTTCAAGAAGGATGTAGAGCTGCTGGAACGAGTACAGAGAAGGGCAACAAGATTAGTGAATGGAACAAAGGGGTGCTCTTACGAAGAAAGGCTTAAGTTTTGCAAATTAGTGTCTGGAGACTAGGCACCAGCGAGGTGATCTGATAGAGGTGTATAAAGCCTTGAATGGTTTGAGCATGCTCAATGCTGATGGGATTCTTCCTCTTGCTCAGAATGAAATGTCTGAATAGTTGAAAGTGTCACATCGATATTGGATTCTCCATTTACTGTCCAAAATGTGTGTTCAGATTGCAGGTTTTGAATGAACAAGTCATATTGAGTAATCACCTGAGGGAGCATAAATTCAAATTGAGGAAAGATAGATGTAGGAAAGACGTGCAGAAATTTGCCTTTAGCCAGCGGGTGGTTGGTGGAACAGACTTTCATCCCTTGTCGCGGAAGTTGATAGGCTAAATAAGTTTAAGGCTCAGCTGGACAGGTATTTCGAACGAACAGAGGGGTGAAGTGGAAGTGTTTTTTTTTTTTTTTCTTTTTTTTTTTTGCTGATGCTGCATAAGCTTGCTTTCTTGCATCAAATGCCTCTATACTAATGCTAATGGAGAGATGCCAGCTCTGGTGTCTACCACTTGACCGGAAAACGTCTTATTTGGGTGCATCTCACAGCCTTTGCAGGCATCTCCTGTAATCAATCTTGTAATAACTGGGCAGCCCGAAGTTCTAGGCAGCACACCAATCTTGTCCAGTATTAACACTCCAGTTTTGCAATGCAACTGCTCATCAAAAGTATCCCAGTTTGCTGAATTTAATGAAATTCTACACAATACACCCTGTGTATCCCTAGGTTCACTATGGGATGGCAGTCTCAACTGGAACTTGATTACTCGATGCATACCCAATCTGGTTCAACAGCCCAATTAGTGACTAACTGAAATGTCTGAATAGTTGAAAGTGTCACATCGATATTGGATTCTCCATTTACTGTCCAAAATGTGTGTGTTCAGATTGCAGGTTTTGAATGAACAAGTCATACTGGTAATTAACTCCTCCAACAATTGTCTCCGTTCATTAGTAGATCTGCTGAACCACGTTTTTCGAGTTAGAGCTCATGCACATAATAACCCTCTCGCTTTTCAAATGGTTCAGCAAGATTTCAATGTAATTCAAGCGTAATGCAATGTCACCATCATGATGAAAATATAAATGCTCACCAAATAAAATTTAATCTCCTCAGTTTCAAAACAAATATAAACTACATCAAGGGTACATTATCGATGGATCAGGGTGACGGACAAGTTGTGATTAAATATGAGAATTGTGGCACGTAAATTGCCCTGACTGCACAAAGAAATTTTGGTGCTCAGCGAATGGCCCATGACTCTACCGTCGCATTCGCACAGCTCCTGAATGCAAGCAAGATAAATTTTTTCACAGCTGCAGGCTATTTGCAATTCATCCACATTTCTGGACCTTTGCCCATTGAGTTATATATTATATTAACAGTCCAGTAATTCTTTGTCACTCCAATTTGTGCCAGAGATTCCTGCGTACCAATACGTTGCATGTTCCTAAGTCCACTCTTACGTTTATTTCACCGATACATTATTATGTAAGGAGTAATCCATCCGTTCAATTATAAGTTTCCACACCTTTTCATATTCCCGACACTTTATCTCCGAGTGGCTCGACCTATTCCCTCTCGACATACAATTCACACGACATCGGTTTGCATATATAGCACAGTTACAGTATGAATATTTATTTTTAGCACAATGACTGCAGACTGGTTGACAGCATCTACGCATTTTCAAAGTGTGCCTGAATGATTAACAATTGTAAAATATGGTACGAGATAAAGTGAATTTACTCCATAGGACATCATTCCTACATACATCCATCCCTGACGTAATAGTTGTAGACACCCTGACCCCTCCATTACCCAATTTCTACCAGTTTTAACTTTATTAATGTTGTTGAAGCATATTAAAATTTCAATTTTCCATTTCCATCTTTGTAATCTTCATGTAATTTAAATTGCATTTGTAAAGGTCATTCATGAAGTCTTCCTTACTTATGTCCTCTTCTGCATCATAGACTTAATTTTGGGCCTGGTCTTTTTGGTTTTTAAAAGTAATGACGTTCAGAAAGCTGTCAGCAGAGCTTTGACAGGTATGCTAAAAGTCCATGAGAATACATAAGATGAGGTAAACGGCAGAGAAAGGCGTCGTTTTGGGTTAGTAAATAAAGACTACATTGATCGTATAAAACAGAATGAGAGATTAAGCAGCTGGGGGGGGTTCTCTTTTCTGTACACATACTGGACATGTCTTGTATCTTATGTATGGTGGCCTCTAAACTTTAGTTCAACTCCACCAAATACTACCACATACTACCAAATAATGAAATTTCTACTAATTTAGCATTTATAAGAACAGCATTCTTCCATGGGAACTTCTGCAGCATGTAGACACATACAACCATAAAGTACTTCCTCACTGAGCAAAAGAACAGTATCTTCTGTTCTTTTAGACTCTCCATAATCTTGGCAGTAGCTAAGATTATGGAGTCTCCATAAACATAGCATACTGCTTTTCTGATCACTTCTAACCTCTTCTTTAAACAAATTTGCCAAACATTTGCCGGCAGTTGTTCTAGCAGTCTAATTACATATTTAACCAAGAGCACCCAATGCATACATCTCAAATTCTTTTTTTACCTCAGTGGCATGCATCAGGTAAAATTATTTAAATCTATCTTTTCTTCTAGCACATCTTCCTAGATGGTAAGAAATGTCCACTTTCACAGTATGACATGCAACTCTTTACAGCACATGAGTTAATAAGATAACATGAATAGCCCATTAACACCAAGTGTTCAATCTCCACTTTTGTACCCAGTAGAGTTACCATCCAATTATGGCACTAAGAGCAAGCTGCTTTCAATTTTAACTACTTTTTTTTAATTATAAAAAGTCACCACAACAGGATATAGCTTGGAATCATCTTGACTACTGCCATCTGCAGCAGTCCAAAATGGCCCGTTTTTCAGAACCACCAGTAAACTTTCTTACCCTAACCACATGCAATTTCACTAATAATGCATGTTGTTTTTGTTCTTCCAGAACTGCATTGTTTTACCTATTTCACCATCAGGAGACATATTTCTGAGTAATGTGCTTGCATGATCATAACTCGGAAGGTTATATTCTATGACAAAAAATACAAATATGCAGCACATATAACATCATTACTGCAAAATGCAACATCTATTTTTGCATTTTTTTCTTATGCACTGAAATGCTATCTTTATTTCACAATATATTGAAACTCGCCTTTGTTTTCTTAAATTTTACATTGTGTTTTTTTGGCATCTTACTGAAAAAGACATTGCTAATTAGCCTCACAACAGAACTGAAATGGACTGCACAAATGGCACATTTCTATTTTTCAACACAGATACCTGATACCAATTTGACAATCTGTTAACAAAAATAACAGAAATTCACAAAATTTTAAAAAAAATCCAATTTTAACATAGTTTTATTTTTTTTTGTAGAAAAAAAAAATATAGAGAAAAACTGGGCTTTTGCAGAGTGAAAAACCCTCTGTCATCAACTATATTATGATGGTCAAATAAAGTAAAAAAAGATGGAGTCTCCATTGTAAATCTGCAGAGCTGGAGATGAGTATTGTATTATTTGATTCTTAGTGCCTTTACTTGCTGTAAATCCTGCTTTTCAAGCAATGTAATTTAAATTATTACCATAGCATATGGCAAACAACAAAAGATCAAACAGATGCTAGAAGGTTAATTCCATAACTCCCAGATACCTCAATACCACACATGAAGATATTGCAGAACATCCACAAAAACATGTTATTAAAAAAAAAAAAAAAAAAAAAAATATATATATATATATATATATATATAAATAATGTGAGGTAAAAGTTAGGCAAAAGTAATAAAAATAAATAAATATGGCTATGTAGCTATCATTAGAGGCAGCAAATGCACATCCTCCACATGATGCCTAATTATATCTGATAATTAAAATAAATGATATTTAAAATAAAAACATCAGCCAGTAGTACGGCAATAATACAGAGCAAAACGAAACGCAAAATAATATAAAATAAACAAACAGGGAAAGGAAAGTAGAGATGATAGGACCAAAAGGTAGTCGATAATCCCCTGTATAATTTAGTCAATTAAGTCATTAAACCCAATTAATAAAAAATGATGTAAATTTAAAATAATGCCAATTATAAATAATTTAGCGGTACCCCCCTCGAAGGTACCAGTTCCAAAAGACGTGAAATATCACCAAAAAAGGTTAAAGAAACTACCAAAAACTAAAATATCAAAATAATAGATCAAAATGATAGACTGACCATCATGCCCCATATCGACAGAGGACCACGAGGCCAATAATGGTCATGGAATCGCTGCATTTCATGCATGATGAAATGCAGCGATTTCATCATGATGCATGATACCAATTTTAAATACACCACCAACCGTTTATGACTGATTGAATAAAATAAAATAAAATAAAATGATAGAAAAGACTGTAAAATAATATTTACAAAAAACTTTTAATAATTTACAAAAAACTAAACTATAACAAAAGTAAAATAAGTAAATAAGTTAAAATGCATTAAAATATAAATATAAAAGCGATAAAAAGACGATAAAAAACACTAGAGCTTTCGGAGGTGTCTTCCTCCTTCCTCAGTAATAGTGAGACTTAAATGACACATCCTTAAATACCAGGTTCACGGCACACGTGGATGACCAGGCGCATACTCAGCATCCCTGTCACTTGTACCAGAACCGGAAGTGGTCTGGACCCGTGGAAAATTAAAACGTTTGTCTCTTGTCAAAACCACCGCCTCAAAAAGGGGGTGAAGCCTAACTCCCCTGTCTCTATTTATACTATTGTTACCAGAGGACCCAATCCACAGACTTTCCAGCCACTTTTGGTCCCAGAATCTATGTGCCCGGTCAAGGATGACAGCGTTGTCGGGGGAGATCTGGTGTTGTTTTTCCCAATAGTGCTCGGCAATGGCGGATTTATTGAGCTCTGCGGTCCGTATCGCTCGTGAATGTTCTCCCAGACGGTCCTTGAGACGCCGTCCTGTCTCCCCCACGTAACATTCCCCACAATCCGGGCATGTGATCTCATACACGACCCCACTACTAGAATCCCTAGTAATGGGGTCTTTGACCTGTGACACTACTGTGTGCAACCTCCGGCCCGGAAGCTGCACACAGCGTGTCTGAAAGTCGCGAAGCATTCTCGCAATGCGATCTGACAGGCCCGGATAGTAGGGAACATACACTGTGGTAAGCGGTACAGGCGGAACTACCCGATTGGGCTCTTCCTCTCTGTTGTATTCATCAATGACCCTCTGGGGGTAACTGCACCTCATAAGATCCGTCGTGATTTGCCTAATTTCCTTCTCCCCCTCCTCAGGGGTACTGCAATGCGTTCTCACCCTACCCAAAAGTGCTCTGGCCACACTATTTTTATGTTGGACAGTCTGTGCCGTCCTATAATGTGTGTACTGGCCCCTACACATTGGTTTCCTATAAACCTTAGTTCTAAGTCTGGGGCCTTCCCTATATACCATTATGTCCAGAAATGGGAGGGTACCATCTATTTCTACCTCCGAGGTAAATTTTATGAAGGGGGAGAAACCATTGAGAAACGAGACCACATCTTCCTCTCTCCCCTTCTTTACAATAGTAAACGTGTCATCAACATATCGTTTCCACTTCCGCATAGGGAACTCCAATCTTGCGAAAACCCTATTCTCAAATTCCTCCATAGCCAGATTTGCAACAATGGCGCTGATTGGAGAACCCATGGCTGTACCGTGAACCTGTTTATACATCACTCCTTGGAAAACCAAGGTTGTACTAGAAAGACATAATTCAACAGCACCACATATATCTTCTATGTTTAGGTGGGATCTGGCACTCAAAGTATTATCCTTTTGTAAAGCCAACCTTACACATTCCACCCCATGTGCTATGGGGATACAAGTAAATAATGCTATAACATCAAGTGACATCATCATCTCGTCCTCCCCTATTTCTTGACTCCTTACAAAGTTCACAAACTCCGCACTGTTTCCAACGACCAACGCGGACCGCCCCACAACCGGGGAAATCAGCTGCGCCAGATATTTTGATAAAGCATACGTAGGGCTACCAATGAAGGAAACTATGGGCCGTAATGGAACATTCTCCTTGTGTGTCTTGGGTAACCCATAAAATCTGGGCAGTCGACACCCTGTTGCGTGCATGGACCAATACTTGTCCTTTGGAATCTTTTCCATTCTTAGCCAGGAAAGTAGCATCTTATTTACACGCTGTTCTAAGCTAGCCAAGGGGTTTCTCTGAACAATCTTATAAGTACCATTATCACCTAATAAGTCTAACGCTTTCTTTCGGTAATCTTCTTTGTTTAATACCACAGTTGATCTGCCTTTATCTGCTGGTAGGATTATAATATCTTCGTCCCGTTTAAGTTCTTCTAGTGCTTTCTTCTGTTTCGGGGTAAGATTTGGAGCAATCGTTTTTGCTTGGCCCAGGATGGCGACAGCTTTAACACGAATTTGATTAGCAATAAGTTCAGGTAACTTACTAATTGCCCTCTCAATACCCATAGATGTTTCGGTAATTGGAGGTTTAGAGGGTAGCAATGCAAACTTAGGTCCAAGAGCCAAAAGTCTCTCTTGTTCTTGGGTTAACGATTTGCCACTTAAATTTTGAATAAAGTTGGAATGGTCGCTACCCCTAAATACAGTGGACTGCTCCTCTAATAACGTGTGAAACTTCCTAATATGTCTCTGTTTATAAGAATAGGTAATCCTATTCGTCCTCTCCAGAACTAACCTCTTCACACCTAT
Organism: Mastigoproctus giganteus; assembly: GCF_048544385.1. Classification (NCBI taxonomy): domain Eukaryota; kingdom Metazoa; phylum Arthropoda; class Arachnida; order Uropygi; family Thelyphonidae; genus Mastigoproctus; species Mastigoproctus giganteus. The sequence goes on from NC_143583.1 coordinate 75,798,965, forward strand.
CAGGTGTAGGGGGGACAATCTACTACTAATATCACCTAATGCTACATCAATCAATCTCCTATTATGTCTCAAGTCATCATGAAGTTTCTGAATCCATGTATTCAAATTATGCCACATGGATTTAGGATCAAGGCACCATTTAAAGATGCCCGTTTGTCCAGGATTATCACATGGTATCAAAAGAAGGTTTTGAATACATGGATTCAGAAACTTCATGATGACTTGAGACATAATAGGAGATTGATTGATGTAGCATTAGGTGATATTAGTAGTAGATTGTCCCCCCTACACCTGATAGGTGTGAAGAGGTTAGTTCTGGAGAGGACGAATAGGATTACCTATTCTTATAAACAGAGACATATTAGGAAGTTTCACACGTTATTAGAGGAGCAGTCCACTGTATTTAGGGGTAGCGACCATTCCAACTTTATTCAAAATTTAAGTGGCAAATCGTTAACCCAAGAACAAGAGACTTTTGGCTCTTGGACCTAAGTTTGCATTGCTACCCTCTAAACCTCCAATTACCGAAACATCTATGGGTATTGAGAGGGCAATTAGTAAGTTACCTGAACATATTGCTAATCAAATTCGTGTTAAAGCTGTCGCCATCCTGGGCCAAGCAAAAACGATTGCTCCAAATCTTACTCCGAAACAGAAGAAAGCACTAGAAGAACTTAAACGGGACAAAGATATTATAATCCTACCAGCAGATAAAGGCAGATCAACTGTGGTATTAAACAAAGAAGATTACCACAAGAAAGCGTTAGACTTATTAGGTGATAATTGTACTTATAAGATTGTTCACAGAAACCCCTTGGCTAGCTTAGAACAGTGTGTAAATAAGATGCTACTTTCCTGGCTAAAGATGGAAAAGATTCCAAAGGACAAGTATTGGTCCATGCATGCAACAGGGTGTCGACTGCCCAGATTTTATGGGTTACCTAAGACACACAAGGAGAATGTTCCATTACGGCCCATAGTTTCCTTCATTGGTAGCCCTACGTATGCTTTATCAAAATATCTGGCGCAGCTGATTTCCCCGGTTGTGGGGCGGTCCGCGTTGGTCGTTGGAAACAGTGCGGAGTTTGTGAACTTTGTAAGGAGTCAAGAAATAGGGGAGGACGAGATGATGATGTCACTTGATGTTATAGCATTATTTACTTGTATCCCCATAGCACATGGGGTAGAATGTGTAAGGTTGGCTTTACAAAAGGATAATACTTTGAGTGCCAGATCCCACCTAAACATAGAAGATATATGTGGTGCTGTTGAATTATGTCTTTCTAGTACAACCTTGGTTTTCCAAGGAGTGATGTATAAACAGGTTCACGGTACAGCCATGGGTTCTCCAATCAGCGCCATTGTTGCAAATCTGGCTATGGAGGAATTTGAGAATAGGGTTTTCGCAAGATTGGAGTTCCCTATGCGGAAGTGGAAACGATATGTTGATGACACGTTTACTATTGTAAAGAAGGGGAGAGAGGAAGATGTGGTCTCGTTTCTCAATGGTTTCTCCCCCTTCATAAAATTTACCTCGGAGGTAGAAATAGATGGTACCCTCCCATTTCTGGACATAATGGTATATAGGGAAGGCCCCAGACTTAGAACTAAGGTTTATAGGAAACCAATGTGTAGGGGCCAGTACACACATTATAGGACGGCACAGACTGTCCAACATAAAAATAGTGTGGCCAGAGCACTTTTGGGCAGGGCGAGAACGCATTGCAGTACCCCTGAGGAGGGGGAGAAGGAAATTAGGCAAATCACGACGGATCTTATGAGGTGCGGTTACCCCCAGAGGGTCATTGATGAATACAACAGAGAGGAAGAGCCCAATCGGGTAGTTCCGCCTGTACCGCTTACCACAGTGTATGTTCCCTACTATCCGGGCCTGTCAGATCGCATTGCGAGAATGCTTCGCGACTTTCAGACACGCTGTGTGCAGCTTCCGGGCCGGAGGTTGCACACAGTAGTGTCACAGGTCAAAGACCCCATTACTAGGGATTCTAGTAGTGGGGTCGTTGTATGAGATCACATGCCCGGATTGTGGGGAATGTTACGTGGGGGAGACAGGACGGCGTCTCAAGGACCGTCTGGGAGAACATTCACGAGCGATACGGACCGCAGAGCTCAATAAATCCGCCATTGCCGAGCACTATTGGGAAAAACAACACCAGATCTCCCCCGACAACGCTGTCATCCTTGACCGGGCACATAGATTCTGGGACCGAAAGTGGCTGGAAAGTCTGTGGATTGGGTCCTCTGGTAACAATAGTATAAATAGAGACAGGGGAGTTAGGCTTCACCCCCTTTTTGAGGCGGTGGTTTTGACAAGAGACAAACGTTTTAATTTTCCACGGGTCCAGACCACTTCCGGTTCTGGTACAAGTGAAAGGGATGCTGAGTATGCGCCTGGTCATCCACGTGTGCCGTGAACCTGGTATTTAAGGATGTGTCATTTAAGTCTCACTATTACTGAGGAAGGAGGAAGACACCTCCGAAAGCTCTAGTGTTTTTTATCGTCTTTTTATCGCTTTTATATTTATATTTTAATGCATTTTAACTTATTTACTTATTTTACTTTTGTTATAGTTTAGTTTTTTGTAAATTATTAAAAGTTTTTTGTAAATATTATTTTACAGTCTTTTCTATCATTTTATTTTATTCAATCAGTCATAAACGGTTGGTGGTGTGTTTAAAATTGGTAGTATGGATTATCCCAACCTCAGAGGCCTTATTGCAGATGATGCATGATGGTCAGTCTATCATTTTGATCTATTATTTTGATATTTTTCATCATGGGGCATGATGGTCAGTCTATCATTTTGATCTATTATTTTGATATTTTAGTTTTTGGTAGTTTCTTTAACCTTTTTTGGTGATATTTCATGTCTTTTGGAACTGGTACCTTCGAGGGGGGTACCGCTAAATTATTTATAATTGGCATTATTTTAAATTTACATCATTTTTTATTAATTGGGTTTAATGACTTAATTGACTAAATTATACAGGGGATTATCGACTACCTTTTGGTCTTATTATCTCTACTTTCCTTTCCCTGTTTGTTTATTTTATATTATTTTGCGTTTCGTTTCGCTCTGTATTATTGCCGTACTACTGGCTGATGTTTTTATTTTAAATATCATATTTATTTTAATTATCAGATATATATATATATATATATAAAGACAGTACACATAAAGGTCAGACAATCTGACCAAGTTTTACAGTTATTTCTAACCACTAGAGAACTAGCCCATATAATCCAGCAGCAGATCCTACCCTGCTACCATAGAGGTCATCATGAATCTTCCAGTTGAAGATCCTCTCATGGCCAATGCATCTCTCCTTCATGTTTATTTCCAATGTTTCCAACCTCATTGCCTAAGACTACAGGCTTACAAAAACAAAATACACTGTGATCACAGTATGAGCAACCTTACAGACCAGACCACATTGTCCAATCCCACAAATAAGACCACATCTTTTCCCCAAGAATTCTTCACAGGTTTTGTGTCACCTGTAAACTTGGAAGAATTTTGCTACTATCTAATGCACAAGCAGATTTAAGAAAGGTTCCATAAACATATCATATTAACACAAACTACTAATTTCTGTAGCTGGTCTGCAATTAGTAAGAACTTTTAGCATTCAAAGAGCAACACAAGCTACAAAATTCTGACTTCTCAAGCCAGACAGTTCTGGGTCAGATATAAATTTAACTAGGAAAACATTTTAATATATTTTATTATATAAACAACAGTGCAGTCAATGTACATTTATGCATTAAAATGCATAAATATACTGCTTGGTATAAGTTTTCATTATATTATTTTTATATGAATGTTTGGCTGTAAGTAGTAATTTCTGATAACATCAACCATTTTAAATTACATTTCAATATTAAATCAACTAATATTTTTTTTCATCTAAAATCAGATTTTGAGAGAGAAAAAAAAACTTGAATTCATAAAAGAAAGAAAAAAGCTTTTTTGTCTAGATGTCTATAAAAGTGTTACGAGGGTGTTCAATAAATTGCTATCTACCTACAAAGGAAAAAAGGTAGAGGCAAAAATCTGTTTTGTTTTTTTAATATAACTCCCCTGAACTTCAATACACATGTTCCATTTTGATAGCAATGAAGAAATACCACACAAATAAAATTCTTTGTCCTGTCCATCAAAGAACACAGAAACAGCAGACTTCAGTTCGTTATCATCAGCAAAGCGACAATCAACATACATTTTTCTTGAGATGTCAAAAGAGGAAATAGTCACTGGAAGCCAGATCCAGACTGTGAGGTGGGTGGGTAAGTTCTGTAAAGTTAGTCTCTCAAAACAGTAGCAACACCATGTGACCTATGCACCAGTGCGGCATCCTGAAGCAGCAGCATACCACTGCAAAGTTTTCCACAGCGTTTTTCCTTTATGACATCCCTTAGGTTGTACAGTAGGGATGCATATGACTCTCCAGTGACTATTTGCTTGTGTCCCAAATAGTGAATGTACAAAATTCCCTCAGCATCCTAAAAAATGGGCCCATAATCTTGCCAGCTAAAGGTTGTATCTGAAATGTTTTGGGTGGGAGAGAACCCTTGTGCTTCTATTGCGCTGATTCTTGCTTGGTCTCAGGATCCCGGTAATGAACCCATGTTCAATCTCTTCCATAAAGCTGTAAATTCTCCTCACAACAGTATTCTAAATTGCTTCTGCACAGGAGTCAAAATTCTGTGGACCCACCTTGACTTTAATCATCCTGAATGTTCATGGAAGTTGATTATAACTGTTCCTTCTATCATATTCCCTAGAGATTTTGGAAACCTTTAAATGCCTGTCATTCAGCACAAAGGTTTTGCACAGCTTGGCACATTTCTGGAGTGGTTGCCATCACAGGCCTTCCTGGACGTGGATCATCTTCAATAGACTCATTATCCCACTTGAATTGTTTTGCCTGGAATTTCACCTGGTACTGTGAATCTGCACTGTTGCCATACACAGCCACCACACAATGACCTTTGACCCATTTCCTTCTTGGTGAGAAACTTAACTGAACGATGCTCTAATTTCAGCAAATCCATAATTTGATACAGGTGTCTTCCTTCTTTCTGTTACAGCAGCACAACCTAAAAACATAATGGGATCAAAATTAGTATGATTCAAATTGAGATATGTAGGAACATGATAAATCATGACTCATTGAAATAACTATGGGATGTACCTTGGGTAGATAATTTATTGAATGCCCCTAATATGTCTTCAAAAGTACTACTATTTAACTACAAAATACAGCCACTCCACGGCTTACGTAATACTTGACTTACGGAAATTCGACTTTATGCAAGTTCTTGCCGGCCGGTGCAAACTTAAAAAAAAAAAAAAAAAAAATCATGGAAATGTATTTTGCATACTGTAAGAATAAATAGGGGTATCGTGAAAATATCGTAATGTGAACCCAATAACAATTTTTTTTTTGTTATTTGCTATATAACTAAGCTATTTATCTTTCTAAAAGGAAATTTTTATAATGGAAATTGCACTACACTTTCATCGTTATCATATGTTCCATTATAAGAATCAATTTCGAATGCCTTTGTGTTATTTTTCTAAAACACATTTCTAGAAGTCACTACCATTAAACAAAAACAGTTTGCACTTTCCGGTTTATTGGGCTTTTCTGTTAGCGCAATCAATTATAAATGGGTAGTAAATTCTATGTTACTGCATTTGCAATAATACCGATAACTGGAATTCTGTGGGTTTTTACATTATGATAAAATGAGTTCCCCTTCACCGAAATCTTCAATCACATAAAAAACAAATAAATTTTCAGAATCTTCTCTTCATTCTGATTTACTTATTACAATGGTGGAGGGAAAGGGACCAAAAGAAAGTGCAAGTGCTGGCAGTACTAGAAAATGAAACAAAATATATTTAGAAATGAAGATGATTAATTAAGAATCATGAAGCAGGGCAAAGTTCATCATCTATTGCAAGGAATTAGGTCTCGTTGCTTCAACAGGGAATACTATTTTAAGGGACAGTGAACGTATAAAAGAACATGTTAAAGAATCAATGCATTTAAGATCAACAGTGATCACAAAACAGCATTCCGGTGCTATATCAAAGATGAAAAAGCTATTAATAATATCGATGGAAAATCAGATTCAGAAGCAAGTGCCCCTGAGTCCAATGGCCATTCAAGCAAAAGCAAGAAGTATTTATAAAGATATTAAGGACAAGTACAGTGAACCCCAACCCAAGTTCGTGGCAAGCAACGGGTGGTTTAATAGGTTCAAGCATCGCACTGGTTTCCACAACATTAAAGTATGCAGTGAAGTCACCAGTGCCGATTCTGCAACTGCAGAGAAATTGTGATATGTTGGGAAAAAAATCATTCTAAATCTCCACAGCCCTCAACTTCTACTTGCTGATGTTATGCCTGTCTCTTCTCTTTTTGTAATTTTATAATTTTGAAATTTTTGTACACTTTTATCATTTTATCATTTTTCCTGTGCATGAGTTAAAAAAAATTGAATAAATAATTCTATTTACACGTTCGTTGAGCATTTCTTTTTTTGCTTCAATCAAATTTGCGAGTGCTGCATAAGCATTTAGGGAAATTCTGACTTACATAGAGTTCCGCAGAATGCAACCCTTACATAAGTCGGGGAGTGGCTGTAATTGAAATTGGTGTTTTCAGTTATACTTTTATTGACATACCTTTCTTTGTTCCTCTTTTGAGGAACAAAAAAGGTATCAAAATGGCAAATGCCAAATCTCTGTGATACATAAGGAAATTAACTTCTAAAGATTCATAGATTAATTTGAAACAAATGTTACTTACTGAAGACTCTTTCATCATTAATACTTTTTATGCAATACCAAAGCCCCACAGGAAATGTTGATACTAACACATGAAGATCAAAGAAAAATGAGAACCACGTTGTGGGTTGATGTTCGGATACTGAAGCAATAATTGGAATATGAATTTTGGCATACCCGGTGTCCCATAGTGAATAAAATCTTCCACTCCATGGTGCAATATGACCTGAAATTAAGTTAAGACTTACGGAATAAATCACCACAAAATTACCAAGTTATACTACTTTTCATTGTGTTGTGTAAATATTTCATTTTTACATAAAATAGCTTTCAGCACCATGATTGATATCCAGAACTGCCAATTCTCCATTAGTGTAATACAATCACCCTAATTTTTAACTTCCAAACAGGTAAAAATGTTCTACACAGTAGTTCTATCAACCATATGAAATTTTGAGGATACTCTATATAATATTTTTATGTACTATTTTAAATGTATTTCCCTTGCTAATCTTTGCAGGCTGAATTTAAATTATGGACTAATGTGCCAGTCAAACAGCAGGCAAATGGGAACAGCTGCTGCTCAACATAACTGATTGCTTATGTGAAATCAATGCTAAGTCATATATATGTAGGTTATTCAGTCAAGTTCCATTTTCAGCCAGAAAGAATAACTTTTTTTTGTCAGATCTATATAACAGTTGGGCAAATTTTTTTTGGCAATTATAATTATTTGTCATTTTAACACAAAGCCAAAAAGTAGGATACACATTTGTCATTCACTTCCAGTTAGTTTAAAGAAAAAGACCTAAAACAATTCATAAGGAGAAAAGTGTCATATATTGGAAAGACTACCCATCCTAGAGTGCTGTCAGAGTGGTGTATGCAATTCACATGGGGAATGTATTAGTATTCATGATGCAGTTTCACAATTCCCAATAACTACTGTCACTAAGAATTTGCAATTTAGCTCATGATGTCCATCTCAGTATTGCCTCTTATGGAAAGCATCATGCAAATCCACTTTCACATGCATAAGATTTCAGTCATCTTCCAAAGATGTAAAGGCAGAATTATACAGAGCAACTTTTAAACAAAGATCAAATGTAAGAAAGTCAAAAGGTGATTTATGCAGAGATTGCAATTATTGGTGTTTATTTCTGTTTGTTTTTATTTATTTGCCCTTTTCTTGGTTCTTCCATAAAGAATGCAATATAAAAGTGAAAACACCAATAATGATGATCAGAATGATTTTTTTTTTTTTTTTTTTATTAGTCAGCTAAGATGAGACCCATATTTACTATTTTGGTAAATGATAAAAGGAATTCAATTTATTCTGCATCAACAAAAAAAGTCAACTGATCATAATTTACCCATTACTAAACAGTAATCAATGACCAGTTCCACTTTGGATTTGCAGATTCTCTACCAACTACTTTGGTAGGCACCTTATTCCAATGGTCAATAGCATGCTGCCCAAATAGAGATCTAAACAAAATCTAATCTTCTCTTGAAATTTTATATTCATGTCATCTGCTGGCATGAATATACCTCTTCCATTCATTCTGCATATTCTTTTAAGGGTGTTAACCACCTCAACCATGTCATCCCTGATCTGCAAGCTCTGTAGTCCACATCTTCTAACACACTCCTTATGGGGACAACTCACAGCACTCCTAACTTATCTAATTTACATGTCATTGGACCCCTGTCTAAAATTTGTTTTAAGTGATATCTACAGAGACCTGAATAAAATATTCTTTATAAAGAAGAACAATGATGTCCTCCTCTCTGCTAACAACAAAGATCCTAGAGATCACTGATAATAGATCCAGAGTGCTTACGTTGCAAGTCTACTCAACTCTTTCTCATCCTAAGTCACTTTTAATTCCTTTGCCCCCTCCCCTCCCCTCAGCCAGCAAGTCACCTCCAGATTTCTTTTTACCAAATGCAAGACCTTATGTTTAGTAGAATTAAACTTCAACTGCCATCTTTCAAACCATATTGTGTAACCAATCTGACTCATTCTAAAGTGCTATGGCTTGGTCTTGATTATTTACCATCCAACAACTTTTAAATCACAAGACAACCTTGATGGCTTTCTCTGGGTACCCTCATCATCATGAAAAAGATGAGGAACAAGGGGAGCCTAACCGGGGAACCCACTCATAAAACTAGTCCACTATGAAGAATGCTCATTTATTACCACTCAGCCAGCCCCTTAATCTTCTTAAGGATCTCTAAATAATCCCAGCATTAAACCACCTTCTATAAAAATTCCAAGGAAAGCTGACCAAAGGTGTGCTCTTGCTCCGCAAAAATGTTCCTACACACAATACACTGATACACTTACTGTCACAGGGAGAACAAGCCCAATGAGGCTTTAAAATACTTGACTCTTCCTTTACAAATGCTCTCTCTCCACTCCCTACAATGTACTTTTCTGAGATCATGTCATGTTGTGGTTTTAAGGGCATTTTTACATTTAGAATCCCTAGTAAGAATGCCTGTAATGTAAAAATATGAAACATATTTTTCACGGAGAAAACACATTAAAAGTTTCACATAGAAAACCGTACATTTTTAAAAACTTTGTTACATGAAAAGTTGACTGTAAGAGATCAATACAGACTACCTACACTCTTTACATCTTGACAAAATCATTTATCATTCAGCAATATGTTACAGCACCTTTACTACATAACCTTGATCACTTGCAAACTGAATTAAAGCCCAGAAGACAAAAATAAAATTCCCCATGACACCCATGTGTAAGAACAGTCTCAAACTCAGTAGCCAACATTCTTAACTGCTTTATAATTAGTTAAAAGTTACCAAAACATCCCTCCATCCTTGTAAGTCATCTAACTTTGTTGTTGAATTATCAGTTCCAAAAACCCTAATTATCTTTACTGTTCTTTTATGTTGAAAGTTTCAGTAAGTTTTCTAAAAAATGCTTCTTTGATTTTATTTTTGTAGTCTTTTTTTTTCTTTCCTAATATCTAAAATTATTTTCGTTATAAGTGAATCTTCATTCAATCATTTTCAGTTTATCTGATGAAGTATACGAAATTGTTTCTTACTTGGCCTAGATAATTACAAAAAATTAGTTGTAGTAAGAAACAATTTCTGCCATTTTTTCACTGTAGTGATATTCATTATGCAATTCTGTATGAATACAATTAACTGTTTAAGTCTGCAAATTATAAATTTATAATAGTACGAATATAACTTTATAATGTAATTGTACAACGCAATATGTAACTTAATTTTATGATGTAGCATATATACTTCATATAAACTGAGAACAGTGAAATGTAAATATTGCATTTATGTAACCCTTAGTTTAGGATGGTACTTTAAATTTAAGCCAAGAACATGCCTAAAACCAAGCACTATCTTAACAGCAGAACAAAAAAAGCTCACAGTGGAAATGCTTTGGCTCAGAGAATTGCTGAGGGAGGCTTTATGAATCAGGGTTTTATAGTGTGCACTACTTACAGAGGCCTCTGCAGAGGGTTACAAAGCAGCCAAAGGTGATGCCTCTGTGGGTTTTCAATGGAAAGAGTGCTAGGAGATTAAGCAAAAATTCAACGTTCCAATGTGTGAATATGAGAGCTTGAAAAAGGAAAAAAAAAAGGAAGGATGCCATCTACATGTAGAGGACTCATCATTGTAGAAACCATTATCTTTTAAGGCCACAAAAGATTATTTTGTCGTAAATGTTAGTAATGGTATTAAGAATAGATAATCTGAGGATTACTTAACAAGTATAAAACAACAGTAAGATAAAGCCATAAGTTAGAATTAAATTTGAAAGTGAGGAATTTTGCCAAAACATAACAGGAGGGAATACATGTTGAGAACCTTATCAATCAGTAGGGCCCTGGACAGATTGTGCAAGGTTCATGGGATAGAATTTTCTCAGTATGGGCTGTTTTTAGCAACTAAGAGATACTATTAAATGTTATACCTAAACAGATGACAGATTAGCTGATGAGACTACTGGCAGAAAAGAAATATGCAGGGATGGTTATAAATTATTAGAAATAACAAAAAGAAATAACAATAAATATGATCACATAAAGCAACAGAATTTATATACAATTATACTGTAAATGGCTTTAATTTCACTTTTGATCATAAGTAGTTGACAAAAATAACTAGCAATACCATTAATCAGAATTCACTGTGGTTTAATGGTAGCTGCAAGCAGAGGCAAAAACTGAATTCCTGCAGTGCTTCTATTGAGCAGCATGCTGCGCCAGATGTGGGAAATTACAAGGTCTTTTGTGGGAGTCCTCATATGACAAGCAAATATATAGACAGTGTTAAGGCTACTAAGAGTAAAAACAGGCACGCAAACTTGTACACTAATATAAATCAAATGATAGAAGCCATGCATTCCCAAAAATATGACCTCTATCTTTTGATTCACTGGTGATGATTATATTAGCATTAACAGATGCATAGCATTAGCAGATTCCACAACAAAGGATGGAAGTCTGTTCCACCAACAAACTACCCGCTGGTTAAAGTCAAACTTCCCCACATCTGTCTTTCCTCAATTTGAATTTATGCCCTCTCTGGTGATTATTCTGAGCAAGAGGAGGAATCATATCAGCATTGAGCATGCTCAAACCATTCAAGGCTTTATACACCTCAATCAGATCACCTCTCAGGTGATTAGTCTCCAGACACTAATTTGCAAAACTTAGGCCTTTCTTCGTAAGAGCAACCCTTTGTTCCATTCACTAATCTTGTTGACCTTCTCTGTGATTTGGTTTTTAGGAACATTAGCAACTAAGGCCATATTGCTCCGGGATATGCGGTGGTCATTCCCAGACCTTCTGCATCCTCGGTATTTGGTGGTGACGGGCTCGAACCCCGGTTTAATCAAGAAGCGTGTGCTACGCACTGCTGCTCCTTCCCACCTGGCTACGGAGGCGCCGACCTTCTCTGTACTTGTTCCAACAGCTCTACATCCTTCTTAAAATGAGGCCTCCAGACCTGTATACAATACTCAAAGTGAGACCTGACCATTGCCTTATAAAAGGGGATAATTACCTCCTTATCTCTGCTAGAAAAATTCCTGTATATCATTGACAAGACACTATGAGCTACCCTTGCAGACCATCTGCACTGCTCAGAAAACTTATCTGCCTGCACAATTACCTCCAGGTCAGTTTCGTTCTGGGGCGCCTCCGTAGCCAGGTGGGTAGGAGCAGCAGCGTGTGGCACACGTTTCTTGATTAGACCAGGGTTAGAGCCCGTGACCACTAAATACGGAAGATGCGGAAAGGTCAGGAAATGACCACTAAGGCCATATTGCTCCATATCCATGGAGCAATATGGCCTTAGTTACTAATGCTCCTAAAAACCAAATAACAAACCTTTTCGTTCTCTACCACTGTCAGTGTAGTACCACAGAGTTGATAAGTCACTCTGGGGTTACTGCTTCCCATATGTAATACTTTACATTTGTCAATGTTAAACTTCATTTGCCACCTCTCAGCCCATCTGCTTAACTTTTCTAGATCCTGTTGCAGCAGATTACTGTCAGTGTCCTTACAACCCTGCCAATCTTCATATCGTCTGCAAACTTCGACATTAAGCTTGATATACAATCATCAATATCACTTATAAATACAGAAAACAACAATGGACCCAACACTGAACCCTGAGGGACTCCACTAATAACATTAGTCCACGATGAGCAGTGTCCATTGATTACCACTCTGTCTCCTCCCACTCAACCATCCCTTTATCCATAGCAGCAATTTGCCTCCAATGCCACACTGCTCCAATTTGTTCAGCAGTCGTCCATGTGCAACAGTATCAAAAGCATTTCTAAGGTCCAAATATATTATCTAAGTTATTCTCTGCATCCAGTTCCTTTGTGACCACATCATAGTACCCAAACAAATTGGTCAGGCAAGACTTTCCCTTAACAAAACCATGCTGTGTCCGAGCTATAACTAAAGTCTTGTCTAGATGATCCTGCAGTGCTTCTTTAACCAGTGCCTCCATTAATTTTCCTGGAACAGAAGTTAAACTAACAGGTCTATAATTACTTGTGTCGTCCTTTGATCCACTTTTGTGAATTTGGGTCACATTTGCACATCTCCAGTCCATGGGTACCTCCACTGAGTCCAAAGAAGCTCTCAAAATCATCCTTTGCCAAGGATTTCTCATAATTTGCCTTTGCCTGTCTAATCTCCTTTGTGACTTGGTTACAGACCAACTTATATCTATTGTATGCTTCCATATCACCCAATATCAGGGTGATATGGAAGCATACGTCATATCAACATGTCAGGGAAAGTATTAGAGAAAAGAATATCCTAGACCTCATCATCACACATGAATCAGATGACATAACAGGGCTGACAGTAGAGGAACCAGTAGCAGGAAGTGATCACGGAGTTCTACGGTGGATGATGACGAGAGAGGTAGCAGAAATAAAAGGCAAAGGAATGGGTTTTAATTTCAGAAAAGGAAATTACGATGCCTTAAGGTACTACATGGCCTCTATTAACTGGGTAGATATCGCACTGAGAATGAATACAATTGAACTGTGGTACGCTTTTAAAACATTAATCACAGATGCCTTGAATGCGTATATACCATTAAAAAAAATACTCCACGAGAAGGGTTCCAAGTTGGATGAATAGTGAAGTTGCCACATTACTTGAGCAGAAAAAGGTGGCATGGAAATGTTACAGAGCAATAAAAAGTACTGAAGCCTATAACAGCTACAAGGTGATGTGTAATAGAGCCACAGAAAAGGTTCGACAGGCAAAGGCAGTTTATGAGAAATCACTAGCAAACAGAGCAAAGAGGGGGTTTTTTTTTTTTTTTTTTTTTTGATTTGGTAGTTGTTGGCGCATCGGCTTCTATGGCCATATTGCACCTCCCAAGGTTTTTTGCAGTACTTTGATCCAAGCCCGAGGCGGGAATCGAACCCGCGACCTTGGGTTGCCGGGCAGGTACTTTACCCACTCGGCTAGCCCGGTCGGCTGCAAAGAGGGGGGATAAAGAATTCTTCACATATATAAATGCCAAGAAGAGCAGGACAAATCAGATCGAACCTTTACGTAAGGGAAAGGGGATAGTAATAAATACACCAGCTGCCGTTGCAGATGAACTCAACAGTTATTTTGCATCGATATTTACAAATGAAAAGCCTTTTGTGGCAATGGGAAATTGTGGGAGCGAAGTTAAAAAATATGTAATTAATGATATTGAAATTTCGCAAGATTATTTAATGAAAAAACCTTCGAGCCTACAGACCAGTAAGGCTCCTGGAGTTGATGGAATATACCCTATAATCTTAAGAGAGGCGGCAAGCGAGTGCATTGAACCATTGAGGCTAATTATGCGAGCATCACTAGACTCTGGGGAGATTCCCTTGGATTGGAAAAGTGCAAATGTATCTCCCATACATAAGGGTGGCTCTAAAAGTGAAGTTGGAAATTATCGACCTGTCAGTCTGACTTCAGTAGTAGGGAAAATCATGGAGGCAATGATCAAGGGTGGAATTCAGGATCATTTGGATCGAATTGAAATTCTCAAGAATACTCAGCATGGTTTTGTAAAGGGAAAATCATGTTTAACAAATCTGGTTCGCTATTTCGAAAGGGTCACTCACGAGCTGGATTTAGGGAATAATTTCGACATTGTTTATTTAGATTTCAGCAAAGCTTTTGACTCAGTCCCACATGAGCGGTTGCTTTATAAGCTGGAACAGGTTGGAATCACCGGGAAAATCCTTAGATGGATAGAAGGATGGCTTCAGGGCAGGAGGCAGAGGGTTGTGATAAATGGCTATTCCTCAGATTGGGTTGATGTAAGAAGTGGGGTTCCCCAAGGATCAGTATTAGGACCACTGTTGTTTTTAATTTTCATAAACGACATTGATGAAGGGATAGAGGGCGTGATGTCTAAATTTGCAGATGATGTTAAAATTGGTAGAGTAGTTAATGATCACTGTCAAGCTGAGCTTCTTCAGAGAGACCCAGATAGACTTCAAGAATGGTCAGAAAAATGGCAGCTGTGCTTTAATCCAACAAAGTGTAAGGTATTACACCTGGGAAACAGTAATCCCAAAATAACTTATTCACTTGGTGGAGTTCAATTAAACCCAGTACTGGAGGAAAGGGACTTGGGTGTTACGATATGGTCAGACATGAAATTCTCTGAGCATTGTAAACAGGTTGCAAGGAAGGCCCATGGTGTCCTATCGATGATCTATCGAACTTTTGCAAGTAGAGATAGGGACGCGATAATCCCATTATATAAGGCTTATGTTAGACCACACCTGGAATACTGTGTTCAAGTATGGAGACCGCACCTAAAGAAAGACATTGAACTTCTTGAAAGGGTGCAAAGAAGGGTAACTCGCCTGGTGAGATCGGCAAAAGGGCGTCCTTATGAAGAAAGACTTCGAATATGTGGGTTGCAGAGTTTGGAAACTAGACACCTTAGAGGAGATTTGATTGAGGTGTTTAAGGCTCTGAGAGGCATCAGTAAAATGAACGAGGACAAAATTTTCAAGATTATAAATGATGCTAGAACTAGGGGACATAAATTCAAGTTACGGGGGGAAATGTTTAGATTGGACTGCAGGAAGTTTTATTTTAGCCAGCGAGTTATAAATTACTGGAATAAGTTGCCTTCATGGGTGGTAGAGGCAGACAGTTTGGGGAAATTCAAAGGTCATCTGGATAGTACTTTCCGGTAAGGGAAGCGCATAGGATGATAGGTTTAATTTCCTTTTTATTTATATTTTATTTTATTTATATATATATTTTTTTTATTTATTAATTATTATTATTTATTTTATTTATTTATTTATTTTTATCATTGTTTTGTTCGGATTTTTTTTTTTTTTTTTTTGGCTGGTGCAGCATAAGCCATAGGCTTTCTTGCACCATGCGGCCATTACTAATACTAATAATTTATGTATCCCATGCATTTTTCTTCTCTGCCATATGTCTCATTAGTTCATCTGACATCCATTTAGGCCGAAACCTTGAACAATATTTCTTAGTTGGTATGTAACGCCTAGTAGCTTCCAAGATAAATTCTTTGAATGCTTCCCATTTTGAATTTGCTGTTGTAACATCATAAGTTGGTCCCACCGTATAGAATTTAAATACTGTTTCAGACCACTATAGTCACCTTTACGAAAGCAAAAACCCTTCTCTTTATCCCCTAATTGCAGCTAACTCTTTGAGTAAATCCCACTTCAGCACACTGATCACTACCACCTAATGGTTCCTTTATGTGAAGATTCTTAATGCATGATGAATCACTAGTGATAATCAGATAAAGAGTGTTACTCGCTCTAGTTGCCTCCCGAACATGCTGATGTAGAAAACAATCATCCAATAAATCCACAAAAGCCTTGCTAGTGTGTGAGCAACCAACCCACAAATTCCAGTCAATATCTGGGAAGTTAAAATCCCCCATTATAAGACTCTGATTTACTGGCCCACTCTCTTTCCCTGTACAGTTTCTTATTATACTCATCAGATTCATTAGGCCTATAACACACTCCTACTCTCAATTTTGACCTCCAAATGCTTATGTCACACCAAAATGACTCGACACTGCACTGTCCAGCAATGTCGACTGGCTTCACTTCCTTGGATTTTGTGTTTCTTAACTAATAGAATAACCCCTCCTCCCTTCCTATCCTGTCTATCCTTTCTGTACACATTGTACTCCCCAAATTCCAGTTCTGTATTCCTTATATCTGGGTGACACCACATCTCTGATATCCCAACAAAATCTGACTTTGATGTTTTGAGCAATACCTCAAATTAATCAAATTTATTTATCAAACTTCTAGCATTGGTGTACATGCAAGTATACATGCACCTGTTCCTATTCTTAGCTACCCTAACACAACTCATGTGTTTACTTGTACTGCAATGACTCAAAGCAGTCTCTGAAATACCCTGCATCTTGTTTTCCAGGCTGCTGCTCATTCCAAAATAAGCAGTGCAAGAATCACTTTCACCTCTGACAGTGGCTACTGGCAATCTATTAGTCCTTGTATCCCCCCCAAGCTAGCAGTTTTCCGACACTCACCTAACACTGCCTCGATAGCATCAGCAAATATTCTTGCGCCCTTTCTATTTAAGTGTATCCCATCCCTGTAGAAGCAGTCTCTCCTGTTAACAAGTACAGACCAGGCTGAAAAAAAAATTCTACCCCTTGAGCCTTGCACAATCTTTCCAGGGCCGAATTGACCGACAAATCTCTCATCGTATACTCCTCCTGTTGTGTCTGGGCAGAATTGCTGACACTTTCAAATTCAACCCTAATTCGTGGCTTTTTTTCAACAGTGACCTGTACTTGTTAAGTAATTCCGCCAGTCTCCTACTCTTAACATCATTAGTGCCAACATGTAAAACAATATCACCTTTTGTGCCCTTAAAAGATTATATCTGCTCTACGTCATCAACCTTTGTCTGTAGCAGACATACCCTAGTCCTATTCCACCTATCCTTTTACATGGCATGTTCCCCGTTTCTCTGACAATAGTCACCAACAACTACTGGTTCCTGTGGGACCAGCACATTCTGCCTTGGGGGTTACCGCTGTGTTGCGTGATAATCCAATACATGAATATTTCCCCCCCCCCAGAACTTTACACAAGATTATTTATGCTGATATAAAAAATTTAGTTGTTTTAAATAATCTAAATTGATACAAATTTAAATAAAAATATAAATTTAAAATGATATAAATAATCTAGTGACCATCTATTTTAAAATTTTTAAATTTTAAAATAGATGATCACTTTTGAAAATTTTAAAAATTTTGTTTTAAAATTTTGTTCCTGTGGCCAGTCTCTTCCCACTTTCTCCAACAAATAAGGAATAATTGAAATCAATCATAATATAACTTTTACCATCGCTTTCCCATTCCATCTATACGTGTAGGCTCTCATCATACTCTTTGCAATTTTCTAATCTGTAGCATATCCCCCCACTCACTCTCTCTCTCTCTCTCTCTCTCTCTCTCTCTCTCTCTCTCTCTCTCATTTTACCTTGCTTCCAACAACTTCAACCACAGATTCTATGTTAGGGTGCATTCTGAATCAGTGAAAGCTTTTGTCAGGTTAAGGTTACTTTCGTTTAGCATTAGCATATGATGCAAGAAAGCAAGCTTATACAGAATCATCCAAAAAAATAAATAAAATCTTCCCATTTCACCCATCCATTTGCTCCAAAACTTTGTCCACTTCCTTGAATTCATGTAAGCTATCAACTTCCACAACAGATGGAAGTTTGTTCCAGCAATCAACTATCTGCTGGCTAAAGGCAAATTTCCACACAACTATTCGACAATTATCTTTTCTCAATTTCAGTTTATGCCCCCTCAGGTTTGTAATCTGAGTAAGAGGGAGAATCCCATCAGTATTGAGCCTGCTCAATCCATTCAAGGCGTTATACACCTCAATGAGATCACCTAGCAGGTGCCTAGTTTCCAGACGCTGCAATTTGCAGAACTTAAGCTTTTCTTCGTAAGAGCAACCCTTTGTTCCATTTACTAATCTTGTTGCCCTTCTCTGTACTTGTTCTAGCAACTTTACATCCTTCCTAAAATGAGCCTTCCAGACCTGTACGTAGTACTCAAGGTGTAGCCTGACCATTGCCTTATAAAAGGTGATAATCACCTCCTTAACCCTGCTAGCAAAATTCCTCTATATCAGTGACAAGACCCCCATGACCTACTCTGGAAACCCTCTACACTGTTCAGAAAACTTCATATCTGATTGTACAATTTACCCCCAAGTCTCTTTCAATCTCCAATAGAAGCATGACATCTACTTCCTAAATACATTATATATACCAAACAATCAAATTCATCATCTGTTTCTGAATGACAACTTGTTTATGTGATCTCTATTATATCAGCATCAGCTGTCCTAACCAGGAGTTCAAATTCACTGATTCTTTACCTTACTGCAGATTCACTCCATGAAGTTAAGTTTGTTTCCCCTACTTAAACTTCCCATTCATTTGAAACATTGCCAACATTATCTTTTGCAACCACAAAAAGAAAATTCATAAATGTATGTAAATGTTACTTTGACCCATATCATCATATAAGCATGTATCTACATTGACCCTGCCCCTCCACACTAGGGGTGAACCCTTAAGGTATCCTCAATAATACTAGCAAAGACTTTTGTTCCTTTGTTTTAAAAGGATTTCACATGTACAAAATTAGTTCCATCTATACAAGCGTGAGCTACACTGATAAAAATTTCACCCAAAAGCACTGCAGAGTCCAACCCTTGGATTAATTCAGAAGGCTTTCAACATATATTTCCTCCTACTGTGTCTGGGCAGAATTGCAGACAAACACATTTGGGCCTAACTCGCAGAATTTTTTCAGCATGGTCATCTATTTGTCTTTATTTTGTCTTTCATTCTGAGTTGTTTCCTAGTTATTGAGATAACCATAATTAAGGTCTGTTTTCCATTATCATTTCTGTGCTGATCACTGACATCAGGGATTAAAAGTAGTACAAGTGTTTTAATTTCACAAATCATCTTTTGTCCTATATTTATCCAACAAATCTTCAGTTTGTATATGCTTAATATCATCAACCCCACATGAATAATAATGCTCTCTTTAACCTAACCCCTCCCCAACCCAAAAGTTGACTGTTGTTTACATCATCAATTGTTGCTCCCAGCAGACACATTCTGGTTTTAGTCCAACTATTCTGATAAGAAAAAATGCTACCTGCTCCCCTAACAACAGAATCTCTTGATAAAACTAAATCCTCTTGAACCAGAGCTGTATACACTTGACTATTCTGTTCTGAGAGCTGAATCATTAGTATATCATGTGGCAAGTCACTGATACTTCATACCTAGACAAGTCCCTAGTTTTATTTGTCTCTAGGGAATCCACTCATTTCTTCACTTCTTCAGTGACTAAATTTTATCTAGTAATACACCAAATTTTAAGTTAAGATTGGTACAACAAAGAATAACTGATCTTGAACTTGGAATACATAACTCACAAGTGAAATTACAAAGGCCATTTCCATCTGAGATATATCCTCAGAAAATGTATTCTAAGTAGTATCTACCATTATTAAGGTAGGAACTAAATTTGTACAGTAATACAGATAGCAAAAATTTATTAACTATTGAACTTTAAACTTACAAGATACAAAAAGAAATTTAACTAACAGAATTAGTTTTACAAAAGGAAATTACCAAAATTAAATTTATAAAATTATAAAAAATTTATAAAACACTAAAGAAATTAAAAGCAAAAATTAATCTAGTGAATTCTTTACCCAAACATCTAATCCTTTAAAATTAATCTGCAGAGTGAGAGAGCTGTCTAGGATGGATCTACTTTCAGCAACTGCCAATAGTTACTAATTACCTATGAGCAATATATATTTAGTAAACTATTTTCAGCAACTGCCATTTGCGATAATACTGATAACTGCAATGTGTGGGTTTTTATATGCTATTATGGTGAAATGTGTTCCCCTTCACTAAAATATTCAATCATATAAAAAACAAATTTTCAAAACTTTTTTTTATATGATAGTTATGAAAAATCTTCTCTTCATTCCTATTTACGTATTACAATGGTGAAGGGAGAGCGACCAACAGAAAGTGCAAGTGGTGGTAGTGCCAGGAAACGAAACAAAATTGATTTAAAAATGATGAAAGTTATTAAGAAGGACGAAGCAGGACAAAGTTGGTCATCTACTGCAAGAGAATTAGGTCTCGCTGCTTCAACAATGAATACTATTTTAAAGGACAGTGTACATATAAAAGAACATGTCAAAGGATCAACATACTTAAGATCAACAGTGATCACAAAACTGCATTCAGGTGCTATGTTGAAGATAGAACAGCTATTAATAATATGGATCAGACTCAGAAGCAAGTGCCCCTGAGTCCAATGACCATTCAAGCAAAAGCAGCAAGTATTTATAAAGATATTAAGGATAGGTACGGCAAATCCCAACGCAAGCTCGTGGCAAGCAACGAGTGGTTTAATAGGTTCAAGCATCGAGCTGGTTTCCACAACATTAAAGTATGCAGTGAAGTCGCCAGTGCGGATTCTGCAGCTGCAGAGAATTTGTGATGTGTTAGAAAAAATTTATGAAGGCAGCTCAATGCAGCAAATTTTTAACGTTGATGAGACTGCTCTGTATTGGAAAAAAATGCCTGATCGAACATACATTGCCAAAGAGGAAAAGGAAGACAATGCCAGGTTTCAAGGCTTCAAAAGATAGGGCCAGGCTCTTGCTTGGGGCTAATGCAGCAGGAGATTACAGATTAAAACCACTGCTTGTGTACCATTCTAAAAATCCTTGCGCATTTAAGGGCATCAATAAAGCCACCCTACCCATGCTTTTCCGATCAAACCAGAGAGCATGGATAGCAATATCTTTTGAAGATTGGTTTAAATGCTGCTTCATTCCAGAGGTTGAAAAATATTGTAAAGACGACATTCCTTTCAAGATTTTACTTCTATTAGATAATGCTCCTGGACATCCTACGCATCTAGATGATTTCAATTTGAATGTGAGAGTTATATTTCTACCGCCAAACACAACTTCACTCATCCAACCTATGGATCAGGGTGTTATTTTGAATTTCAAAGCATATTATTTATGCACAATATTTGCTCAGGCATTGTCTGCAGTAGATGACGAGAAAAAAATTTACGTTAAGAGACTTTTGGAAATCTTACAATATTTACCATGCCATCTTAAACATTAATAAGACCCGGGCGGAAATTACTAAAAGTTGTTTTAATGGCGCATGGAAGAAAATATGCCCTCAGCACATAAAAGGCTTCGAAGCATTTGAAAAAGATGAATCATATGAAGAGGTTGCAGATAAGATTGTAAAGGTTACAGAGCTACTTCAGTTGCAGGTTGATGTCAAAGACGTAGAGGAGTTAGAGGAAGAAGAGAAGGAATTATCTAACGAAGAACTTATTGACTTGCAGGCAGCAATAGTGAAAGAAGAAAATGCTGACGAAGCACAAGATGAACCAAATGAGGAGCCCAAATGTTTCATCACCAGAGAGATGGCAATGGCATTTTGTGAAATTGCATCGGCAATGGCGAGGTTTGAGAAGATGGATCCTGACAGCGAACAATTCTTAAAAGTTCGTACTGATATGCTTGCTTGCTACAAAGAAATCTACGATAAAAATAAAAAAGCCACTGTCCAGTCATCCATTAATATGTTCTTTCGTAAGGTTGACCCCTTCTGAATCTCCACAGTGGCATACTTATCAGCTGAAGACGTCGATTCTGGCAACAATGCTCGATGGGTAAAACTTACTGACGTTATGCCTGTCTCATCTTTTCTTTTGTAATTTTTCTTGCATATGAGATAAAAAATTTAATAAATAATTCTATTCACATGTTCGTCGAACATTTCTTTTTTGATTCAATTAATTCAGCGAGCACAGTTGCGAGTGCTGCACAAGTATGGAGGAAATTACGACTTCGTTAAATCCAACTTATGTAGAATGCAACCCTTACGTATTGTTCTTGTTATTTGGTTTTTAGGAGCATTACCAACTAAGACCATATTGCTACGGGGATATGCGTTGATCATTCCCTGACCTTTCCACATCCTCCGTATTTGGTGGTGATGGGTTCGAATCCCGGTCTCATCAAGAAGCTTGTATTACGCACTGCTGCTCCTGCCCACTTGGCTACAGAGGCACCACCCTTACATAAGTCGAGGAGTTCCTGTATTAGGAAAAACTATTGACAGCGAAAAAGAAAATCTCTTATGTCAAGATATAATAACATAAGAGAGGAAGTCACACGGAAATGGAATTTCAAATCTTCTACAATATATAACATTATGCAGTATAACGTCAAAATAGAGAATAAATATTTGAATTTTTCCCCCCAGTAAAGTAAATGATTTCTAGTCTTTTCAACTCAAAAAAACTGATTGGTGAAGTAGTGGTAGCAGTAGTAGTGGCAAGTGATGCAAGAAAGCAAGCATATGAGCTTATGCAGCATCAGCCAAAAAAAAAAAAATAATAATAATAAAAAAATAAACAATCCCCTCTAAATATCTGTCCAGTTCCTCCTTAATTTCATTTAACCTACAACTTCCACAACAGATGTAAGTTTGTTCCAGCAATTAACCACCCGCTGGCTAAAGGCAATTTTCCGCACATCTATTCTACATCTGTCCTTCCTCAATTTCAATTTCTGCCCCCTTAGGTTCGTAATCTGAACAAGTGGAAGAATCCTATCAGAATTCAGCGTGCTCAACCAATTCAAGGCCTTATACACCTCAATCAGATCACCTCGCAGGTGCCTAGTCTCCAGCTGCTGCTGCAATTTGCAGAACTTAAGCCTCTCCTGGTAAGAGGATCCCCCTTCATTCCCCTCACCAATCTTGTTGCCCTTCTCTGTACACACTCAAGCAAATCTACATCCTTCCTAAAATTAGGCCTCCAGACCTGCACACAGTACTCAAGGTGTGGCCAGATCATTGCCTCATACAGAGAGACAATCACCTCCTTTTCCCTGCTAACAAAATTCCTATATATCATTGACAACACCCCATGACCTGCCCTGGCAGCCTGTCTGCATTGCTCAGAAAACTTCATATTCGACTGCACAATTACTCCCAAGTCTTTTTCATTTTCTACCACCTTAAGTGTAATACCACACAGATGGTACGTTTCTCTGGGGTTACTTCTACCCATATGCAGTACTTTGCATTTTTCAATGTTAAACTTCAGTTGCCACTTCTCGGTCCATCTGCCCAAATTTTCTAGATCCTGTTGCAGTAACACACTGCCATTACTGTCATTAACAACTCTGCCAACCTTTGTATCATCTGCAAACTTCGATACTAAGCGTGATATACCTTCATCAATATCATTGATAAATATACAAAACAACAGTGGACCCAACACCGAACCCTGTGGGACTCCACTAATAACATTAGTTCATGAAGAGCAGCACCCATTGATTACCACCCTCTGTCTTCTCCCACTTTAAAAGTTTTACAAGTAAAGGCACCATGTGACTGCTGTTATGTTTTTGTGTGTTGCTAAACAGTTAAGTCATAAAACTCTTAAACATTACTTTAAAATCAGTGATGAGCCACCTTTTCAGCACAAGGGCCAATTCAAGGGAAAAAAAAAAATGTTTGCAGGCTACATAAAAAATTATATCTATATTTTTTTGTTTATTTAGCATTAATGACATTACAATTTGACCAATGTCACCAAATCAGGTGAACAAAACTTTGCTTCTGCCACAAATTGCCATGATTTGATTTCAGTTTTTATGGGTGACTAAGGCAATGATGTGCCAAGTCCAGAAACTGCCTTGATACTGAACTACATTTTTTCCCAAATGACATCAGCAAAAAGTTTAACTGCCACTTAAATAAGCTGTTAGAGTAGTGGCAGTCTGTTTCAAACTTACATCAGATAGCAAGTGATCTCTAGTGAAAAGGAAGTTTTACAAACATAGCAGTGGCTCACCTTTTAAATAAATGACAGATTAACAATGCCACAGAGCAACATTGCTATCTGTTATAAGCATTAAAGAAACACTGCACTTACTAAGCAAATTTTAAAATAGCAGAGAGAGAGAGAGAGAGAGAGAGAGAGAGATATGACTTTACTATTAGAGAAGATATTTGGAAACTTATTATCAAATATAGGAAGTTAAAGTGCAAACTAAAATTAATTTAGTTCTATGTAAATTCTATAAATGTTTCTTAAAAGGATAAGTACTCTATTAATTTAATTAAATGGCAAGTGAAAAGTACACCGACAAAAATATGACAAAGAAGTTCAGAGGTGATTCACTTAAGAAATAAATCTGAGTAAATGCTACAAATATTTCTTAAAAGGATAAGTACTCTAATTTAATTAAATGGTAAGTGAAAAAGGACATCACATTATCAAATCCTGTTTAGACACATCACAAAGAAAACTGCTACAACACAGTGAAATGGAACTAACTTGAAAATTTCTGCAATTATATTCATTTAATATTTTACAAACATTTATATTTTAAAAACATTTTATAAGCAACAAAATATCATGCAGAGTTAACTGCCAAATATAAACCAAAATAAGACTGATATTTACCTGTATACGTTAAAACAACAACAGTAGAGAAAACTCCTCCTGCTATTATTGCAATTCCCACAAAAAACAGAGTTTTCAATTCTGCCTTTGAAATATATGACTGAATATACTTCACAAATGCATAAGCATTTAAAAAAACAAAAATACCTGAAAATAGAGTAAATTTTCATTTTGTATATATAAAAATAAAATTTCATAATCTTTATATTTCCAACATATTATCAATAACAGCAGCACCTTTGTAAAATTCAAATGGACTGCTGAATTCTAAATCATTAACTCTAAATCCTTAACACTTAAACATTACTTTAAATCAATGATAAGCACCTTTTTGGCCCAAGATCCAATTCGAGAGAAAAAAAATATTTACAGGCTACATAATAAATGAACTATAATTTTTATTTATCATAAATGACACTACAATTTGACCAATGTCATCAAAGCAGGTGCCTGTATTGAAGTGGCCACTGTTATTATATATAAAATAAGATTTATGAAAATATTGAAAGTGCATATATGTACTTGTGCATTTCATCATTATCCAGAACCTAAACCAAGAGCAACAAAACAAAACACCATGATAGTTATTTTTATGAGATGACACTTCTACTTCATTTATATATTTCTATCACAAAAGTATGTTTTATTATAAACAAAACAACATAAATTATTTAATAATATTTTTAATGGTGTATAATAATCATTCGACTTTAATATATTTTTTAGTTTCATGTTCCTGAATTTAAATTGCAGGCCACACCATAAAGTCAGGTGGCCATTTGCCTCCCATGCACTGCATTTTGCTCATCACTGCTTTAAATGAAATATGTATGATGATTTCTAAAATACTAATTCACTAACAATTATATGTCAAAAAGTACACCGATGAGCCAAAGTATTATGACCAGCGAGTTGTTATGCAAATCGAAGCAACTGCAGGTGAACTGCAGCACATGCGCGGGGGAACACTGTATAAAAAAAAACACCTGATACTGAGCTCCGTTAATCAGTGTTGCTCTTGTTCTTCAGAAAGGCAGTGGACTTAAGCGAGTTTGACAAAGGCCAAATTGTAATGGCCAGACAACTGGGTCAGAGCATATCGAAATGGCACGGCTGGTGAGGTGCTCATGGCAGCATTGGTTAATATCTACTGAAAGTGGTCCGAGGAGGTGGAACCCACGAATCGCTGGTGAGGTGTTGGAACAACCACAGCTCATCGATGCTCAAGGTGATTGAAGGCTCTCCTGGATGGTACGTGGCAACAGAAGGGTGACTGTGGTGCAACTCACCAGTAATTGGAATGCTGGTGATGGGAGTAATGTGTCACAACACACAGTACATTGAACCCTACTGAAAATGGAGTTGCATAGCCACAGGCTGCTCCGAGTGCCCATGCTACCCACGGTTCACTGGCGACAGCACCTACAATGGGCACATGTGCAGCGAAACTGGACCTTGAGCGATTGGAAGAAGGTTGTCTGGTCCAATGAATCATGTTTCCTGTTGCACCATGTGGACGGCCAGGTATGTGTGCATCATTTACCTGGGGAAGTGATGGCGTCTGGATGCACCGTGGGACGAAACAAGCGGTGGCACTGGTGTCATACTTTGGACAATGTTCTGCTGGAATACCCTGGGTCCAGTCATCCATGTGCCAAGCGCTCTGTCTACCACTTACCTAAACATCATTGCTGACCAGGTACACCCTTTCATGGCAACTGTCTTCCCCTCTGGCAGTGCCGTCTTTCAGCAGGATAATGCGCCATGCCACACCATCCGGATTGTTCGAAACCGGTTCAAGGAACATGAAGAAGACCTCCAGGTATTGCCCTGGCTTCCAAATTCCCCTAGACATCAATCCCATCTAACATCTGTGGTTTGTGTTGGAACAGCAACTCCGATCTGTGGCGTCTCAACTACGGACCTTACAGGAGTTAAAGGATCTGCTAGTTATGTGTTGGTACCAGATAAAACAAGACACATTTAGAAATCTTATAGCATCCAAGCCTCACCAGGTACGAGCTGTCTTGGCTGCACGTGGAAGACCAAAATCATATTAGGTAGGTGGTCATAATGTTTTGGCTCATTGGTGTATTCGCTATAAAAATATATATACATACGTAGTCCAAATAATTCAATCTGCAATTTTTCATCAGCGGGATTTTGGCAACTAGCATTAAACTACTCATTCACTGCAACATAGTAATGCAGAATGCAGCAGTTGCATACTTCACTAGAAGTATCTGCAGGACCTAATGGTAAGATAGATAAAACTGTTGAGCATATTACTGGTTGTGAGTTAGGAATCTCATCTTTCGTAGGGTCACATGGGTGAATATTTTTGGCACACAGTCGGGACTGTATGCAGAATGTCAGTAGCACATAAAGCCCTTTCTTAGCATGCAAGTTAACTAAATACAGTAGCTCCAATATAAAGTGAGGTGACTTTTTTTTTTTTTTTTGCGAGTATGGAGTGAATGCTGTGAACATATTTCAGAGACAGTTTATATTTATCTTTTTTTTTTTTTTTTTTTTAGTTACTTAATCCACCCTTTGTTAATTCACTTTAACATTCAAATCAAAAAACCATTTTATTTACCAAGGAATCACTCAGTGCTTTCCAAGGTAAAATAAAACACTAAACCACATAACAAAGTAAATTACACCAAGGTAGCTTTGCATTGGCAACACCCCCTGTGTAGGAATGGACTAGACTGCGATTCTGGTGAAGGTGCAAATTCAGAAACAGTTGATATGAATTGTAGTTCATGCATGTGGCAATCAATTATTGAACATCAGCAAGGAAGAATGGGTCAGCATCAAGACCTTTCAGATTCCAAATGTAGAATGACTGGGGACAAGATGTGCAAGTGTCAGTTTTTCAACAAGAGTCAACATGGTTAGTGTTTTCGTTTTGTGGTGTCACAAATCTACCACAACTGGCTCAACAGTACCAAACAACCAGCTAAAGGTCACGCATGGAACACCACACGTGGTCAACACCATTGCAAGCGTTGCATGCTTCAATCTCAAGACACAGCAGCAACTCAGCACACAGTGGCCAAGCTAACCATCTAGTACACCATAGGAATAGCAAGACCAATATCCACATGGACTAAGCACTGGACATTAGCTTGAATACGCTATAGCACTTGATGGTTGTAAAGGATACCCATGTTCAATGTGAGACAAGAAACTGCACCAACACTGGACCACCAACACGCTGAAATCCATCTCCTGGTCTGATGAATTTCATTTCCAACTCTATCATGCTGATCAGAATATCTGGAGAAGGTAACATAGGATCATGGCACATGGATGTACTGTTGGTGTTCAGCAGGCTGGCAACAGTGGTGTTATGATTTACAGCCTGTTTTCATGGCATGTCCTAGGTCTTCTGATTGTTATTAATCAACAGCTCAATAGGAAGCTTACCTTTCTATCATCGCTGATGAAGTACATCCCTAACGATGATGGTATAATCCAGAAAACCCCGGCATCTATCAACAAGATAGCACACAAGGCCTAGGAGGTTGCTAAATGGTTTCAGGAGCATAACAACGAATTCTCCATCATCCCATGGCCACTCAACTCACCCGATCTCAACCCAATAGCGCATGTTTAGGACCTATTGGAAAAGGACATCCACTGCTACAACTTGACATTGTACAGGCATTACATTGGGCAACTCTACCACAGGATACTCTGCAACACCTTGTGGAGTCCATTAATTAAGTAAGTGTTGTAAAATGCAAAGCCAGCCATTTACTGCTGTAGTTTTTTTGCTGAATTTGCTAGAGGGTTAACTGTTTTTTCATAAATCTTAGTTATATTATCATGTTTGTTCCTACAGCAGTAAAGTTATTTTTCACACGGATATAATGTGGTCCATCATACTGGAAGGAGGAATGCAATGTGCTGTTACTATCAAAACCATGGATAGGATTTCCAGTCAATGGAAGAAGTTCATTAATATACAAGAGGAAAAGAGTGGGAGAAAGGACTGTACCTTGGGGAACATCAGCATTAGTGGAGAAGTTAGAAGATAGAGTCATCTACCATCACCTGCAGCAAGCAGTCAGGGAGAAACTGGATACCCCATTACAAAATACAGTTGGCAAACCACAAGATGGAAGCTTATTTAGAAGACCTTTATGCCAAACATGATCAAAAGCCTTTGAAATTTCAAGAGCAATTCTTTGAATTTCACAAAACTTTTCCACTGAATTTGTTCATAGATGGGTAACATAAGCCAGGGATATACTGGCTTATGTATACAGTAGAACTTCAATTGTCCTATTTACCATCAGGCTCTGTTAGCAGTCACTTAACCTCACTAGGGCACAATACATTGTGATATTGCCAACATGTCATTCAGTCTTTGTTTACAACCCACTATACACAGTTGTACTCCAATCTCATTTCATATTTTAATAATTTTTGTTTAGTAAAACCATTGAAATGGCAGAGAAACATAAGCGAGTAGTTGTGGGATTATCACAAAAAATTGAAATAATCAATCTTCTAAGAAAAGGTGAAAGTGCTACAAATATAGCATCAGTTTATGGAATAGGAAGAACAACAGTAAATGATATAAAGCATGATGCAGACAAAATTGAAAACCACACGTTGAAAATGGAAACCACCAATGTTAATGTTAAAAGTCATACTAGTAGTAGTAGCATGTGATGCAAGAAAGCAAGTGTATGAGCTTATGCAGCATCAGCCAAAAAAAAAAAAAAAAATTCACACAACCATTCCCTCTAAATGTTTGTCCAGTCCCTCCTTAACCTATCAACTTCAACAATGACAGATGGAAGTTTGTTCCAGCAATTAACCACCCGCTGGCTAAAGGCAAATTTCCGAACATTTATTCT
The DNA here is from genome assembly GCF_048544385.1 of Mastigoproctus giganteus. Classification (NCBI taxonomy): domain Eukaryota; kingdom Metazoa; phylum Arthropoda; class Arachnida; order Uropygi; family Thelyphonidae; genus Mastigoproctus; species Mastigoproctus giganteus. The sequence continues at coordinate 75,828,822 of NC_143583.1, forward strand.
ACATCTGTCTTTCTTAATTTGAATTTATGTCCCCTTAGGTCATAATCTGAACAAGTGGAAGAATCCCTTCAGAATTCAGCATGCTCAATCCATTCAAGGCCTTATACACCTCAATCAGATCACCGTGCAGGTGCCTAATCTCCAGCCATTGCAATTTGCAATGGCCTCTCTTGGTAAGGGGTCCTTTAATTCCCCCTCACCAATCTTGTTGTCCTTCTCTGTACATGGTCAAGCAAATCTACATCCTTCCTAATATGAGGCCTCCAGACCTGTACGTAGTATTCAAGGCGTGGCCTGCCCATTGCCTTATACAAAGGGACAGTCACCTCCTTTTCGCTGCTAGCAAAATTCCTATATATCATTGACAAAACCCCATGTCCAGCCCTGGCAGCCTGTCTACATTGCTCAGAAAACTTCATATCTGACTGCAAAATTACTCCCAGGTCTTTATCATTTTCTACCACCTTAAGTTTAGTACCACACAGTTGGTACGTTTCTCTGAGGTTACTTCTACCCACATGCAGTACTTTCCATTTGTCAAGGTTAAACTTCAGTTGCCACTTCTCAGCCCATCTGCCCAAATTTTCTAGATCCTGTTGCAGTAGCACACTGTCATTAACAACCCTGTCAACCTTTGTATCATCTGCAAACTTCGATACTAAGCCTGATATACCTTCATCAATATCATTGATAAATATACAAAACAAAAGTGGGCCAAACCCTGTGGGACTCCAATAATAACATTAGTCCATGAAGAGCAGAACCCATTGATTACCACCCTCTGTCTTCTTCCACTCAACCATCCTTTTATCCATTGTAGCAACTTACCGTTAATACCATTCTGCTCTAATTTGTAAAGTAGTCTTCCATGCGCAACAGCGTCAAAAGCTTTCCTGAAATCCAAGTATATGATATCAAAATTATTTTTTGCATCCAGTTCCTTTGTAACCACATCATAATATTCTATCAAATTTGTCAGACAAGACTTTCCCTTATCAAACCCATGCCGTATCTGAATTATTGCTGCAGTCTTGTCTAGATGATCCTGCAATGCATCTTTAACTAGTGACTCCATTATTTTACCCGGAACAGAAGTTAAACTAACTGGTCTGTAATTACTCTTATCACCCTTCAATCCCCCTTTGTGAATTGGGGATACATTTGCACATTCCAGTCCATCAGGACCTCCCGAGTCCAAGGATCTCTCATAATTATGGCTAAGGGTTTGCTTACTTACTTTGCCGCCTCCTTTAATATAACTGGATAGATCCCATCCACCCCAGGTGCCTTTCTTATGTTTAACTTCAACAATTTCTCCTCCACTTTGCTCTCAGTTATTACAAAATCATTAAGCACCCTGCTAGAATTTGATAACCTTCTGGCATTTTCAAACCTTAATAACTCCTCATGTGTGAATGTAGATGCAAAATACTCATTCAGTTTGTTTGCTATCTGAGACAGATTATCAACAGTCAAACCATCGATATCAAGTGGACCAATCAGATTCATCCCCTTCCTTTTAGAGTTTATATAAGTAAAGAAATCCTTGCTGTTTTTCTTAGCATCCTTTGCCAAAGATTTCTCGTAATCTGCCTAACCTCATTTGTGACTTGATTACAGAGTAGCTTATATCTGCCATAATCTTCTGTGTTGCCTGATAATTTATATGGGCCCCATGCATTTTTATTCTCAGTCACGAGTCTCATTAGTTCATTTTATAACCATTCAGGCCTAAACCTTGAACAATATTTCTTAAGAGGTATGAAACTTTTAGTAGCATCCATGATTAATTCCTTGAATGCTTCCCACTTAGAATTTGCTGTTGGTAACATCATCAGTTGATCCCACTGTACTCACATTTACAGAAGCAAAAACCTGTAAAACAATGAAGCTTGCTAAAAATGAACAATCTGATACTGCAAAGTTCCAATGGTTTGTTCAAAAATGAAGCCAAGGAATTCCATTGTGGGGACCTATAATAATCATAAAAGCCATTGAAATCAATAAAAAACTAGGTGGAAATCCTTCAATTAAAGAATAGCATCGGATAGTTGGACAAATTTAAGTTTTGCCATGGTATTCGACAGGTGTCGATCCAGGTTGAGAAGCTAAGTGCAGATAGTACGGCAATTTCTGTTTATCACGAAAAACTACAGAAGGAAACAGCTAATCAAAGTTTGGTTAAAGACCAAATATACAACTGTGATAAGAATGGCCTTAATTGGAAGGCACTACCTCAAAAGACACTGGCTTCAATGACTGAACACATGGCATTGGGATATAAGATGCAAAAAGATCGCATCACTAGAATGGTATGTACTAACGCCAGCAGTAGTCAATAAGTTGCCTTTGGTTGTTATAGGAAAACCAAAAAAGGCTAGATCATTTAAAAATATTAATTTAAATTCTTTGCCAGTTAAATATTTCTCATAAAACAACATATGTATGAGCCAAGATATATTTCATGATTGGTTTCATAAAATATTTGTACCATGCCTAAGATCACATTTGGCATCAAAAGGTTTACCACAATATGAATTGCTACTGATGGACATTGCACCTACTCATTCCATACACGATTTAAAAAGCAATGATGGCAAAATATCATGGCACTTTCTGCCAGCAAACAAGACAACTCTCAATCAATTGATGAACCAGATGTGTGATTGAGAGTATGAAATGTCGTTATCGCAAAATGTTCATTCAAAAACTTGTTTCAGCAGAAAATCAATTAGATGTGATTGAGTTTTGGAAAAGCTACACTATAAAAGATGCAATTTTCAATGTTGCAGATGCCTGGAATGATGTTCAAGTTCAAACAATACAAAAAAGCTGGAATTTTAGACGACAATGATTTTGTGCAAAGAGATGACAATTTCAGATGACTCTGAATCTAAAGAAGAAGAAAAAGCTGCTGCTGATGGAACAACAAACATAATTAGCCACTGTGAAGAAGAACCTATGTTGTCAAAGTGCATTGAGTGGTTCAAGGTACAAGAAGAAGCAGATGTTATGCAAGTCTTACTTTTGTGTAAAATTTGTAACATTGCCTCCCAAAAATCCCAAGGGAGTGATGAAACAAAAGAAATTGACGGACTTTTTTTAGAAAAAAAAATTTAATTATGTAATATTGTTTTCTTTTAAATTTTTTATGACACTACTAGACCAATGTAAGTCTAAATATTAAAAATAGGTATGTATGTAGATATGTACTATGATTTTTTGATGACCCGGTAAAAAATAAATAATAAAGTTTAATTAAATTTCATTATGTTATGTATTTTGTAATAAAATAAACAAGTTAGATGACCCGGCCTATTGTAAGTATAATGTTTTAAATGTACATATTCTATTATCCATCATGGTGTTGGTCCCGTACCCTGAAGGACAATCAAAGTTCTACTGTATAGTGGAGCAACACTGATGGAATCCATACTGCTAATCATTAATCAGATGGAAGGAAGGTATCTAGATAGCTTAGGAGTTGGCAGTTAATAGATTTCTCCATTAACTGAGAAAGAATAGAAGTAATTGCAATGGGACGATAACTGGACAGTAGGGATTTTTCAACCTTTTTAGGAACCGACTGGATGTGAGCAAATTTCCAAGCAGAAGAAAAAACACCTTTGAAATAAAAAAACTGAAAAAGGGTGACAGAACATGAGCAAGTTCAGGAGCAGAGGTTTCAAGAACAAACAGAGAAATACCATCAGGACCTGGAGTTTTCCTATTATCGAGATTGTTCAAAATCCTTCTGACGGACATCCTTTTGACGGAAGACCACAGGAGACATTGAATTGAGTGTACTGGGAATGGTGAGAGTTGGCTTACCTAGATCATCAATACACGAGTTGGAAGAAAAATAGGATGCTAGCAGGTCAGTTTTATTTTTGGCTGAAGCTGCAATAGAACTACCTGGTTTCAACAGAAGGGGGAGCAGAGATGGGCAAAAGCTGCGGCCAATAGCTTTGACAAGAGACCAGAATGCCCGGCTACCATTTAGATAAGAAGCAAGTTTTCTACTCTTAGCCTGTTCAAAATCTAGTTTGGACTGATTAATGACTGTTTTACAATTGTTGTGAGCTATGGTGTAAGCAGAAAATGAACATAGAGATTTAGCAACAAGACAGTTATGATATGCAACATCCTTTTCTTGAACAGCCATAGCACATTTATTGGAAAACCAAGGTTTAGATAAAGCATGAGATTTTAAGTTGGAGTGTGGAATAAAGATGTCATCCAAGCAAGAATAATTTCAGAGACATGATCTAAGCAAACAATGACATCAATAGATATAAAACAGATCCAACCAAGGAAGAGTAGAAAAGAAATCTCTCAGATCATCCCAGTTTGCATTCTTGTAATGCCACACAACATGAGGTTGAGAATGGCCACAAGAGAAAGGCTCCTTTCGAGAAGAGACCATCACCAAGTTGTGATCTGAGGTGCCTAGAGGACCACATACCTTGACTGTATACTTAGAATGGTTGTTTGTGAGAAAAAGATCAAGCATGTTGGCTGCGTGGTTAGGATGGTCTGGTATGTCAAGGTGTGTTTGCTTTTATTGCGGTCTCCAGGGTTTCCCCCATAAGCCACAGTAGCATCTGAAAGGCAAAGCTAAGGCTGGCAAGTGTATGTATGTAAGTGTGTGTGTTGTTGAGTGTTTAAGGTAGGTAGGTAAGTAGGATTGGTTTGTTTGGATTTTATTGGCACATCAGCAACTAGGGCTATAATGTGCCAAAACCACAAGGTAATTAGAAAGGAAAGAAGGAAGATCTGGTAGGTAAATGAACAATCTGTGCGAGGTCATTAGTAATTGCAAAAGTCTCAGCATTTCAACCAACTGGGTTGGTGTGACTAGAAAACAGAAGCCAGCTGGAGTTTTGAGCATTAAACCACCCAGGAAAATTACCTCCTGGAGAAAGTTAAGTTTCAAAGAGAGGAAGTCAAAAAGTTCCAAGTGATTAGTGGAGTTGGGAGAACGATAGAGGCAACAGATGAATTTGACAGAATGTGGAAGGGAGATTTTAAGCCAGTAAAGATCACAAAGAGGATATTCCAAATTACTAAGTCTTGTGCATATTACTAATATGCACAAGTACCACCTTTGAAGCGAAAAAACATTTGGAAAAACAAAGGAATCATTGAATAATTTGGACAACTGAGATGAGCAGTGGTTGTATCAACTGATAATTGGGATTCTATCAGAAAAAGTACATGGGGTTTGGCAGACTAAGTGGGAACCTATAATAACTGGGAAATGATAACATTTCATTTAATAGTTTGCTACTTTTAAATCCCAAATACCAAGAAATTGCAATTCAATTAATAAATACATGTGAAACAAAAATTAATTTTACTAAAATGTTATTGCATATAATAGCATTTCAGTACTAATCACCATTAAATGCTGAAACTGTTATTAGATACTAGAAAAACAGCTTCCACAGTATAAAAAAAAACAGTGGGAAATTATTCTCTTGATAGCCTTCATGATATAAAATTAGGTGAAAAATTTTACATGATAAATGCTCTCAAAGCATAAGACTTTTCAGAAGAATACTAACCTGCAGATGCCATATGTTCACTAGTTCTTACGGGCTGGAAGCCTACAAATGGAATTTGCATGGACAAAAGTAAACCTAGGATGTAAAATGTTGTATATGCTGCAAGAAAAAAAAATGAATAAAATAAATTATTTTTAAATGTTTAGAAATTGATATTTTGGAAAATTAAATTACTGAAATTTTCCATTAAAATAAACAATTTTGCATCTTTGAACTTTTCTGCAAGTAAAATATTAATGCAAGTTTAGGAAGTATCAATTAAATTTTACAACTGTGCAATTTTAAAACTACAACATGAAATCCTACTATTCAGATTACTGTTTATATTAAAGTTTAGATTCATTTGTGCAGTCAGATATTCGAAGCATAAATGTTATTGAGCTTTAACGTAACAAGTACACCATTCCCACGCTAACATGTGCTTGATTTGGTATGACGTTTGTAAACTTTGAAAGTTTACAAGAGCCATCTCATATTACGGGTTGTTTAATTCTTAAAGTACAACAAAAACACTACTGAACTTCAAGTTAATAAAATAATTAGTCTACTGATTTAGACCCAGTTGGTTTACTATATTATGGGAAAACTTGTTTCCCATAATATAGTAAAAAACTTCCTACACACTGCTCCTTCACACTAAATTAATCTGCTGACATTTCTGAACCCACTCTTGCACAAAATAAAAGAATAAATAGTCTGTTTAAAATTACATTGTCCTTACCCCTTCTGAGGAATACATATGTATATTTGTTTTTATACTTTTAAGGTTGTTTTAAAAAAAGGTCATAATAATGTGATCAAATTTATATATGAATTCTCTTGAATTTTTCAACAGGTCAGAGATGGTGTATGGTTTAAAAAGATGATAGCACCAAAATAGTCTAGAAAACTGGGGGAGGATATCACATCTGTTAGTTTGTTAACCAAACTGGGCTTATAAAGGCTGAAATTACCTAGAATTCAGATCCAGAAGTTTTTTTAATTCTAATTTAATTTTTTGAGTTTTATTCTAAAGTTGGGTAATAAAGTCAAAAATAAGAACAAATTAATATTTAAAAGAAATTCTGTAAAAGGTTTTAATTCTGACAGATTTTAATTGCATTTTAATTAAAACTAAACAAGAAATTTGTCTCTTTAATTCTATTTTCTGAACCACTTTTCCATACTTTAAGTTTATTCGGATGGATTCATATTTTATGAAAACTGTTAAAGGAACAGTTCTTTACCAGGACTGTTTTACCATTACATTTACAATACCATATAAGTATAACTGATTTTGCAGTCATGGCTGGCTTATATTTTTTAGTTTCATCAGTTTTGTGTTGGTCTGTCAGACCTGGTGCAACCATTCATATTTGATAGTAGGGTGTGACTATGTCAGGGTTAAATTAAGCATAACTCAAATGGGATCATCTTTTTGTCAAAACATAAAGATCAAGCCGGGGGGGGGGGAGAACTATTAAAATGCTCATTAAAGTACAAATGCTAGGCATAAATACTAAGTAGGAAGAGAATGTAAAACATCTGTAAAAAAATCCCTACCATCCCAAAGTTAATCATAATAAAACTAACCTTGAAATCAGAATTATACTTTAGTAATGACTACTCTTATACCTTATGAATATTAAGATAGTTTATTCAGTTAATAACTAAATTCCTATATATTAAGATACATTTCAGGAACCTTGCCAGTACACATCATCAGGCCATATGTCAGTAAACTATCTTAATATTCACGTGGTATAGGAGTGGTCATTACTAAAAGTATAATTCTATGGAAAAACACCACGTAACATCCTCCCCCAACTATATTAAACTTGAAATTTCTAGAGAACTGCCACAAATATTTCAAAGACATCCTGAAATGGCAATTTACAGTTTCCAAACTTAAAATGATATTTATCATGAATTAAAAATTTAGGGCTGAAAGCCTCAAACTACAGAAAACTTACTATACATAAGTTACTGCATTCATCAAGTTTGTATGTAGTAAGTCAACCGAAGTTGATTACATGACATTGTTTAATTTATAAGAAGTAAATACACAATATGAGATGTAAATAAAACGATGCCATGTAATCAACTTAAGTTAACTCATTACAAACAAAATTGATGTAATGCACTAACCTGTATGTCTTAAGCGTGAGGCATCAGAAAATTCACTTAGGGTGCTATGTTGAATGTATGGTAAAACCCACCCATTTCATCCTCTAGGTGACCTACTAAGGCATTAAATTTCAGAGCTTATTAAATTTCAATTCTGTTGTTTTCTCTAATAAAGATTGTGGGGTAAGGAAGCTTAACTGATACTTCACCCTCTTTCATTCATCTTATTTAGAGCTTAAAAAAACCATCTATAGCAGAAGGTTTTTTAAAAGAATTAAATAAACAGAAGAAAATCTTGAAATAATCTGCTCATGAATATTCAATAAATAGAATTCAGCAATATGACTGGAAGTAGTCTCTCCCATCCCACCCACACACAGGTCAGTTTTTAGAGGGAATCACCATGTTTAAAATAACTGGAAACATAATAAAAGAATGTCAATTTCGATAATATCCATGGCACTCAACTTCATTTGTTGACTCAGGGTATTATTGATATCTAAAAGGTTTCTAACTGCCTCTTTAGCCCTATCAAGGTTGAAACTGGTGTAAAGCAATTCTGTGAAATGAATATATTTGATCATTAATATCAATCCCTACATTCTGAATTAAAGAATATAAATAAGTCATATTTCTTATTCTATAGGTAGAATTCACTATAAGCAGTCTAATAACTTTAACCACAAACCTGGTTAATTTTACTGTATTTGTATTTCAGAAACTAACATAGACCATAAACTTTTCTCTGGTTTATGTAACTATTAGACTAAACTAAAGTAACTTTACAAACTATACTTTAGTAATTAATTAAGTACTAAAAAATCAGTTATTTTCTCCTGATATTTTAGATACCTCCAATTGTTTCCAAGTTTCCTTAGAATGCCAAGAACTGGGTTTACTACCTTATTTAAGACAGGTTTAGATATGTGCGAATATATGTGGAGATGTGTAAATGTATCCCCAATTCACAAAGGGGGATCGAAGGGTGACACGAGTAATTACAGACCAGTTAGTTTAACTTCTGTTCCGGGTAAAATAATGGAGTCACTGGTTAAAGATGCATTGCAGGATCATCTAGACATGACTGCAGCAATAATTCAGACAAAGCATAGGTTTGTTAAGGGAAAATCTTGTCTGACAAATTTGATTGGATATTATGATGTGGTTACAAAGGAAATGGATGAAAAAAATAATTTTGATATCATATACAGGTCGACCATCACTAATCCAGCCACCAGTAATCCAGTTCCACCGCTAATCCGGACATAATTTCCGCCAAAGTAATTTCAAATTTCCCATGTCGGTGCACTGACCTGCCACTACTGTTTTGGTGGCATTGGTTACAGCATCGTCTGTTGACGCAAACTATTGTACAAAAGACTACTGTACAAATTGGAGCAGAATGGTATTAAGGGTAAGTTGCTACAATGGATAAAAGGTTGGTTAAGTGGGAGAAGACAGAGGGTGGTAATCAATGGGTGCTGCTCTTCGTGGACTAATGTTATTAGTGGAGTCCCACAGGGTTCAGTGTTGGGTCCACTGTTGTTTTGTATATTTATCAATGATATTGATGAAGGTATATCAGGCTTAGTATCGAAGTTTGCAGATGATACAAAGGTTGGCAGGGTTGTTAACGACAGTAATGGCAGTGTGTTACTGCAACAGGATCTAGATAATTTGGGCAGATGGGCTAAGAAGTGGCAACTGAAGTTTAACCTTGATAAATCCTAAGTACTGCATATGGGTAGAAGTAACCCCAGAGAAACGTACCAACTGTGTTGTACTACACTTAAGGTGGTAGAAAATGAAAAACACCTGGGAGTAATTGTGCAGTCAGATATGAAGTTTTCTGAGCAATGCAGACAGGCTGCCAGGGCAGGTCATGGGGTTTTGTCAATGATATATAGGAATTTTGCTAGAAGGGAAAAGGAGGTGATTGTCCCTCTGTATAAGGCAATGGTCAGGCCACGCCTTGAGTACTGTGTACAGGTCTGGAGCCCTCATTTTAGGAAGGATGTAGATTTACTTGAGCATGTACAGAGAAGGGCAACAAGATTGGTGAGGGGAATGAAGGGATCCTCTTACCAAGAGACTCTTAAATTCTGCAAATTGCAGTGACTGGAGACTAGGCACCTGCACGGTGATCTGATTGAGGTGTATAAGGCCTTGAATGGGTTGAGCACGCTGAATTCTGATGGGATCCTTCCACTTGTTCAGATTACGAACCTAAGGGGGCATCAATTCAAATTAAGAAAGGACAGATGTAGAATAGATGTGCGGAAATTTGCCTTTAGCCGGCGGGTGGTTAATTGTTGGAACAAACTTCCATCTGTCGCTGTGGAAGTTGATAGGTTGAATAAATTTAAGGAGGAACTGGACAGGCATTTGGAGAGAATGGCATGATTTTTTTTTTTTGGCTGATGCTGCATAAGCTCATACACTTGCTTTCTTGCATCACATGCCACTACTACAGGTCGACCATCACTAATCCAGCCACCGATAATCCAGTTCCACCGCTAATTCGGACATAATTTCCATGGACGTAATTTGAAATTTCCCGTGCCGGTGCACTGACCTGCCACTACTGTTTTGGTGGCATTGGTTGGAGCATCAACTGTTGGCCCAAACTAGTAAACACTAGCAAGCCATTCCCACTTGTTTTTCTGCATTTATTATTACAACCTGCTCACATTCAGCCCCAGCCATGGTTCCAATGCATAAATGAAGTGCCTCTCGTGGTGTAAAGCGCAAATACCGTACATTGTCCATAACAGATAAAGTTGAACTTCTGAGAAAACTCGACAGCGGTGTGTCCGTGATAAGTTTAACTCTGCTTAATTGTAAATTCCAATAATTTCTCTCAGTTCCACTTATTTTAGTAATTTTCTTTTAGCCATTCCTTTTCAGATTTTTTTTTTACAACACACTTGTACAAACTTGCGGAAAAACAACACAATATGATGGATAATACAGCATGCTAACGAACTTGTTTTCACAAAATCTCTAACAATACTGACAAACTTATTGCGCCGTTTGAGAGTTTATTTTATTGCAATTAGTTTTACTGCAGTGCTCGCCGCGTGTGCAATAAACTAATCACAAACAACCTTCATACGTATGCTGCAATAGCGTCGCATGGCTTCTCAAGAAATAAAGTAACCTACTGAGCCACGTTGGCCACATATATGTGACATAAAAAAATACCCTTTTTTTTGGATATTTTAAGTGAAACAAACGACAACTGACATTACAATATTTATTTTAGAATTACTAATCAAATTATTTGCTAAATATTTTTTGGTCCCTGGGAAATGTTTTTCTTAAACTAGCTTGGCAGTAAATGTGTTAAAGGTAGGATGAAATGGTTAGCTGTTGGGTAAACTGTATTTGCTAAAAGTAACCACCAGTGATTCGGCAAACTCACTAATCCGGCACCCACAGGTCCCAACGCTGCCAGATTAGTGACGGTCGACCTGTACTTGGATTTCAGGAAAGCTTTTGACACTGTTGCACATGGAAGACTACTATACAATTTGGAGCAAATGGTATTAAGGGTAAGTTGCTACAATGGATAAAAGGATGATTGAGTGGGAGAAGACAAAGTGGTAATCAATGGGAGCTGCCCTTCGTAGACTAATGTTATTAGTGGAGTCCCACAGGGTTCGGTGTTGGGTCCACTGTTCTGTATATTTATCAATGATATTGATGAAGGTATATCAGGCTTAGTGTCAAAGTTTGGCAGGGTTGTTAATGACAGTAATGGCAGTTTGCTACTGCAACAGGATCTAGAAAATTTGGGAAGATGGGCTGAGAAGTGGCAACTGAAGTTGAACATTGACAAGTGCAAAGTACTGCATATGGGTAGAAGTAACCCCAGAGAAAAATAAATAAAATAATTTATAAAAAAAATAAATAAAATAAAAATTTATTTATAAAAAAATAAAAATAAAAATTACGTATTTCATTTGCCCATTCCTTCTAATAATTTCTCCAAACCCTCTAAAAAATTTTCAAACTATCCAACAACCAATTACTCTGTGGCTGAATGCACACTTCTAAACATCTGTTCTGTAACCATTCTTTAATATAAATTTATGTTCCCTTATAAGTATGTCATCTGAGAAAGTGTAAAGATGCTATCAGCATTTAATATACTTATTCCTGTTAAAGCCTTATATGCTTCAATTAGGTCATCACACAGATACCTAATTTCCAACAAATGCAATTTACCAAGCCTATTTTTTCTTGGTAAGAATATCCATTTGTGCACCTAACTAATCTTGCTACTCTTCTCATTTTCCACACTCTTTCTAAGACAGTTATGTCTTAGAAAGAGTGTGGAGAATGAAAATTCTCCACACTCCTAAAATGTGGTTACAAAATTCCTAAAATGAGGAATTTTGCTAAAATGAGGTTACAAACCTGTAAGCAGTATTCCAGATATAATCTAACATTACCTTATTTATATAACAGGATAATCTCCTCTTTGTCTCTATTAGCAAAGTTCCTGTAATCATTGGGAGAATCTTAAGATGTTATAGCTGCCCATTTGTACTGCTCAAAGAACTTGAAGCCAGACTACACAATTACCCCTAAATCTTTTTCCTTGTCAACTACCTAGAATTTGGTACTTCCTAAATGGTACTGTCATTCCAGTATTACTGCTACCCAAATGCAGTACTTTGCATTTATCAAAGTTGAATCTCAACTGCCACTCTGTGTTTACTGATATCTGTGATTATCTACTGTACAAAGTTTATATCAGCAGCAAATTACTACTTGAAACATGTTGTTCAAATATTTATTTTGGGTTTGGGCTAATGAGATAATTTATAAAACAGCATGGCAAAATACTTTATATACTCTTGAGACATTTTAAATGTTAGTAATTCATATGGTTTTGGTGTGTTTTTTATATTTCCAGAAACTCAAAATCCTGCAATCCTAGTTTTCAGGGGCATGCATAAAAATACCAAATTGTTTTGTTTCTCCTGCTTCTAACACTTTTGTTACTATGTACTGCACAGTCTTTCTTATTGAATTTCCATCCTTCATCACAAAATGAGGATGGAGATATAATCTACCTTCTGCATCTGAACTCTATAGCCCTTTTCTAGAAAGAATGTTCTTATTTCACACATCTCGTACTAACTGAACAAGCAACTTCCTTTGAAACTGCTTGTGACAAAGGTTCTTTTGAGATGGAATGCCATCTAAACAAAATAAAACTGTTCACAATTGAGATTTCTAAAAGCAAAAAAAAAAAAAAACTTCCACCAAATCACTGATTTTTGATTGAATTAACTCAGTTCTCTCTATAGCACCTATATTTCCAAAAGTTTGCCCCCTTCCCCCAACTTTTCCTATATCAGTTTTGGTATTATAGAAAGAAGAAAAAGAACAGGATTTTTTTGTTTGTTTTTCATGCTAATATTTTATCTTTTTTTGAAAACCAACAATCCTGTGCTTTTTCAGTTTTCTTGTAGTCTATCTCTGATAATAATCCCATCATGTTTCCTATAAAATTGCCTCTTAGGTGTATATTTAGTTCATGAAATTGTTCTGCTAGTTAGAAATTAGTGTAAAATCTGACAGTGAATAAATGAAATATACTATCTCCAATACTATAAAGAGTTTTTGAATGAGATGAAGCATGATCCCTGAAATAAAAGCAAAATCTGGTTTTATCAAGTCAGTAGTAAGTTTTCCAAAATATGGATATATTCATGAAGCTTTTCATTACTTTTGACCAAAAATATGTTTAAATTACTTTTAAATATTCCAAATTATAATCAGCAGCAATATGAAAAAAAAAAAAACTTATATAGCATATTTAAGGGAATTACTTTAAATTGAATTTAAAAAAAACTGAAATAAACACTTACCTACATAAATCCTATGTGAGAATCGTCCCATAAGAATTAAAACAAAGACATGAAGAGGTATGAGGTTAATAATATATACATAACCACCCCAGGCTGATACCTAAAAATTAGATAATTGTAATAATCAATAATCAAAAACAATGCTTATTTACTTTGTTAATATCCATTATGGTGCTAAATCAATTGTTATGATTAATTTGGCAGTTCACATGAAGTAGAAAAATAAATCTTAATACAAAATAGTGATCTTTAACACAAATAATCTTTTAAGTTGCAGCTGATGTTTTTAACTGTGTGTAAAAGATAATAAATTCAGCAGTAGTAGCAGTGGTGGTGGTGGTAGTAGTGTCATGTGATGCAAGAAAGCAAGTGTATGAGCTTATGCAGCATCAGCTAAATAACCTGTATGGCAAACGGGTTAATTTGTCCTGTGATATTCATTTAAACAATGCTAATAAATTGTTTATACCAGTCTGCTGCCTGAATCACTTCATCTCAACCAAATAACTTACTCCCATATTCCGTTAGCTGTTAAAATTTGAAAAATTTGCAATATTCAATACCAAATCACTGGTCTATAACAATACAGTTTTGAATTTAGAATATCTATTAAAGCAATATTAGAATTTCTTTGAAATACAATCTTCAGCATTTAAAACTAATTCATAGATTTAGATAAAAAAAAAAAAAAAATTATGTACATTAATGTCAGTATAGCAAAAGCCACATTAACAAAATATTCAGTATAATGAAATCACTGCCCATTCCCTGCCAATTTATTTGTGTATCTTTAGGCAAAAAGATTTTATTTTAACAAATATCATAGAAACAAAAATCAGTTTAGCACATTAAAAATTCATACTACTACAACCAAAAAAAAAATAAGTACATAAATAAATTTAAAAAAAAAAAAAAATATATATATATATATAAAATGACAAAGATGCAATGAAATTACTGAAAGTCTTAGTAAACAGGAATGAGAAATTAAAATATATAAAAATAAAATACATACTGGGTTATGGATCCGGGGTACTACGGTAAACGTATAAAAAACCGGCACACATTAAAAAATAGACAAAAAGGTGATTATCAGCGTATTTGTGTATTTTGTAGGGAAGTTGAGCTATCAGGCGTAATAACCTGATAGCTCAACCAGGAGTGGGTGTCAGAGTACGTGTGAACAGACAAAGTTTTCACAGTTCCAGCAAATAGAGAAGTTTTTGCTTTTTTATTGACTTAAATTGGCATATTAATTTATTTTTTAGAGTTGCTTTATATTCCTAGTAACAATACTTTAGTTTAAATTGAATTTAGAGATTTTGTAAGGTTATTACTTAGTATTGGTAAGGGTATCAAAAATACACGTGTGGACAGGTTTTGCAGCTCCCGCAAACAAAAAGTTTTTAATTATACTTAGCCACTTTATTGACTTAATTGTTAGATTAAATTATTTTCTATAAGTAGCTTATAGACCTAGTCAAGCTCCGTAGTTTATTTTGAATTTAGATAGTGCGATTTGGAAAGTAAATAATACCTTGTGTCTCTAGATTAACCGTTCGTAACTTGCTGCCATTGTTATAAGATATGTGTGCTAGCGTAAGGTTTAATGGAAAACTAGATAGCAAGTATAGTAGTATCAATTAATCATTAAAATCTATTAATCTTATTAAATTTCATTGTCATTTGAATTGTACTTTTTTTTAACTAAAAAAATTTGGCGACCTAGTTATTACAAACGTAACATCATAAATTAATAATATAAGTTGACAGGGAATAAGAAAATCATATTACGTAACTCGGAGATAATATTCGACACCTAAATACATATATATATATATATATATATATATATATATATATATATATATATATATATATATATATATATAGTGTTATTACTGCATTGGGATATAGGTTTAGGATTATATTTTGTATTGAAATTTTATTGAACTTGAATAGAAATCATGCCTCAGACCAGAGCAGCAAAGCAAAAGGCTCAAACTAGTGGAAGTGCTGTGGCTCAGGGGAGAACTGAGGGGGGCACGATTGTCCTCTGAATCACAGTCTATTGAAATGCACTGCTTGTTTGATGTTTGTGGAGCAATCAGAAATGGGACATGATATTACCAAGGGAAATGTCTGTGTGTGTGCGCGCGATGTAAGGAGTGCAGGGAAATCAGGCAGCAACTCAGCATTGTTATGGGCTTATATGAGAGAGCTTGAAGGACAGGGTGGATGCCCTTGAAGGATTTAAACTGAGGGGACCATCAAGCTCTCAGCTGCCCACACCAGTGCCAGAGCTTGCACTTGAACATCACGCAACACCGCGACAACATCCAAGGCAGAATGCGCTGGTCCAAAAGGAAGTTGTTGTAGGTGACTCTATTGTCAGGGAAAAGGGGAACATATTGTGCAAAAAGGATAGATGGAACAGGACCAGGGTATGCCTGCCAGAGGCAAAGGTTGATGACGTTGTAGAGCAGATATCATCCTTTAAGGGCACAAAGGGTGATATTGATGTACATGTTGGCACCAATGATATTAAGAGTAGGAGACCAGCAGAATTACTTAACAAGTACAAGACAAGGCTCAAAAAAAGCCATGAATTAGGGTTGAATTTGAAAGTCTCTGCAATTCTGCCCAGACACAATAGGAGGGAGTATATGATGAGAGCCTTGTCGATCAATTCAGCCCTGGAGAGATAGTGCAAGGCTCAAGGGGTAGAATTTTTCTCAGCCTGGTCTGTGCTTGTTAACAGGAGAGACTGCTTCTACAAGGATGGAATACAATTAAATATAAAGGGTGCAAGAATATTTGCTGATGCTATCGAGGCAGAGTTAGATGGGTCGGAAAACTGCCAGCTTGGGGGGATACATGGACTAATAGATTAACAGTAGCCACTGGCAGAGGTAAGTGATTCTTGCGCTACTTCTATTGAAATCCAATTGAGCAGCAGCCTGGAAAGCAAGGCAATGGGGATTTCCAGACTGCTGGGAGTCATAGTGGAACAAGAAAATACATGGGCTGTGTTAGGGTAACTAAGAGTAGAAACAGGTGCATGTATACTTGATGTTTGTGGAGCAATCAGAAATGGGACATGATATTGCCAAGGGGAATGTCTGTGTGTGTACACGATGTAAGGAGTGCGGGGAAATCAGGCGGCAACCCAGCATTCTTATGGGCTTATATGAGAGAGCTTGACGGACAGGGTGGATGTCCTCGAAGGATTTAAATTGAGGGGACCATCAAGCTCTCAGCTGCCCACACCTAATGAATCTGATGAGTATAATGAGCATGTACACCAATGCTAGGAGTATAGTTAATAAATTCAATGAGCTTGAAGTGCTAGTCAAGACATCAAAGGCAGATATTCTTGTGATATCAGAGACATGGTGTCACACAGACATAAGCAGTACAGAACTGGAATTTGGGGAGTACAATGTGTACAGAAAGGATAGACAGGACAGGAAGGGAGGAGGGGTAATGCTGTTATTTAAGAAACACAAAATCTAAGGAAGTGCATCCTATTGATGTCAGTGGACAATGCAATGTTGAGTCTGTTTGGTGTGACACTGGGAAAGGAAAAATAAGAGTAGGTGTGTGTTATAGGCCTAATGAATCTGATGAGTATAATGAGCAATTGTGCAGAGAAATAGAGTGGGCCAGTAAATTAGTGTCTCATAACGGGGAATTTTAATTTCCTGGATATTGACGGTAATTTGTGGATTGGTTACTCCACATTAGAAAGGCTTTTGTGGATTTATAGGATGATTGTTTTCTACAGCAGCATGTTTGGGAGACAACTAGAAGGAATAATACTCTTGATCTGATTATCAGTAGTGATTCTTCATGCATCAAGAATCTGCAGATAAAGCAACCACTAGGTGGCAGTCATCACAGTGTACTGAAGTGGGATTTACTCAGAGATAACTACCATCAAGGGTAAAGGGAAGGGTTTTTGCTTTCGTAGAGGTGACTATGGTGATCTGAGAGAGTATTTAAATTCTATACGGTGAGACCAACTGATGATGTTACCAACAGCAAATTCAAAATGGGAAGTATTCGAAGAATTAACCTTGGAAGCTTCTAGGCTTTTCATACCAACAAAGAAATATTGTTCAAGATTTAGTCCTAAATGGATGTCAGATGAACTAATTAGACATGTGACAGAGAAGAAAAATGCATGGGATACATATCAATTAACATGTGACACAGAAGCCTATGATAGATATAAGCTGTTCTGTAACCAAGTTACAAAGGAGATTAGGCAGGCAAAAGCAGATTACAAAAAATCTTTGGCAAAGGATGCAAAGAAAAACAGCAAAGAGTCCTTTACTTATGTAACCTCTAGAAGGAAGGGGATGAATCATGTTTGTGCACTTGGTATTGATGGTTCAACTCTTGGTGATCCTGCTCAGGTAGCTAACAAACTAAATGAATATTTTGCATCTACATTCACACATGAGTTATTCAGGGAGGGGGAATGCCAGAGGTGTATTCAACTCTGGCAGTAAGCTAGATAATCTTGTAATAACTGAGAGTAAAGTGGAGGAGAAATTGTTGAAGATAAACATAAGAAAGGCACCTGGGGTGGATGGAATCTGTCCAGTATATTAAAGGAGGCGGCAAAGGAAGTAAGCAAACCCTTAGCCATAATTATGAGAGCTACCCTGGACTCAGGGGAGGTACCCATGGACTGGAGATGTGCAAATGTGACCCCAATCCACAAAGGTGGATCAAAGGGAGACACAGGTAATTACAGACCTGTTAGTTTAACTTCTGTTCCAGGGAAATTAATGGAGGCACTGGTTAAAAAAGCACTACAGGATCATCTAGACAAGACTTCAGTTATAGCTCGGACACAGTATGTTTGTTAAGGGGAAGTCTTATCTGACAAATTTGATTGGATACTATGATGTAGTCACAAAGGAACTGGATGCAAAGAATAACTTTGATATATTATCTATTTGGATCTTAGAAAGGACTTTGATACTGTTGCACATGGAAGACTGCTGCACAAATTGGAGCCAAATTTCTGCTATGGATAAAGGGATTGTTGAGTGGGAGAAGACAGAGTGGTAATCAATGGACACAGCTCATCGTGGAGTAATGTTATTAGTGGAGTCCTTCAGGATTCAGTGTTGAGTCAGTTGTTGTTTTCTGTATTTATAAATGATATTGATGATGATATATCAGGCTTAATGTCCAAATTTGTACACGATACGAAGGTTGGCAGGGTTGTTAATGACACTAATGACAGTACACTGCTGCAACAGAATCTAGAAAAGTTGAGCAGATGGGCTGAGAGGTGGCAAATGAAGTTTAACATTGACAAATGTAAAGTACTACATATGGGAAGCAGTAATCCCAGAGTAACGTATCAACTCTGTGGTACCACACTGACAGTGGTAGATAATGAAAGGACCTGGGGGGTAACTGTGCAGGCAGATATGAAGTTTTCTGAGCAGTGCAGACAGTCTGCAAGAGTAGCTCATAGTGTCTTTTCAATGATATACAGAAGTAATTTTCCTAGCAGGGAAAAGGAGGTGATTATTCACTTGTATAAGGCAATGGTCAGGCCACAACTTGAGTACTGTATACAGGTCTGGAGGAATCAATTTAAGAAGGATGCAGAGCTGTTGGAACAAGTACAAAGAAGGGCAACAAGATTAGTGAATTGAACAAAGGATTGCTCTTACGCAGAAAGGCTTTAGTTTTGCAAATTATAGTGTCTGGAGACTAGGCACCTGCGAGGCGATCTGATTGAGGTGTATAAAGCCTTGAATGGTTTGAACGTGCTCAATGCGGATGGGATTCTTCCTCTTGAGCAGAATAATTGCCCGAGAGGGCATAAATTCAAATTGAGGAGAGATGGTTATAGGATTGATGTGCGGAAATTTGCCTTTAGCCAGCGGGTGGTTGATTGCTGGAACAAACGTCCATCTGTCATCGTAAAAGTTGATAGCTTAAATAGATTGAAGGCAGAATTTGACAAACATTTGGAGCAAGTGGATGGGTAAAATAAGGTGGTTTTTTTTTTTTTTTTTTTTTTGGCTGATGCTATGTAAGCTTGCTTTCTTGCATCATGTGCCTTTGCTAATGCTAACTATAGGTGAATTGAGGGAACCTGTATGCTAAAAAAAAAATTTACCTGAAATAAACTGCAATTAATATAAGCATAATTATAGTAAGTACCTAAATTTATGGGTCTTAGGACTTTAACTACTTAGGACCCACAGCTTTAAGTATGAAGTAATGTTGGCTATGATGTATACTTATACTTTTTACGCATACATCATAATATTAACAGAGACCTGGCTTATTGCAGTGGCTCCTACGATTTTCGCTGCCGACCCTCAGTCGAAGTAGTTAAAGTCCTAGGACCCACAGCTTTAGGTACTTACTATAATTATGCTTATATTAATTGCATTTCATTTCAGGTAATTTGTTTTTTTTTTTTTTTTTGTTTTTTTTTTTTTTTAAAGCATACAGGTTCCCTCAATTCTTCCATGGTTATTAACACTTGATAGCTCAACTCCCCTACAAAATACACAAATACACTGATAATTACCCTTTTGTCTATATATATATATATATATATATATATATATACACACAGTAAACCCCCGCTATTCGCGGGGGTTACGTTCCTGAGAAATGTCGCGAATAACGAAAACACGAATACGGAGTTATGGCTCCCATAGTAATAAAGGGGTTCCGTTCCAAAGTATGAAATATATAAGAAAAACTAGTCTAAAATTTTGTCTATGTATGTATTATATGTACCTTCATATTATGAATATGTACATAGTGAAATGCAAGCATATGGCGTCGAAATGAAAATAAGAAACAATTTAATATTAAATGTAATATTTATTAGAAATTTCAAACAAATCTTTCAAACCAGTGCCTTTGCTAGCAAAAAAACTTATCCCGCCAGTGCTATCACCAGTTTCGCTAAAGTGTTGATAAAGGATATTTGCCTTTTCACGAATGATGAGTGAACTTAACGGAATTTTATTGAGTTCGGTCTTCTATCCACAGATTTAAAGCTTTTTTCCATTTTTTCAAATTTAACATCACGAGTTACAAAGCAAATTTTTGAAGCAGTTAGAGCGTTTTCACAGACACTACGGCAGATTTTTTCTTCCGATTTTTTGATTGATCGTACCGTTGACTCATTGATTTTATAATGTTTTGCCACTGAGGAGACACTTTCACCATTAGAAATTGTCTAATAACTCAATTTTATTCGCTAATGTCATCACCACCTTCTTTGATCTTTTTACTTTCCCTTGTTATTCGTAGCCATATTTTTGTAGGGTTAGAAAAGAATTTATCCACAATAAAGTCACTTTCTTCTGTTAACACACTCGAAAAAGCCTGTTTTACACTGCAAAACAGTAGATTTATCATTTTTGTAAGCATATCAATTTATAAATTGATAAATTTATTCAATTTATAAGCATATAAATTAAAAGCAAACGACAAAACCTTCCATGACAAGCGCATAACACATACTGAACAAGGATTAGCGAGAAACATCCACGCTCGCGATTTTGTCACCCCTCTCCCCCCACCCACTCAGCACTGTTTTGACCTGGAAAGATAATTCTAGCCACGCCCATGTTTTTTTTATGGCGGAAAATATTCATGGCGCTTTAAAATTCACATTTTTTTAGGTTGAATTTTATATTAAATCGGCGATCGCGAATACGCAAAATGCGGGGGTTTACTGTGTGTGTGTGTATATATATATATATATATATATATATATATATATATATTAATTTATAAAATATATTTACTTATTTAAAAAAACAGATAAAATTACTGGTCAGGACAGATTAATGCCATCAGAGATGATTTAACATTGCATTTGTCTGAGAATATACAAATATTTAATTTAATATATACAAAGGGTACTAGGAAAGTTTTGCAATACAGCTTTGTTTATTTAATTTTTTCAAAGTAATTTCCTCTACATTCAATACACCTCTCCATCCTCCGAAACCAATCTTTAAACCAGTTCTGCCAAGTTTCTTTAGGGAGTAAAGCACACTCGTTGTCCCAAGCCCGTAGAAGGTCCTCATCACTGGAAAACCGCCTCCCTTTTAGCTTCATTTTCACATGCGGGAACAGTGCAAAGTCGCAGGGAGCAAGGTCTGGACTGTAGGGAGGGTGCTCGAGAAGTTTCAGTCCTGTCGGGTCAAATATTCGGTACAGGCTTTGGCGCGGTGAGCTGGAGCATTATCGCGATGGAGGTACCAGGTGTCCATTCTTGACTTTGGCCGCAGGTTCTTCATAGATCCAATGACTTTAGGCAGGCATTGTTCAGTATACCACTTAGCTGTGACTGTCTTCTGCGTGTCCAAAACGACACATTCCACAATTCCACTCGATTTGAAAAATACAGCTATCATTTTCTTCTTTACAGATCGGGATTTTCTGACAATTACGGGTGTGTCGTCATCATCAAAGACCCAAACTTTGTTTTGAGCCTTGGTCGGCAGATCGTAATAGTACAGCCAAGTCTCGTCACCTGTCACGATGTTGTTCACATACCGAGATTGTCCCTTATCAAACTTTTTTAACATCTCCCGGCACCAAGTCACACGTCGTGTCATCTGCTCTTCAGTCAGTTGATGCGGCATCCAGAGAGAACAAAGTTTCTTCACGTGCAAATGATCTTGCAGAATCGAACGAATTGTTGGTGCATTTAGGCCCAAAGTACCCTCTATCTGTTGGTAGGTTACTCGCCTGTTTTCGTCAAGCATTTTCCTCACAGCAGTAACGTTTTCCTCCGTAACTGACGTTCGTGGCCTTCCCGGCCTCTCAGAATCCTCCAGAGTGAAATTTCCCCTTTGGAATTCTCTATACCACCTGAATATCGTTGTACGATGTGGACAATCATCATCTAGTGCAAGAGTCATTTCTTCTAAGCACTGGTCTATGGTTAAACCACGCACGAAATTATACCGCAAAACTGTCCTTATCTCATTTCATGACCATGATGCCATCGCAAGCACTTTACACTCTCACTACTAATGAATAACTGAGCCCATCGACTTGGCGCGGCGGCTACTATGCACGTATGAACATGTCTCAACATGCAGCAACAAGCAGCTTCCTGTGATTCATTGTTGCGTCATATTGCAAAACTTTCCTAGTACCCTTTGTATAGCATAAAATGGAGGTGAATATCCGCAACTTACAAAGGACCCTATCAGCCTCTATATATAGTGCAAAGCCAATCAAAATCATAATCAAGCCAATCAAAATCATTATTGGTTTATGCCATCACTTTGCTATTTACCGGTTCATTTTTCTAAAGAAACAGAAAAACTTGTGTATATATTTTAATAATGTTTAAGTTTTTTTTGGCTATCTGTAGGGCTAGCAGTTATTTTTGCCAGTCTGCCATTATTTTCATATTACGTAATTTCAGATAACAGATTATAATATGAATTATTATCAACTCTAAATTCAGCTTTGCATAATCTAATTAAAACTTAATACTATTATTTATACTATATTTAGTATATCATAATATGGTTAGGCTGGCATATACTAGCAGAAACAGATAGCTTAAATTGTTATTGATGGCATGTTTGAGAGGTGCTAGCCCCATGATGATGTGCCTTTCGACGTATGCCTATTTCGATAATAACTGTTAAAATTTGGTATTTTTCTGTATTTTGTATTATGATTTTGATTGGCTTTGCTCTGTATATAGAGGCTGATAAGGTCCTTTGTAGGTTGCAGATATTCACCTTCATTTTATGCTATATCTATTGTATTAAATAAATGTGTGTGTGTGTGTGTGTGTGTGTGTGTGTGTGTGTGTGTGTGTGTGTGTGTGTGTGTGTGTGTGTGTGTGTGAGATCATTAAAGAAATTTATAAAAAGGAAAATCTTTAAACAATGATGCATTTTTTGATCTTTGATATTTAGCATTTGGCAATACTCCAATGATTTACTCAGTTCTTAGTTGCTTGTTTGAAATTAGTGGCTTCTGATCTGTCTACATTTGTAGTCTTACTTGAGTAATTCTGAAAGTGACAGGAGTTGTTTATGTGGAGTTACATATTTAGTGAAACAAGCTAGTAGTGATGTGCCAGCATTAAAATTGTTTTTTTTTTTCCAGTTGTATATAAAAAAAGTTGTTTACATCATATAATCCAAGGGGTGTGCTGGTTACGGTATTATAAATTTGAAAGTGCAAGAGATTGTAGTCTCACATTTGTATCCCCGCCCCCCAGCAGAATTAATAAAAGCTTTATTTTGTTGAAAATAACCAGAATTAAAATACACAATTTTTACATTTTTTAAATTTTATAAAACTATAATTAATAATTTAATTGCTATAATTATTAATATGTAACTTTTAGAACACTTAAGGTGTTCTAAAAGTTGCTCTTTGACCTACGACACCCATATCATAAGTCGATTGTTGCAAGTCAAACTTTTTTTTTTTTTGTACATAAAGCATTTATTTCTTTTTTTAATAAATTGTTTATTTATTAAACAATTTTTCCTTTCTTTTTTATCCCACTGTACAAGGGCACATTTGGAATACTGTGTTTAAGTAGGGAGATCTCATCTGAAAAAAGACACTTAGCTTTTTGAAAGAGTCCAAAGATGGGAAACTCAAATGGTGAAATCAGCAGAAGGATGACCATATTAGGAAAGACTGATTATGTGAGCTACAGAGATGGGCAACCAGGCACCTCAGAGGTGACCTGATTGAGGTTTACAAAGCTCTGAGAGGGATTAGTAAAATGAATGAAGGTGGAATTCTCACTGTTATAAAGAATTCCAGAACTAGAATTCAAATTACAGGGGTTAAGGTTTAGATTTTATGTAAGAAGTTTTCTTTTAGCCAACAAAGTCATTGATTGTTGGAAGAAGTTGCCCTCGCAGGTAGCTGAGACTGATAGTCTGAATAAATTCAAAGGTTGACTGGATACTTACCAGTGTGAGGAGGGAAGCATATAATTTGTGTTTTCTTATTTTTATTTATTTATTTTTTTCCAGCACAGCATAAGCAGAAGGATATAATATATATATATATTAGAATAAGGTTTAAAATAATAAAATAATGCCAGCAGTACGGCAAGACAAGAGCGAAAAAACAAAATTAAACCTAGATTCAAATCTAAACAGGGAGGGAAGAGAAAGGTAACAAGAATAAAAATATATTGCAACGGAAACTCTAAATTAATTTAGAAAATCTAATTATACGAATAATAATTCATTGAAATTTAAAGCCAATTAAATAGAAATTTAGCGATGCCCCCTCTGATGGGCACCAGGTTCAAATTTATGTGAAATATCACCAAACAGAGATTTAAACCATTCACAATAAACCAAAACAAAACAAAAATAGACTGACCATTATGCCCCATCTCAACAGAGGACCACAAGGCCAATAATGGTCAGGGAATCGCTGCATTTCGAACGCTAAACAAATCGCCGCAAAGGCAAAACGATCGCAAGATTAGTCCACCACACCGATCCCCAGATTGAATCGCCAATGCAGGGAATTGAACAGCGGTGGTCCTGATGCAGCGAAAATCAAAAATAGAACAGACAAGAGCACTCTAGTGCAAAGCCACACAACTGACAAAGTAAACTTAACCCGTTTATATAAACGAATAATAAACTATAGATGGCAGTACAGGCGCAGCGTTAGCAATTCGCCCAATACTATCATGTGACAATTATATTTAAATAATGTTGGAAAAGAAGTATTACTTAATAAAAATAAAAAGGAGGGTACAGCACACATCAGAGGCAGCAAAAAGCATATTCCTCTACATGATGCTTGAAATATAGTTGTATAAATTAGAATAAGGTTTAATATAATAAAATAATGCCAGCAGTTTTTTACAATTTTTTATTTTTGTTTTGTTTTATTGTGAATGGTTTAAATCTCCGTTTGGTGATATTTCACATAAATTTGGACCTGGTGCCCATTAGAGGAGGGACCGCTAAATTTCTATTTAATCGGCTTTAAATTTCAATGAATTATTATTCATATAATTAGATTTTCTAAATTAATTTAGAGTTTCCGTTGCAATATATTTTTATTCTTGTTACCTTTCTCTTCCCTCCCTATTTAGATTTCAATCTAGGTTTAATTTTGTTTTTTTGCTCTTGTCTTGCCGTACTGCTGGCATTATTTTATTATTTTAAACCTTATTCTAAATTTATATGACTATATTTCAAGCATCATGTAGAGGAATATGCTTTTTTGCTGCCTCTGATGTGTGCTGTACCCTCCTTTTTATTAAGTAATACTTCTTTTCCAACATTATTTAAATATATATATATATCTTTGATGTCATAAACATGTTACTCAATTTCAGGGAGCATATGATGCCATTATCATATACTGTTGTTACAGCATGAACTCTTACTGCATGCAAATGTTTGTGAAACATTTGCATGCAGGAATTCATCTCATGGAAGTTTCTTGAATTTCATGAATATCAGTCATAAGGACTCATGTCCAGTAACTTTTCTCTGAAGTATTATTATAAGTTTTTAATTTTGCATACCCCCTTTCTATGGATATAATACACACTGACTTGCATTGTAGCTTATAACCCTATTTTTTTGTAAAATAAATATATTCTGTTATATAATATTCTTATATAACAATGAAGATTAGTAATAACCATATGGCAGAAGGAAGCCAGACCTCTGCTCTTCCCCACCCAAAAAAAAACAAACTACTCTTGTATTTCCCATCATCTGACAGGTACCAAACCAGCTGGTCTTTGAACTTCTGCAAGCCATCATCACCAATTACCCATGGAAGCAAATTATTCCAATGATTAACAACTTGCTGGCCAAATAAAAAATTCCCACAATCCAATCTGTCTCTTTCCCCTTGTTTGAACCTGTACTGTATGGGTTTAGCATCACTTAATGTCAAAAATAATAATTTCACCTTAATTCATTTTACTTTTCTCACCCAGAGCTTAATATAGCTTAATTTATATAAACATAGTTGCAACTATTGACTCAAAAAGCTGGAGATCAGCCAATTATAAGCAGGATGAAACAGGAGATTTTTCAGAATTTTGTAGCATTCAACACTGCACCAAAAATTAAATTTCAATGACAAAATACACATTTTATATTAAAACACAGCTACAGGGATGTTTACTAGTACATTATGCTTTCAAACATTAGCTTACCTAGGATAATTCTGTCTGTGAATTTAGTTTTGATTATCTACTATACATCAACTGATTATGACTGCCTTGAGAAAGACATTATTGCAGATTTTTGCACCCCTTCAGAGTGAATGCTAAGTCAAAGTTTTGTTTATAAAAACAGTGCTGCTGGTTAAGCTTGGCTGTCAAGATCATTTCCAAAGCTTCACTAGAAAAAGATCAGAATTAAGTTTTATTTTCACCTGGTTAAAATAGGTTGAAATGAGGAATAATTAAAATACCAAGAATGATTTTGGATAATTTGTCATATTTCATGCTTCCTTGTGCACTTGTCATTTCCCCAACTAAGGACCACTGTACATAGATTCATTCTTCTTTCATAACAGCATCTGGTAGATTGACTGAAAAGTGATACTGTAAAACATTTACTATTTAACTTTAGCAATAGTCTAGAAGAAAGAATGGAAACTTTCCACAAAAATTTTAAAATCTGAAAATAACGTGCTACCAATTTGTGAAATCTTTACTACCTAGGCATTTGCAAGAACATTTTTAAATGGAATTTTCATACCATATAGTCATGGGCAGCAATAAAGTATTTCCTCACTGAACAAACAGGATATTCTCCTGTTTTAGACTTTAATTAACCTTTGCAGAAAAAATTCCTACAACTGTCACAATCGTTTGTTCACAAGAATCATCAGAACCAAAACTGAAGTGGAAGATTTAAAAACGTTTTAATAAACATAACATAAACATAGCATAATAAACATAACATTCTTCAAGATATCCAGGAGTAATGACCTCAGTACATGAATGTGAGATACATTGGATTGAAGAGTCAGATTAAATTGAATATCTGACTCAGACCTGCACCCAATCATCTCAAAGACTAAATGCAGAAAACATTACCCTACAAATCAATAAGCATTTCATATTTTTCTAACAAATCTTATTTTTCTGAATTCATGCTGATTGAATCATCTTGTAGTATTTCACATTGTTTACTGTATTCCAGCATAATCATGCCATTTTGGACTGGAACTGATGTGAAAGTTTTAACAATGTTTTTCTTAGAAAACACATTGTTTTAGAAAAAAAATCCTAACATTTGACGCCGTTTGCTATCAGGAACACGCTACAGAATTTATGATATGCAACACTGCATGTCAAATTTCATGCTGGATTCGTGACAACAAAAGGAATTGAACTTTCTCGGGAATTTTTTTGAAAATTAAGTATTTTTTAGAAAAACAACATTAAAGTTTCACAATGTCACTTCTGATATCTGAAAATGATATCAGAGAAATAATCAAAATTATATGATTACACCAAAATATATTAAATACTAAATCATACTCAATATAATCAACAAATTCAGAAAATAAATATTAAATAAACATGAAATGTCGGTTGCTTCATAATGTACCCCCCCATCTATACAATAACAGTGCAGGAGAAACTTATGTTATGTGATGATGAGATGCAATTATTATTCACAAGAAACATTCAATATGACTGCAGTTTACACTAGAATTAAGTTCCCCTCACCCCAATAGGAATGAATGAAGGCAATTCCCCAACACAGCTCAATTTTCTTTTTTTTTTTTTCCCATCTGAGATAGTTTCACTTTGAACATCAATCCTATACAGAGGTAATTTAATACAAATGTTATTTAATAAACTTGCCCATCACTTACCATATAAAAATAGGCTACTGCTGTCCATGCTGCCCAATAGATTGTACCACTTTTTACTGCTCTCACCTAAAAAAAAAAAAAAAAAAAAAAATGCACTGTATGCTTCAAAATATGACAGTACATTCCAAGTAATAATAACATCAGTTTAATGGCCAACAGAAACATATACAGTACAACCATTGTGTAAACATGTGTAAATCTGTGGATCAATCCAGCAGACACCTCCAGCCTACAGGACAGATCCACAATAAGAAACATTAAAACACATCAATTCATCATACACATAATCAAATGAGCTAAGAAATGGCAGTTGAAGTTTAACATTGACAAATGCTGGGGTTACTGCACATAGGTAGCAATAACCCCAGAGTAACTTATCAACTCAGGGTAGTGGAAAACGAAATTCTATGAGCAGTGCAAACACTGCCAATACTTATCAAGTTTTGTCAATGATATACAGAAACTTTGTAGCAGGGATAAGGAGGCAATCATCCCTTTGTATAAGGCTGCATCTTGAGTACTGTATACAGATCTGGAGGCCTCACTTTAAGAAGGATGTAGATCTGCTGGAACAGGTGCAGAGAAGGGCAACCAAATTGGTGAAGGAAACAAAAGGGTGTCTTACCTTAGTTCTGCAAATTGCAGTCTTGAGACTAAGCACCTGCAGTGAGATCAGATTGAGGTGTTTAAAGCCTCGAATGGATTGAGTAAGCTGAATGTTAAATGGTATTCTCTCCACTTACTGAGACTACACACATAAGGGGGAATAAATTCAAGTTGGCGAAGTATGGTTACAGTATAGATGTGCGGAAGTTTGCCTGCAGCCAGTGGGTGGTTGATCGCTGGAACAGGCTTCCATTTGTCATTGTGAAAGTGGATGGGTTGAATAAACTCAAGGAAGAACTAGACAAATTCTTGGAAGGTACAGATGGGTGAACATTTTTTTTAGCTAAAACTATATAAGCTTGCTTTCTTGCATCATTTGTGATTATACTACTACTGCTACTCCATATAAAAAGATAAAAATTAAATTTTAAAATAAGACAATATTTTTTAAAAAAAATAATATGAAAGTGATTCTTGCACTGTTTCTACTGTAACATACAGCAGTAAGGTGTTAGAGATTACAAGGCCTGCTGGGGGGTCTTCACATGACAATCAAATAAATGAGCTGTGTTAGGATCACCAAATCAAAAACAGGTGCATGTATACTTGCTTGAACACTAATGGTAGGAATGTAGTAAACAAATTTGATGAGTTTGAAGTACAAGTTAGGTCATCATGGAAATTGTAGGGTTATTGGAGAGATGATGCCACTCAGACATAAGGAATGCAGAATTTGAATATGACGAGCATAATATATACAAAAAGGACAGAAAGAGAGGAAGAAGTTGCTTTTAGTTAAGAAGAACAAAATTCAGCTGACATGGGGGGGGAGAGTCAGTGTAACAATGAGTCAATTTGGTGTGACCATCACTAGGAAAACAAAAATGAGTGGCAGTGCATTATAGCCCAAATGACTGTGATGAGTATAATGAATAACTCAGTTAAGTAGAGTGGGCCAGTAGATTGAAATGTCTTAAAATGGAGGGGGGGGACTTCTGTTTTCTATAGCAGCCTGTTATAAGGCAACAAGAGAAGCTGTGACAGTTCTTCATACTTAAAGAGTATGCAGATAAGTGAACCACTAGCATACAGTGATCATAATACAAATGATATGGGATCTACTTACAGATATAACTAACGTCAAGGTTAAAGGGTGGGGATTTTGCTTCTGTAAAGGCAATTATAGTCGTCTTACACTATGTTTAAATTCTTTTCAGTGGGGCAACTGCTGAAGTTACCAACTGAAAATTCTAAATGGAAGGCATTCAAGAAATAATAATTGAAGCTATACACTTAGCTTTTTGTACTAAATAAAGAGATTGTTCAAGGTTTAGACTTAAATCAGATGAACTGATGAGACTTGTAGCAGAGAAGAAAAATGCACTGGATGATTATAAATTAGCAGGGAACATAGAAACCTATGGTAAGAACAAAATAGTCTGCAATCAAGTCACTAAAGGTGGAGGTTAGGCAAGCTAAGACAGATGAGATGTCCTTGGCTAAAAATGCAAAGAAATGTAGCAGAGCATGTTTATATTAACACTACAAGGAAAGCTATGGCCACCAGATATGAATAGAATAGCTACTGATGATCTTAAAAGATATTTTTTGGCTAAATGACTAAGAGTATGAAGGAGATTGCTTATGCATGGGTAATGTTTACACATCATTTCTACTACCAAGGTAGTTTTTAATGCATCATTTAAATTCCCCATTTGGAAACATGTTGTAAATACCTTCACAACAAGTTTACAAAGTAGTGCATACCTTGAAAAAGTAACACCACCTATGGAGAAGACTAATGTTACTTATTCTCATAGGATACCCAGGCGGCACTGTTTCGAATCTTGTTGGCCTCTCATCGGTAGGTGGGCAGGTATCCTGTTGTTGCAATAGTGACAACCCAATTATGAAGTATAACTCCACAATATGAGAATGCCTGATGGTGTACGTGGTTTAATCTAAAAGGTACTTCTTGGTTAAATGCCTAAGAGTATGAATGAGGTTGCTTATGCATGGATAATGAACACACATCATTTCTACTACCAAAGTAGTTTTTTAATACAGTCAGTCCTCGTATAGCACGATAGTTGTGTTCCTAGAAACCCTCGTGCAATGCAAAATCATGCAAAATAAACAACAGGCCCTATGGAAAAAAGAGTTAGGTGCCGGCCACCCAAGATTGAACACACATTTGTAACCAAAACATTACCAAACACAATAAATAATCGTAATAAAATTCTTATGTATTTTATTACGACTATTAAGTAATAAAATATTACTAATGCTTTTGCTTCTATCGTAAGAAAACTTGTTTTTTGTTTGATTTTCTATCCAAACAGATGACAGCCGTTCCATCTCTTCCAATTCTTTGTGTCTTAATCTAATAGATTTTAATTACACTTTGAGTTGTTCCTGCTATGAAAGTTTTTTATTTTCTCTGCATTCTTTGTAATTCTCGGCGTTGCCTCATTTAGGTCTGTAGCACGTGCAATATCACAGTCTTTCATTTCGCTCAAAGCGTTTCACAATTTCATATTTTTTCTCTATCGACAAAGGTGGACTGGCCATAAGCCTTACCACGGAAACCCCGGTGGGACGGAGGCCAGTGTGATTTTGGCCATAAACCATAGTATGAGGCCACTATAAATATTCCTGGGTAAGAATTTTTGACCCAGTCCGCCTCTGTTTATCGATATTGCTTTTCTTTTTCTCTGTGAATCTGCAGTGTCTTCACCAGGACACTTCCTTTTCACACCTTTTAAGTATTTTACTCATTTTTAGGGAATAAAGCACAATTACAAAAGGAGGAGGCACGCTTGATACACAAACAAAGCTGCACGCTTGTAGCAACTGAATAAACAACCCCGTAAAGGCAGAGATACACTATTAACACCTCGCATTTTACTCAAGCACATTTCTAGGGGTTACTACCATAAAACAATAAAAACAATTTCCATTTACGTTTCTGCTAGTGGAATCTGTTATAAACTGGTAGTAAACTCTATCTAATTACATTTGCGATTATACCGATAGCTGGAATTGTGTTGGTTTTTATGTTATTATGGTGAAATGTGTTTCCCCTTCACCGATATAAAACACAAATACATTTTCAGAATCTTCTCTTCATTTCTATCGTGTTGCGTTCGGTTGGGGTGATTCTGCATTCGACTGCCATTTCTTGTAAATGCAAAGGTGAATTGTGCATAAGCGAATTCAGTTCGTGTTATATAAGATATCATTCCCCTATTTATAAATAGTGTATGATCGAATTCTTGTAGTGTAAACACGTGTTATACGAGGACTGACTGTACATTGTTTTAATTTTTTTAAAATAATTAAATGCACAAGGCATAATACTTTAAGAGTTTAGTATCTATATAATATCGGTGTTTTGATACACCATAGACACTCTTAAAAAAAACTACAAATCGCACAATAGACAATGATACATCATAGACACTCTTAAAAAAAACTACAAATCGCACAATATGAGAGATGCCTTTTGGCATCTCTCATATTGTGCAACTCACTTCACAACTGGGTCGTCATGTCTGCAATACTAGGGTACCTGCCCACCCACTGATGATAGGCCAATAGCCCTGAAACATGTCTGGGTGGTGGTACTCACTGAGAATAAGTAACAATAGCCTTCTCTATTAGTGAAGCGTTACTTATTTGAGGTAGTGCAGCATCATGGCAACTCGTCGTGAAGGCAGAGCACAATATGAGAAAGAGCAAATTATGCCCACAACAACTACTTTGTAGTTTTTTGAAGAGTGTCTATGGTGTATCAAAACACCGATATTATATTGTTTTAATTATATCTCATATTGTGAATACTTTCACGAGTTGCCATGCTATTGCACTACCTCGAATAAATCATGCTATACCTATGGAGAAGACTACTGTTACTTATTCTCGGCAGATACTACTACCCAGACGACACTGGTTCAAAGCCTGTTGGTATATTTTTTCATACTCTTAGGCATTTAGCCAAGAAATATCCTTAAGATTAAACCACACGCACGCACACACACCCCACCATCAGGCAACTCTCATATTGTGGAGAGTTATACTTCTTAACTGGGTCAGTATTGCAACAACAGGGTACCTGCCCACCCACCGATGAGAGGCCAACAAGCTTCGAAATGGTGGTATCTGGGTGGTGGTATCTGCCAAGAATAAATAACATTAGTCTTCTCCATAGGTGAAGCATTACTTATTCAAGGTATTGCAATACCAAGGCAACTCGTTGTGAAGGTGTTCACAATATGAGATATAATTAAAACGATGCATTAAAAATTAACCACCTTGGTAGTAGAAATGATGTGTGTGCATTATCCATGCATAAGCAATCTCCTTTATTGATGATACTGTTTAGAATGCTGACAAAATAAATAAGTATTCTGCATCTACATTCATGCAAGAAGAATTTTCAGGGACGGGAAGTGGGTGAGAAAGGGGAAGAGAAACTGCTGAAGTCAAAATTAATGTATCTAAGGCTAACAGGACCTGTCCAGTTATATTAATGTGTTCACTGCCCTTTATGTGTTCCTTGAGATGCTTCTGTGGGGCATTTCCCTCGGCACACTGGAAAGTAGGCAATGTTTTTTAGTATATGGATTTCATCTGTGAAGAATCATTACTCCAAGTAACACTGGCATCTGTTGTTTGTAGCATTCTAAAATAAACAGATGCAGTTGAATGAGATTCAGCACATCACTTGAATAGAATTCTATTTCAGTATCAGATGACATTATAAAAAGCTGATTCAATGTTGTTTCCTTAGCCGATTCCTTTTCAGTCCGCTTGTCCCAGGCTGTGGATCCATTATAACAACCTTCAGGGTAAAATTTTATAGGAAAACACTTTTTACACAAAATTTAATCAGCAGACTCAGTTGTTCACATGTGCCATTCCTTTTACAGAGCTCATTTAACTGGCTGCAATTGGCTAAAAATGGGTCAGTTGAATGGACACATCTACATTAAGGCACAAAAAATTCAGTTGCATTTTGGATGCAAATTTGCATTCTGGCAGTGAACATGTTAAATGAAACAGCAAAATAGCAATAATTAGAGCATTCTTGGATTCAGGGAAGGCTCTTATATAGGGTGTTTCATAAAGGATGCAACAGTATTATAGAAATTTTAACAAATCACACAAAAGGGAAATAAATTACACATACTTTTACCTTTACAATGGAAAGAAATTACACAACCTTTACAACAACTGTTGGAAATGGTTTCCACTCGCCTGGATGCAGGTTCGTACCCTTTTCATGACATTTGCAGCCACCTTACGTAATGTTTGCAATCTCTTTTTCAGTGTTAGCCTTCAATTCGTCAAGAGTATGAGGATTGTTGTGAAACACTTCACTTTTTAATCGTCCCCAAAGAAAAAAAAAATCTGGAGGAGTAAGATCTGGAGATCTTTGGGGCTACAAGTTTTTTTGAGATCAAGCAATCTCCAAAAAATTTCTGTAACATAGCCATAGTTTCATTTGCTGTATGGCAGGTCACACCATCTTGTTGAAACCAACATTCTTGTTCATTCACCTCCAACAATGCAATAAACTGTTGGATTATGTCACAATAAACTTCTCCATCCACAGTTTTGTCAACAAATATAGGCCCTACAACACGACAGCATGAGATGGCGGCCCAAACCCCAATTTTGAAGGTATGTAATGATCATTCGTGATACGCATGTGGGTTTTCACTGCTCCATATTCGGCTGTTCTGACTATTCACATAACCAACCAAGTGGAGAAACAAGCCTCGCCACTAAAATAAACACGATCCAACACTTCAATTCCATTTTCATCAAGTATTCAATGACAATACTATACACGTTTTTCATGGTCAGGTTTTTTCAGTTCCTGAACTGACACCGATATGGTAAGCATGCAATTTTAACTTCTTTGTAGCCCTGAAAACAGTAGTTGGTGACAGTCCGGTTTTAGAAGATAACTTCCTAAGCGATTTTCTTGGTGAGCGGGTTAAAACGTTCATTCAGATCATCCAGAACATTCACAGTTAACAGTGATGGCTGACCGGGGCTCATTTTGTCCTCCACACTCCCAGTCCCACTAAAATTTCGCAATTATACGCAATATTGCTGACATTGGGGACAAACACCCGAGGAAATTTCATCTGAAACTCGTCTTGCACACATTTATAAGATTTATACGCAAAGTAAGGCTCCACAATGGACTGGATGCCTGACCAAAACTAATGCATGTTACGGTTATTCAACTACTTACCTCGGGTAAACTTGGATGCAGTGCTCACTGACACTTCAAACTTGACATAACATTTGCTTGCCCGTAAGTTCTACCTTCTTCATTTTAGGGTTGCATCTTTTTTAAGAAAGGCCCTATACATTGGAGGCATGCAAAGGGTAACATTAGCATTTACAGATCTGTAAATGCCATTTCTGCTCCACATTATTTTCATAATGAAGTAGTTAAAGGAGTATTGCAGCATCACCCTAACAGGAATGGAACTATATGGAAATCATAACACTTTCTTGTTAAATAGGAATCCTGCCAGACCAATCTGATTGGCTACTATTACAAATGAGTAGCAAAGAAACTAGATACAAACAATTTTGACATAGTGTATTTAGATTTTAGTAGAGCTTTTTAGACACTGTTCCACATAAAAGAGTGCACTACAAATTGGAGCAGTGTGGCACTGAAGGCAAGTTATTGTTATGGATAAAGAGAAGATTGAGCAACAAAATACAGAGGGTAATATAAATGAGTGCTGCTCTCCCTGGATAAATGTTACTAGTGGAATCCCTTAGGGTTCAGTGCTGAGCCCCCCTTACTGTTTACAATATTTATTAACAATATTGATAAATCACATATCAAGCTTATTATCTAAGTTGGCAGATGGTACAAAAGCTGGTAGGGTGATTAGTTACAGAAATCAAGGCATACTACTGCAGACAGACTCAGAAAAGTTAGGTATATGGGCTGAGAAGTAGCAATTAACATGTAACATTGATAAATTCATGATAGAGCGTATGGGCAGAATAAAATACCACTTAGGTAGTACCACTCAATAGGGTGGTGCCAATCTCCAGAACGTCCAGCCTCTGATCCCCAAACTTAGCTATATGCCCTTGAAAATGTTCTTCCATGGTTTCAGAACAACAGGGCTTAAGTAACCCCACTGCACCAGCCCTACCAATGAACAGTCTATGTTGGTTGGTGTAGTGTCTATGATGGTTGGTTGTTGTGCACACAACAACCAACCATCATAATCAGAGTTTTCCACATCAGCAAATTAGGTCATATTGCACCATATATATATGCCTGAAAATTGTGTGTGCTGTGGTCAATTTGTTGCTTGCTGGTTGAAAAATCCAAGTTATTCTGGAGAAAAAAAAAAGCATACTATCCTAACCTGAGATCAAATAACTCAGTATGACTGAGTTATTCGAAAAAAGACCCGCAGAAATTCCTCTCATTATTGATGGAATTCAAATTCAGGTCTTCTCCACCTGGTATGGGTTGGAGGCGATTATACCAACTGTGCTACCCACAAGGGCTCTGAATATGATTGAATATATTGCTTCTGATTATGAACTTTGCACTGAGTGCAAAGTTCATTTTTTCTTGTTTGGTTCAGTTCATTATTTACTGTCCAGATTTAATTCTTTCCATCCCTGCCAACGATGACAGTGCAGTAAGTGAAAGAGGTTTCTGCATCTGGACCAAGAAAGTAAAGTACAGCTGAACCCATTAACTGCTAATATACTATTTCCACAGAATAACTTCCAATTACTTTCTGCTGTCCTCAATAACTACAACTTATTTCTCGTGCACAATTAGGCTGGCCAAAAACAATGAGAGCAATATGAAAAAAAAGATGCTATTCCTCTGCTATCACTTCTTTTGTTTAGTGTCTCTTCTACACTACCTTGTTAGTTATTGATTCTCCCTCCCTTTGCTGGCACTTTGCTTCATTGTTTAATTGCTCACTTCCCCGTCACATGGGTATGGTTCACTTTGACCAATTCACACCTTCACCCCCCCTCACTTTGGGTTGCTTCAACTATTATAAATATAGTCTACAGCCGTGGTGGCGAACCTATGACACATGGGTCAGTATCTGACCCACGAAGGCTTTGTAAGTAACCCACACGTTTATTGTAATATTGGCCTACTTTTTTTTAATTATAACAGAGAGAAAATATAATCGAAAATATTAAACAGTTATAAAATATAAATATGTAATGTCAGATTTATAAAAAAATAAAAAAATATATAAATAAAAAATAACCAAAATCCAAGTGGAATGTGGACATCGCGCGTCGGCAAACAGTGTTCTATTGTATTAAACTACACATGTGGGTGACTCATTACATTGTGACATAAACTTGGCACGATTTGTCGTTGCATTGAAGAACGGAGATGTATCGTGCTAGTACAAAGTTACCAGCTCGCACTCTTGCAGTATTGGACTAAGAGGCAGACTTGACGTACACGTCTAGAAATGTTAATAATAAATTGATTATAACTTAATTTTTCTATTGTCAAATTTTCTCATCTACATAACCGATGTAAGTATATTAAGTGAGCCTGTTTATAAAAGTTCATCTAAAATTATTGCATCCTACATATATAATATACATGTAGGTTATAAAAATATATATATATTATACATATTTTTTGCAGGCATAGCCCTGAACTATGTCAGTGGTTAAAAAAATGAAAACTAACATTACAAGCTCCAGACCATATCAAACAGAATGGTTTGGTAAATATGGTGTGATTGAAAAGAATAAAACAACTCTGTGTTATTTGTAACGAAAAACAGACATTTTGAAAAGTTGAATTCAATTCTCGGCTTCTCAACAGACAAAGAAAGGAGAGAATATTTTTTACAAAAGAAAAAACAGAATGATTCACAAACAAGTGTTTTAAAAACTTTTTTGACTCCGAAAAATAACATTACAGCTGCTAGTTTTCAAGTAGCCCATTGCATTGCTCGCCATAGGAAACCTCTTTCAGAAGGAGAATTTGTAAAACAAGCATTTTTAGAATGTAGTGCTACTCTGTTTTCAGATTTTAAATAAAAAGACTTGATTATAAAGCGTATAAATGAGTTACCAATAAGTTGCAATACTATTAAAGATCGAGTAATAGAATTAGAAAGAAATATTCTTCTCAAATACATAATGACTTAAAGTCTGTAGAAATGTATTCTATTGCTTTAGATGAGAGTACTGATGTAAATGGTTATGCACAACTAGCAGTTTTTGCTCGATATAATGCAGGCAATATAATGAAAGAAGAGTTAATAAAACTAATAACATTGAAAGGAAGGTGTACTGGCCTTGATATTTTTAAAGAATTTGATAATGCATTTAAAAAAATGCAAATTGACCTACAAAAAATTGTTTCTGTAACAACAGATGGTGCTCCCAATATGGTGGGAAAAAAAACATTGGTTTTATTCAGCAGCTTAAGCAAAATATTAGACATTCTCTGATAGAATTTCATTGTATAATACACCAGCAAGTTCTATGTGCGAAGCAAGGTTTAAAAACATTTTTAATGTAATGCCAGTTGTAATTAAAGTTATTAACTTTATAAACGCAAGAGGTCTTAATAAGCGAGAATTTGCACAATTATTAGAGGAAATTGAGTGCCAATATTCCGGGATTTTGACATACAACAATGTTCGATGGCTCAGTTGCAGCCAAGTTCTTAATCGGTTTGTCATTTTATTAGACGAAATAAAGCTCTTTTTGAATGAAAAAAAAACAATATTTATGGCGAATTTTCAAATATAGATTAAATCATTTAGCCAATGTTCTTATGTGATATCACTCAGCATTTCAACGAACTGAATAAAAAACTTCAGGGACGTGGACAAATTGCATTAATGATGTTTGAAAATATCAAAATATTTATGAAAAAACTTGACATCTTTACTAAAGATTTGGAAATGAGCACCATGAAATATTTTCCTCAATTACAAAAACATTTTTAAAATACTAAAGATTTTGAAAATATTCTTGACATTCAAGAAAATGCAATTAAAAAATATTTAACCATTTTGCAAGAAATAAAACAAGCTTTCCATGAGAGATATAATCAATTTAAAAGTTTGGAAAATACATTTCGCTTTATTTTATGCCCACATAAAGCAGAGTACAATACAATGCAGCTAAACGATTTTATGTGGCTAGGTATCACTAACTTAGAAATGGAATTAATTGAATCCAAAGCAGCATAGTGTGGAAAAATAAATTTGAAAACTTTATTTTCGAAGTAGAAGGAAAAATTTCAGAAAGTAATACAGATAGGCCTAATGAAGATCCCACACTAAAAGTTGAAAATATTATATTAAACGCATGGTATTCTTTACCGAACAATTTTACATGTATGAGGAAACTGGCTAACGCTCTTCTCACATGTTCGGGTCCACATATTCATGTGAAAAATTGTTTTCCTCAATGAATTTTGTTAAATCTTCCAACAGGAATAAACTTGGAAATGAATTGCCTGCAAAATGTATTAAAGTAATGAACACGAAGTATGTACCTAATATTAAGAAACTGTCTGAAAGTAAGCAACAACAAATTTCGCATTAAATATACTTTTAATCAACTTTATTACACATACCGTATCTATAACTATGTTAATTATTAATGAAGAATATTCCAAAATAAAAGCATTTTCTTTTATTCCTTGCTCATTCAAATACTTTGTGCAGAAGCAATACTGGTCATGATGTCACCTGGCACGGTACAAGGTATCAAATCAAGCTTCAATATTTACTTTTTTTTTTTAGCTCTTCCATTGCAAAAGTTAAAGTTATAAATCAAAAAGGAAACAAACCTTTTTCGGATTATTTCAAAAGTGAGAACCAAAAAGATTCAACTGTCAACTTTATCTCTTAACAAAATGTTTGATGTTTCCAAATAATTGGCACCCTTTTTACCCCCTCCCTAATTGAGGCCACTAACTTATGACTCACGGGCTAGTATTTAAAAAAGAAATAAAAATAATTGACCCACTCTTCAAAAAGGTTCGCCATCAATGCTCTACAGAGAACTATCGGCTTTCATCT
This sequence comes from Mastigoproctus giganteus, assembly GCF_048544385.1. NCBI lineage: Eukaryota > Metazoa > Arthropoda > Arachnida > Uropygi > Thelyphonidae > Mastigoproctus > Mastigoproctus giganteus. The sequence goes on from NC_143583.1 coordinate 75,868,971, forward strand.
TTGGTCTCCGATGTAGCTCTGTATTCGCCGCACTCACCTAATTTCACCGATTCTGGTCTAAGCACACAGTAAGTTGTCAATTACCTGACTTTATATTCCTTTATCTTAAGTTACTTTGTTTAAATTTTATACTGGGCTTTTTGCCTTCATTTTTTAATTCAAACTTTCATTCAATTTTCCTTTAACAGGATTTAATCGACATTTTATCTTTTCAACTTTACTTGAATTTTATTCCTTCCTTTTGGTCTCTGTCGGGTCAGCTATGATATACACGTTTCGTACGTATACATCATAACAGAAACCCTGCTTATTGTGGTGTCTCCTACAGTTTTGGCTGCCGACCCTATGAAGAAGTAGTTGGACCCACTGCATTAGGTACCATTTTTGTTATCATTATTATTTTTATGTTAATCTTAATTTCATTTAATTTCAGGTAATCTGCTTTTACCTTGCAGGCATTCTCAATTTTTTCCAGGTCAGCACCCTTACCCAATACACTGATAAAATACATTTGTCTATATATATATATATATATACAGTAATACCCCGACTTACGCTACCCCGACTTACGCGAACTCGGAGTTACGCGGTTCTTGATTTTTTCGTTTGGCAACGCTGCCGCCCACTATCTTCAAGGTCGTTTTTCATATGTTATCGATATACGGTGCGACGGCGGAGATTGAGAGCAAAAGATGAACAAAATTCAACTTTGCTGCTTTTATATCAGTGAAGGGGAAACACATTTCACCATAATAACGTAAAAACCAACACAATTCCAGCTATCGGTATAATCGCAAATGCAATTAGATCGAGTTTACTACCAGTTTATAACAGATTTCACTAGCAGAAACGCAACTGGATTTTTATTGTTTTATGGTAGTAACCCCTAGAAATGTGAGGTGTTAATAGTGTATCTCTGCCTTTATGGTGTTGTTTATTCAGTTGCTACATGCGCGCAGCTTTGTTTATGCCTATCAAGCGTGCCTCCTCGTTTTGTAATTGTGCTTTATTCCCTAAAAATGAGTAAAATACTTAATTAAAAGGTGTGAAAAGGAAGCGTCCTGGTGAAGACACTGCAGATTCAGAGAGAAAAAGAAAAGCAATTATCGATAAACAGAGGCGGACTGGGTCAAAAATTCTTACCCGGGAAAATTTATAGTGGCCTCATACTATGGTTTATGGCCAAAATCACACTGGCCCACCGGGGTTTCCCCGGTAAGGCTTATGGCCAGTCCGCCTCTGTCGATAGAGAAAAAAATATGAAATTGTGAAACGCTTTGAGCGAAATGAAAGACCATGTGATATTGCACGTGCTACAGGCCTAAATGAAGCAACGGCGAAAAGCACATGACAATTGCAAACTTGACAGGTTGAAAATTGAAAAGGGCTCAATTGTAAAGGGCTTAAAAATTTTAGAAAACATAGACTCCAACGAAGAACGCGTTATAGCTACAAAGCAAGGAATAAAAAAATTATTAGCTTGCTACGAAGAAATTCTGCGTGAAAAGTCGTCAGACGAATTTGTTAGATTTTATGAAGCCATCGACATCGAAATAACTTTTTTACGTAAGTCATTTGTTTTTTTAATACATATTTTGTATTAATATGTATAAAGAACTGCAATTTTATTAATATTTTTCTTCTAAACTAGTGTTTTTGTTAATCCTTGGTCCCAATTAAGCAAAATTTATACGTATTTATATGCAAAGTTGTACCCCGACTTACGCGAATTCGACTTACGCGATTTTCGTCGGACCCACCTATCGCGTAACTTCGGGGTATTACTGTATATATATATATATATATATATATATACAGGCATACCTCGGTTAACGTTACCTCTGATAACGAAGCCTCGATATAACGAAGTCGGCAATTTCAAGCCCCATTTAACATAAAAAAATATTCCAATTTAAGACCAACGCCCGACAATCATTCGATTGGTGACTGACGGCGACTCGTTACGTATTCCCGAGCTGCGGGCGTGTCTGTTATAACAGTTTTGCGCGTCAATCGCATAATTTAGTTGTTGTTTACATGATTTGACGTTGTTTCAGTGTGGCGCATTGCAATAATCGACGTAGGTTCTGTGTAGCATTACATAACGTAGATTTTGTAAATTTTAACAGAAATATTTTTGTTTTAGTTAATTAAAATGTCAGAATAAAAGAAAAGAAAAGCAATTTCTTTGGAAACTAAACTAAATATCGTACGACGTGTTGAAAGCGGCGAAAGAAAATCCGATGTGGCACATTCTTTAGGATTAGCGCAATCAACTTTAACAACCATACTAAGTTCAATCAGAAAAAATAAAACAGTCTGCTCAGAATTGTACAGATGTTACAGCGGCAAAATTAACTCGCTTAAGGAATCCAATTTTAGAAAAAATGGAGAAAATGTTAACTTTGTGGATAGATGATATGTCACAACGTCATATGCCTTTAAGTCAAATGGTGATTCAAGAAAAAGCATTATTTTTGTTTAATCACCTGAAATCTAAACAAACTGAAGAAATTACGGAAACCTTTTGGGCTTCTCGTGGTTGGTTCGAGAAATTTAAAAAAACGGGCCAGGATTCATAGTGTAAAATTAACAGGAGAAGCTGAAAATAAGTTTCCAGAAAAACTAAAGGAAATAATTGAACGTGAAAATTTTCCACCAAATTTGGTGTTCAATGTTGACGAAAGCGGTTTGTTCTGGAAACGGCTACCAACAAAAAGCTTCATTTCTATTGAAGAAAAATCAGCTGCTGGGTTCAAAGCAGCCAAAGACCGTTTAACGTTACTCTTTGGATCAAATGCCTCTGGCGATTATAAATTAAAATTGTTATTAGTTTACCATTCAGAAAATCCGAGGGCGTTAAAAGGTAACATAAAAATGAATTTACCTGTAATATGGAAAGCAAATAGAAAAGCGTGGGTTACCAAGGAGTTATTTACTGATTGGTTTGTTAACCACTTTTGTCCTGGAGTAAAACGGTATTGTCAAAAAAAAAACAACTTTGAAGAAAAAGCTCTTTTGTTGTTAGACAATGCTCCTGGACATCCTACTGATCTTAACACGTTGGACACATGCATTCCTGTCAAAGTTGTGTTTCTTCCAGCAAACACAACTTTCCTGATTCAACCATTGGATCAGGGAGTAATAGCATCATTTAAAGCTTATTATCTGCGTCGAATTTTAAGCAATTTACCTGAACTAGAGGATAAAGAGGAAATGACAGTTAAAACTTTTTGGAAAAACTACACCATTAAAAACGCAATTGAAAACATTGATAGTTCTTGGAAAGAAGTCACTAAGAAATGTTTAAATGGAGTTTGGCGCAAAATATGGCCAGAAGTTGTACTAGAAGAAGAAAATAACATCCAAGAAATTAGAAATGAAGTTATCCAGATGGCTCAATCAATAGGTTTCGAAAATGTCGATGAAGAGGATGTTAGAAATTTATTGAATGCAGATGATGGTTTTTCAGTGGAAGATTTAGAAAACCTTGTTAGCAACGAAGACAAAGATAATGAAGGCAAAGTTAAAGAAGTTCCTGCCGAAAAAGTGTTAACAACCAAAGATTTAAAAAGGTGCTTAAATGACATTGAAAACGTTTTAAATTTTTTTAGTGAAAATGATCCTGATTTAGGAAGAAGTGTTATAGTTAAGCGATCAGTGTTAAATGCAATAACTCCGTATAGGCAATTGTTAAATGAAAGAGAAAAAAAGCATAAACAATCAACTTTAACCTCATATTTTAAAATGTGATTTCACTTTGTATGTAAGTTGACTGTTTATTTAATAAAACTTTTCTTTGTTCGAAAAAAAGCTTTTCATTTTCTTTAAGTAGGAACGTATCTCTATTCTGGCCATAGTATTTTTACCTCTGAAAACGAAGTTTCGCTTAACGAAGTAATTTCGTGGAACGCATCCTATTCGTTAATCGAGGTATGCCTGTGTATGTATATATATATATATATATATATATATTTATTTTTTTTTTTTTCTTTTGTGGTTTGCCAGAAAGGTTGTGGATACAAACAATACAGATCAGGTTCAAGTGTGGTTCCAGTTATACTGATATGTGGTATAAATATGTTTCATTCTTTTTTATTTATATATTATTTGTTATTTTTATGAATTATATACAATACAATAAAATATTAATAGTATTGACTGATATTTTAATTTAAATCGATTATATTATTATTGACATGTAGAAAATAATGCAAATTTTCTTATGTTATTTTTATTTTAATTTTTTATTTCTATTTATTTAATTTTTGTGGGTTCTAGTTACTTCCAGTGAGCGTCATTTGTGGGTCTAATACAGTGGACCTGTGCAGGACTCTAGAAAAGCTATTGTATGGGAGACTGGCAGCACAAACTGAGATTTACTAGCAGAGGGCAGTGAATCTCAACAATGACAGCTGTTCCAACCTGAGCATGCTGTGCTATAACAGTCTACTTTAGGCTCTGGTCCGTTGTACACTTCAACACAACATCCCCTTCCATTAGACAGAGACAGTCCAACCTCTAAACCTAGCTACATCCACTCAAAGATATCCCTCAATTATTTCAGCACAACAGGACCCAGATAACCCACCCAAGGTGCCAGCCCTACCATTGAAAAGAAAACAACTCCTAAACTCTGGTGGTGAATCTCAGCAGTCAACAACTCCCAGTCTGAGCTTGCTGTGCTGGAAAACAGCCTCAACTTTGCACCCACACCTCCCACAGACTTACCAACATTGATTTTTTGGCACAACCTTCAAGATACAAACAGGAGTAAGCTGAACCTGGAGATCACCAGAGTCCTTCAACAGTGCAAAGTACGCCAAAATCTTAGCCAAACATAATAACCTTCTTAAAGAGCAAACTGTCACTCTGAAAGCCCTGAAAAAATGATTCTTCCATCCAAATCTTCAAAGCAGACAAAGGGAACACCATAGTAATCATCAATATTCAAGGCTATAACCAGAACTATATCCAGTCAGATACTTCCACTTACACAAAATTAAGAAGGAATCCTATAAAGAAAGGGTTCCTTCTTACCATATTTCCCCATGTATAATACACACCTTTTTTCGAAAAATGTGGGGTATAAAAACCGGGTGCGTGTTATACAGTGGTTGTAGATTTTTTTTTTACTTGCATTTCCGGCTTTTTCACGCTTGTTGTCTTTGCACTCACTGTTTCGCACTTGTTACCGGTATTTTAGGTTACGTTTTGCCCATGGTTATATTTCCCCATGTATAATACACACCTTTTTTCGAAAAATTTGGGGTATAAAAACCGGGTGCGTGTTATACAGTGGTTGTAGATTTTTTTTACTTGCATTTCCGGCTTTTTCACGCTTGTTGTCTTTGCGCTCACTGTTTCGCACTTGTTACCGGTATATTAGGTTACGTTTTGCCACGTTCTCCCCCCCCCAACAAGTCTGGGAAATCAAAGTTCATAAATGTGGATATCCTGTGAGATCTATTGTCAGCAGAAAGGTCTAACCAGGCAAAAAGTAGCATTTTAGTTGGTTGGTCTTTAATACAACCTCACATCTATCAAAAACACTCAAGACCTCAATAAGCTCCATCCCATAAAGCTTAAATCTAGCAACCAATTGGTCTCATTTGATGTGGATACTATATTCACTAATATCCCCTCTCCAAGAAGTAGTCACATGTTGATTTGAATTATCAGGACAAGACACGCCCACTGTCTTTCCAACCCCACTCATTCCTCTGACATCACCAACCTAATCCGTGACCATTTGAACTCCATCTCCAAACATCAAGTTGGCTTGGGACAGAAGTTGCCAAGTAGCTTCCCTTCCTGGATATGCTACTTTGCAGATCAGACCACTCAATCACTACAAAAATACATCAGAAGCCTACCAAATCACACAAGATCCTCTTCTTTCAGTCTAACCACCACCACCACCCACCACCACCAATCCACAAAGATTGGAATTTCTGAATCACTTGTTATTGTTATTTGGTTTTTAGGAGCATTAGCAACTAAGGCCATATTGCTCCGGGGATATGCGGTGGTCATTCCCTGACCTTTCCACATCCTCCGTATTTGGTGGTCAGGGGCTCGAACCCCGGTCTAATCAAGAAGCGTGTGCTACGCACTGCTGCTCCTGCCCACGGAGGCGCCCTCTGAATCACTGATCCCTCCATGTCTGCATTTTATCTTCATTCATAAAGGGTACCTATTATGAATGAAGACTTTCGAGGATAGTAGCTTTCACCTTAGAAAAGCTTTATTTTACATCATCATCCCATTCATCTCTATAGTGATAAGATTGATAAGTGATAAGATTGCCCGGTTATCTAGAAAGCACAAAATCAAAACAAGATTCTCAGCTTCCAGAAACATTCAGGAACTTCTCAAAACATCCTCCCGCATTCAGAAGTCAAAAATAAGCACCACATGTATCACATTAAGTGCAGGGTTTGCAGAGGAGTTTTATGTAGGTTGGAGCCAGAGGAAGCTGCTCAAAAGGATCCATGAATACAAAAGCAACATGTCTTGGGAAAGTTAGATTTGATCCAGCCCTATGTTCTGTTACAACCATTGTCAGAACTTCAATGAATTTATAACACTTTCCAGAGATCAGCACAGGTTGCGGGAACTTTTTAAAGAATGTCCCCACATAAAGAAATTATGGCTCACCCCAGTTTGATCAACAGATCAAGAGGTTTTTGATTAACAATGACCTGGTACATGTTTTCAAAGGCAAAGTCTTAGCACAAATGTGCTCATGCAAGGTTAGATTTAAGATGTCTTACACCCCAAGTATATATGCTTTGTCTCTGTCTGTCTCCCTCCCTCCCTCTTGATGTATTTTCTTTTTTTTTTTTTTTTTTTTTTGTTAAATGAAACTAACAACAAAGCATATGTGTCCCTAGGTAAATTTCTACTTTGCTTAGTGGAAAATCCAGTCATGTGTATGCACACCCAAACGCAAAAAAAAAAAATAAATAAAAAATAAAAATAATTATATAGCAAGCTCAGATTTCATTTATACTTTATATTCAGTTAAATACAAATACTCACCCAAAGATAATATGTGAACATCAGTGCAAATATGGCAATACCTTCATTGTCATAGCTACCAGCTACAGATCGGCTAATATAGCCTGGAACTGAATAGAATGGCATGTAAGAAGCATAATATGCAATAAATATATCTCTTAACTAATCTATAAAGAATATAATATAAAATTAACATATAAAGTTGGCAAAAATTAATTACTTATACTTCACCATAGATGAAGAACAGCTAACATCACAAGCAATCACTTCAGTTTTTCTGAGGCCATATGACAAAAAGTAGGATTAACCCAGCAACCAGCAATATATTTTTACAGCAGGGTAATTATTGATTCTTTCAAGGTTCTTTATAGCAATTTATGAATAACAATACACTGTAATAGCAGTTGGTCAATAATGACATATGACCTAAATCAAATAATCAGATTGAAGGAATACATTGATTTTCTTAATTCCAACTGTATGTAAAATTAAGAATAAAATGTCCTTTAAACCTATCACACTAGCTCTAAATGCCATGTTTTAAAGCAATATAATAAAATAATGCTATCTGATAGAAATTTCAGTTACTTCCTTCCTAAAAGTTCCCTTGCTGCCCTAACATGCTTCAATACTGAAGTGCTTGTCCTGTGAGCAGGTAGAGACATACCCTACTTCTTAATTCTCTTGTATGCTACTAAGATAACCTTGGCTGAGGCCAACTGCAGAAATGTGTACAAAGTAAATGCTAACTAAAACTTGGGACTAAAAAGCCTCATGAGTGCAATATTAACTTAGAGGGGTAGAATCAATTTTTGAAAATTGTCTCAGATTTAAAATAAAATTTACAGTAGAGTCCCAAATATCCGAGGTTCCATGTTATCCAAGTTAGCCTTAGCTCAATTTTTACATAATGGCTAAGTGATGCCTTAAAGGGTTGTTTGTGTTCATATGTATGATGAGTAAGACTGTGATGAGAACAGACTGCTGTACTAATTCACGGAATTTCAATGACTCATCTCCCTCCATGCCCCTCCACCCACCCACCACAAAACTTCAATGGTTTTATCTATCGAGTTCAGTTTGAAATCTCGTTCGAGCGATTTCGCTTGTGACTAAAAAAAAAAAAAAAAATTAAATTTTATGTTTATACTTTGGCATGACAACCAGGTCAGCAAACTTTACAATAAATCGTCAATACAAATATTTATCGTATTTAGTAGTCATGGGCTTGAACCCCAGCCCACTCAAGGAACGCATGCTATGTACTATCACTCTTGACCACTCGGCTATGTCAGGCGAACAGCAGAATGAGAGTATACCCGCCGATCTACTATTGTTGAGACACCTGAGAAACATTGCATCAAACAAGCAAGGAACTTCTTTAAAACAAGACTTTGAAAGACTTTTTTTCTAAAGCCTATGCTGTAATCACGATGATGCATGTACAGTATATGTACTGTATGTACAGTACAATACTATGTAAGTAAATAAACACAGGCTAAGGTAAAAAAACCCACACAAGAAGCATGGAAAATTTCGGCAAAGTTTAGCTGTGAAAGTGCAGTATACTGTACTTTGCCGTACCGCACTTGTAGTGTTGCTTGCTTAGTAATCAGACAGTGGATGTTATCGGTCTGTAGTAGAAGTCGAAAATGATATACTGATTGAGAGGCAGGCATGACGGAACAAATTATAACATCAGTTTAGTCATTGGTTGGCATTATGACATGTATTAATGAATAAAGAATAGTGCATAATTAGTTTCGGAATGAACGGCATAAAGATAATATTAATGAGGAATCTTTTAAAGTTGGAAGAAATTTGTGGAGAAAAATGAAATGTTGCTTCAACTTCCTTGATTTTTTGATGAAATATAAATTAATAAGACAAACTGTACTGTTTGAAGTGCAATAATTATTTTAAACTAACTGAATCATGAATGGAGTCAAATGGAAAGTTCTGGCATTGCAAAATATGTTCTGCACGTGCAAGTGTCTTTAAAAATAAAAAGTAAAAATACAGTAATAATAAACAAATTATCCTCTAGTCCAGGGGTGGCCAACGAGTTGATCGCAGATTTAATTTCGGTTGATCACGACGAATTTTAAATATACAGTCATCCCTCGATTTGTGCACCTTGTGCAATGAAATTTTTGAGATGGTAGATAGCGGCACATTTTGAAGGAAAAAAGTAGATTGCATCACAAATTAAGTTGGCCACTCTTGCTCTAGTCCACCCATGATTCTATAGAAAAAAGGTCAGGTTCCCCCCTCCACTTCGGGAGGGGTTCAAGCTCCCATGGGATTCAATTTCTACTCCTGACCGATAACAACCACAGTCTGTTTACCGAGCGAGAAACAATACATATGCGTCACGGCACACTACTTTCCACCGGTAAACCACTCCAAAATTTGCTGTACTTATCGTGTGGGCTTTCTTTACCTTCGCCATTAAGGAAGTACATGTATATATGTACTGTAAGAAAAAGAATACAAGTATTCTTTTTCTTACAGTACATATATACATGTACTTCCTTAATAGCAGGAATGAGGGAGATCCTAGAGGTGAGGATCTCCCTCATTGTCGCAAGGTCAGTATAAGAAAATTTTCCGTGTTAACCAAAATGATTGGCCGGTTAACAATGATTGTTAACCGGGCAATCATTGCTAGAGTTTGACCACATCCAAGCTGTTTTTGGTCCACATTAGCTTGGATAATCAGGACTACTGTATTTCTGATGAAACAGTTTTATTTTATAAAGCAAGGTTCTATCATTGTTTTATTTGATATATAGTTTAAAATTTAATTATTAAAACAAGTGGTATATTTATTTCTTGCTTAACTATAAACTAAATAAAACGATTAGTTTTATACATAGGGAAGAGGGGGCTGAATAGATTCATTTATCATTTTAGAGGGTTGCAGTAATCCAAAGTTTGAGAACCTGCTTTAACTTGTTCAGTATCCCATCCAAGTATAAGTGAGGTAACAACACAACTAGTCAGTGGAATGCACAAGTATACTCATTTGACAGCAGTACATTTTTTGACAAAGGATGGCAATATCTGTTTTAAGTGCTCAACAAAACTGATTACAAATTCTGCTCTCAGAAAAAAAACTGATCTGCTTTTGCCCAAAATCTGTCAACAGGTTTGGCAGATGGAGTATCTATATTTAGGGAAGACTCTTGAAGAGACATTTAAATTATATTTTGCTTATGGTTTCTCATAGCAAGATGGTAGTAAATTAGATATCTAGTAAAGCAGCAGCAGTAAACATGAATAGTTCTTTAGACAGATTTGCCATGTTTTGAATAGACCAAGTCACATTAACACAATGCAAAATGAATCAGAATTCCACACAAAGCTGTATTTATTATTTTTTATATTATTTTTTATTTATTTTATTTTTAAGTAAAATTTTACCGAGCGAGAATTTATTACATATTTTAAATCATTACTCTCTTTATCACCTCTGATTAAAAAAATTTCATAAATAGATTTTAAAAAAAAGCAATATAAAGAATTCAGCTTAACTTTAAAAAAAACTGATACCCAGTTACTGTCAGGAGGGACAACCTCTGCACTAAAAGGGTTAAACCCATCAAACTAATGTTATTTTTTCCATATAATTAATGTTGCATTAACCATTAGCACAAGACTTTCACTAGCCAAAAACTTGTCAGTAAGATACTAAACAACATAATATTTAACACCTCAAATACACCACCATGATCACAGTTCATGTTTATAGGGAACTTGTGATAACAATCACCAACATTATTTTAAATCAGTCTCCACTGTATAATTAACTCCCCTTTCCCAATTTTGTTACTGACTACAAAAATGGTCCTTGAATTTTGCATTCAAGGATCATTTTTGTTGGAGGTAAGGGGAAGAATTGCTACCATGTGTTACAGCAGTATTTGTTAAATAGAAAAAAACATGAATTAATGAATAATCAATTATCATTAACCCTTTCCAGATTACAAATTTTTGTTGTGCTTTCATTTCTGCAGTCTAGAAATGAAATTCACTGTCTATTCAGAATTTCATCTCTGGGTTATCACAAATTACTAATTACAGGTGGCAAAGTGTGTGTGTGTGTGTGTGTGTGTGTGTGTAAGCTGCCAATGCCAAAAGTATGGAAAAATATTAAAAGGATAAAAAAAAATTCTGTACCAGATATATAATGTGTCCTGCTGCTAGCATATTTAATGTGTTTTACATTTAAAACACATTGGCAGGCATTAAAAACGTTTTATTTTCAGATATTAATAAAATTTATAGATAATAATATAACAATGTTTTTATTTTATTAATAATAATTACATATCAGTTACTGAAAGTATTGGTCTGTGATGACTAAAGTAGAATATATTATTTTTACATTGAAGAAATTTTAGTTCAAGACTAAATACACCATCTATAGTTGTTCCATTATGTGTAGTATTTATCAAAAGATCTGATGACATGTCCAAGTTGAAGAATGTTTTCATAAATGTGCAGAACTCTTTTCCAGCCTCAGAGTTTAAATGTAAAGAAAAAAAATTACATTCAATCTGAAAACACCAGGTGACTTGAAACCAGATGTGTTTTCGAATTAATGCATTTGCCAGTTTCCGAAAGTTTTCTGTATCTTAAAACCTTAATATTTCTGTTTATAAATTCTGTTTCATATTTTCCACTATTCTAGAAAAACTACTGCAATTTTCAGAGGTTTGAAAGGTTTTTTCCTCTGGTATAGAGCTAAGATAAAGCCCCATGCAAAATTTCATTACATTTGGTCCAGTAGAAAATAAATTATTGTTGCCATCATACAAGTATGATTGCAACAATACAAATTACAATAATTAGCTTCTGGCGGAAGCTGAAGATGACATCACTTCCGTAATGCTTTTCGCATGACGGTTTTTCGTTACAAAATTTTTAGAATAACACCAGTAAAAACATTTTTAGCATCAATCAGGTAGAACTATTGGTCACAGAGGACTTCAGTTTTCACAATAATACTTTTCGAGTTAGAATTTTTAGAGAATAAAACCTTTACATTTAGTTTTAAATAACAGGCACAGTTGCACAGAGTGATGTCTGACGGCAAAGCGAGCATAGATTACTTCAAAAGGCATGCCAATCATTAATTTTCCATTATTCATCATGTTATCTTTGCCTAACTACGTTCTGCCAATTAGCTGTATTACAACTGTCAGTTGACAAGAGCTAATTTATGAGTTTCATTTGTAATGACAAAGGAGGCATGAACATCTATTTCAATGGAACAGATATTTCTCTTGAATCACATTTTTATCTTGTTCATTTTTATTTTGTTCCAAAAATCCTCATCTCATCTGCACAAATGGCACCACAAAGGTAAATTAAAAAAAAAAAACCTGAAACTCAAGTGTGGTGGTCTGGAGCAAGAAAGGTTACCGGCTCTCTGGCTGGCACTAACTGCCAGGTAGCATTTAGTGCTCCATACAGTCATGCTTTGAATTTTAGTTCAAAATTCATAATTAATAGTTTAACCATTCACATTTCCAAGTCATATGTAGTACTTTCCAAAGGTTAGTCCGAAAAAAATGTTCTACTTATAAAGTGAAATTTTTCAAAAAAACAATTAAAACAAACTGTTAAGGAAAAAAAAGCTCCATTTTCTTTATTGATTTAAGATTTAATTTTTTATACTTATACATTATTTTATATTCATATTGCATTTATTTATTATTTTTTTTATACATTCTGATTTATGTATTTATTTATCCTTCCATTCTTAACTCTCAACCAGATGCAAAAGATTTCTAATAAACCAATGTGAGACCAGTAAAAGCTGAAGTGGACCAAGTAATAGAAGGAATGGGCAAAAAGAATGATTCTTTAAGGTAAAATAAATAAATTTTACCCAGAGGCTTAGAGGGGAACAGGTATCCTGTGTGTTATCAGACACTCGGCCTAAAACACTGATGGATCCAATATCTCTCTATTACAGAAGATTTAGGAGAAGTCCGGTTGGCCTGCCTCCCTAAAATCCACTCTTGCACACCTTCTTGATGGTAAGCCCTGTTATGTCACTTAGGTGGCAACGAACGTGTAGAGTGGTTCTCTTCAAGACGCCTGGTCAGCGTGAAGAGGAAAAGACCAAACCCTCCAGCATATGAGAGCACAACAATACAAATGGCCCTCAGTCCCCAGCAGCTTTCACTCTCCCTCTTACGGCAGCGAGAGGATCAGAGTGGAAGCAGAGAGTGCTAAGAATCTCTGGGTACGACCAGGCTGCCATTCACAGAAACTGAACTTGGCCTGTTATAACGTACAATCACTCATCGGTGAAGACAGGATATTAGAGCTGGAAAAGGAATTAGAAAATGTGAATTGGAATATCATCGGTTTGGCTGAAACAAGAAGAAGAAATGAATCACTTATAAGTTTATCAAGTGGAAATCTGCTGTACACCAATGGAAACAGTGAAAGGAGTGAAGGTGGAGTTGGGTTTCTGGTCCATAAAGATTTTAAAAACAATATTTTGGAATTCAAAAGTACATCACCAAGGGTGTCAAGACTAATACTCAAGATTTCTAACAGGTACAAGCTAAAGATTATAATGATTTATGCGCCAACATCGAGCCATGATGATGAAGAGGATGAAGAAATGTACACCGAAATTGAGTCTTCTAGATGAGCAGAAAACCCACTACACTATTATTATGGGGGACTTCAATGCTAAGGTTGGAAAAAGGCAAAACAGCGCAGAAAGAGGAAGTATAGGAAATTTTGGATTGGCGAAAGAAATAAAAGAGGTGAAAGACTTGTGGAATTTGCAGAATCTCAAGGACTGTCAGTAATGAACACTTTTTTCAAGAAAAGGGTGAACAGAAAGTGGACATGGAAGAGTCCAAATGGATTAACAACTAATGAAATCAACTTCATCCTCACTAACAGAAGATATATTGTAAATGATGTTACCATCCTGAATAAGGTAAATGTTGGAAGTGATCACAGAATGGTAAGATGTACACTTGATATAGATGTAGGAAAGGAAAGGAAAAAACTGACTCGAGTAAATAATACAAAGGTCTTTGAGATAACAGAGGAGGAGAAAAAGCAGTATGTACTGGAACTTAAGAACAAGTTTGAGCTTCTGCAGACTGCTCGGGACCAAGATATCGACGAGGAATATTACAACTTTCTGAAAGTGATAAAGCCCAAGAAAACCATAGGGAAATAGAAATCCAAAGAAGAAAAAATTAGTCAAGAAACACTTGTCATGATGAACCGAAGACGACAAATGAAAAGCAAGAAAAACACTGACAGGGAGAAAATTGAGTATACTGAGTTATGCAAAGCCATTAGAAAGAGACTCAGAGAGGACATAAAAAGATTTAACACAAGAAAAGTAGAAAAAGCATTAAGGGAAAACAAAGGATTTAAATCAGCAGCCATGAGCAGTAATACAGAAAGACAAATGATACTGAAACTGAAGGATAGCGATGGTGTACTTATAAACAGCAGAGAAGGCATAATTCAAATAGCAGAAGACTACTATAGAGAATTATACAAGGAGCGAGGGAATGATACCAGCAGTGGGGAAGATGGATTGCAAAGTAGCAACACATACGACATACCCGATATTCTTCCTGATGAGGTAGAACATGCATTGAAGAAAATGAAGAATCAGAAAGCCCCGGGGGAAGATGAAGTTACTGTAGAGTTGTTAAAATTGGGAGGAAGAGACATAACACAAAAACTGGCAAGGCTCTTCACAAAGTGCATTAGAAAAGGTGTGACGTCTAAGCAGTGGAAAAATGCAATCACAGTTTTGCTGCATAAGAAAGGAGATAAATCAGAAATTGGAAATTACAGACCAATTAGCTTGTTATCCACATCTACAAGTTGTTCACAAGAGTCATTACTAACAGATTAGAAAGAATACTTGATGAGAATCAACCAAAAGAGCAAGCTGGCTTTAGGACAGGATTCTCAACTATGCATCACCTTCACGTAATATCACAGCTAATGGAGAAAGCAAATGAATATAAAACACCATTATGCCTGGCATTTGTGGATTATGAAAAGGCATTTGACTCCATACAGCATAAGGCAATGTTTCGGGCACTAGAAAGACAAGGCATAGATACCCCATATATTATGATTTTGAAGAAAATATATGAGAGTGCTACCTCCTTTATTAGACTAGACAAAGACAGTAGCAAATTTAAAATCGAGAAAGGAGTTCGACAAGGAGACACAATATCTCCGAAGCTGTTTACTGCTGCCCTTGAGGAAGCTTTCAGAAGATTAGACTGGTCGCAGAAAGGAGTCAATGTGAACGGAGAGTACCTAAACCATTTACGATTTGCAGATGACATTGTGGTTATAAGCCACGATCCCAAAGAATTAGAGGAAAATCTTAATCAGTTATGCACAGTTAGTAAGGATTTTGGACTAAAGATGAATATAGCTAAAACAAAAGTAATGATGAACAAGTATGCCATGGAAAGGGAAATAATGATTGAAGGAGCAGTAATTGAAAAGGTGGAGTCATATACTTATCTAGGACAAGTTATTAGCTGTAATAATGATAAATGGCTGGAAGTCAAGAGAAGAATAAATTTTGGACGGATAGCATTCAGGAAATATAGTCACATACTGAAGAGCAATATCCCAGTTTGTCTTAAACGTAAAATAATGAATCAATGTATACTCCCCACCATGACTTATGGAAGTGAAACTTGGGCACTCACCAAAAGAATGGAAGAGAAGCAAACTACACAGCGAAGAACGGAATGAATTATATTGGGAATCAGACTGTTAGATAAGAAGAGAAACACATGGATTAGGCAGCAAACTCAAGTAAAGGACATTCTTATCAAAACTAAAGAACTAAAATGGTCTTGGGCAGGACACATAGCTCGAAGACATGATGACAGATGGACTAAGAAAATAACAGAATGGTACCCAAGAGGAGCTAGAAGAAAACCTGGAAGACAAAGGCGGAGATGGATAGATGAAATTCATGAGTTTTTGGGTAGTAAATGGATGGCCAGTGCTCAAAACAGAAGGAACTGGAAAGTTGCTGGAGAGGCCTTCATCCTGCAGTGGATTGAAAATGGCTGATGATGATGACCCAGTCCATCTAATAGCTTTTTTTTTCTGAAAAAATAGGGTCTCTAAGGTTTCATGTCTGGTACAGTATTCATTATGTTAAAATGTACTATCAACAATTATTGAATTGTAAGACAGGTTCACCACCACCAACTTTGCATCATGCATTTGTGCTTTTCCATGCTGGTTGTGTTGTTCTTTATAAAAGTATTTTTGGTGCCAGTAATGATGAAATATGCAGTTCATAGGAACAATCCTGTGCAAGTAATAATTGTCATAATTGGTGGTAAACTGATCAGATTGTTCCAGGAAAATAGTTTTCACTTTGCATAAATAGAATCAGCGTTTCAATAGTTGGTGCCAATATAAATTTTTAAACTTTGCAATGCCAGTGTGAATAGTACACATGGTCAGATGTGGAAAGATGGTATTGATGCTTGTGTGTTAATGGAGTATTAAGTGGAATAACAGCTCTTTACAAAAAAAAAAAAAAAAAAAATTAACTCTGCCTTAGGTCCTGTTCCATGATTAGACCATTTATTTTAAACAGAGTGAGAATTCTGAATGTGCTATTAAATTTTACTTAAGTGACACATGCACGTGTGTGTGTTATTTTATTGTTTGAATTGAGTTTGTACATCATAATCATGCCTCTTTCCTTCAAAGGCAATAACTATTATTTAATTATATATTAATTTGCTTTTATTACCTATTCATCTTATTAAATAAATCAGTCTCTTAAAAATTGAAGTGCTTAGGGGCACTCATACTGGCATAACTTTTTAAGTTCATATTTCCAGTTTCCTGCACTTCAAGTGTTTTATTATAATCATAAATACCAGCTGTCTTTTGGAATACCACACCACACAAGACCCTAACAAACAAAACCTTTATAACTGGTAGTGGAAACCAATTTTTAAGAAACCAATTTTCAAGAAATTAATTTCAAGATTTTGAGACATGACATTATTAATGACATGTCAGATAAGTAAACATTCCAATTTAAAGAGAATATGTAATTAAATAATATATGTAATTAAATAATTAATTCAAAATGCAGACCATGATTTTTTTAAAAAGATATTTACTAATCATGTTATTATATCATGAAACAGTCAATCACCTAGTCCACTGAATTCAGCAATACACATATTTTCTGTTGACACTGAATAGCCCTTAAAGAATATGATTACATTTACCTATTGCAATAAAACAGGCAGCAAAAAGGCCAGCACTCTCATTCCATAATTCTTTGGTTAAGAAGTATGTTGCTAATGCAGTGAGTCCACTAATTTAAAAGAAAAAAGAGGAAGGAAATTCTTTAGTTTTTAATTATTAAAAAGCATTGCTAGAAAAAAAAGAAAGAAGCATTTTAGTTAACTATTCATAAAATCAAAATAGTACACAAGTTGTGTAAAGGACTGTAAGAATATAGTTAACAAAAATATCATTAAATTACTGATATGAATTACAGTATTTTTTTTTATTTTTTTTTTTTTTCAAAAATTCGTTGACTGTTTGTCCCATAAACTTTCGTCACGATGAAATTGTCATTCCTTTAATGATTTCTTTGGTTTGGAAAAATAAAATAAAACCAAATGGAAATGGAAAAATAATATAAAATCCTAAGGATGATGAAAGACAGCTTCAGAGTGTTTGAAAAGGTGTTCAGAAATTGTTGCATAAGCAAGAGCATTGTCATGGAAAAATTTCCTATTATTAATTTTTTCCTAGAACCAGGTTCTCTTCATTCTGATTGCACCAGTCAAATACTTAATTTCTAAGTATGCAGTCTTGTTAACAGCATGATCACCTACCAAATTCATAATGAATGTCTTTATAGTTAAAATATAATTCTGGCATAATTTTTAACCTTCAGACCTGTCAATCTGAATTTTTCTTCCTGGAAAACTTTCATTCAAAGGACTGATGTATTATGTGATCATAAATTTCAGCCAGTTATTGAAAACTTCAGCTCCTGTTTTCATCTATTTACCATTAAAAACTGAAACAAAGAAGCTGCATAATAATTTCATGTTTAACACAGCAGTGGTGATACCACCAATTGTAGAAAAGACAATGGACACTAGAGCGACAGATCTCAAAATTTCTTCTCAATTTTTGAAAAAATTTTTTTTTAAAGAAATTTTCAAAATAGATAACTACAATTAAAAATACTATTACTCTGCAATACCTGCACACAGAGCATCATGTTCGGGGGATCTATCCTGATCCATTGATCATATGTGCACTCCGCTGTAATCAAGGGATTGATATAGGCCCCAGAACGTAATGCTCATTATACAGGTAATTATCACATAGTAACAGTGCTTTCAATTGTGGTTATCTCTTAATCAAAAAATAACCCACAATGGCAACAATGTTTTTATAAATATGAGCATCCTTGGATTCAGGAAAGGTCCCTATGAACTGGAGAAGAGCGAATATATCCCCAATTCATAAAGGGGATCAAGATAACATGAGTAATTACAGACCTGTTAGCTTAACATCTGAATTCCAGGAAAAATAATGGAATTATTGGTTAAAAAAGTAATGCAGGACCATTTGGACAAACATGCAATTATACTGCAACCACAGTGGATTTGTCAAGGAATAGTCTTGTGTAATCAATCTGATAGGCTACTATTATGCATTGACCAAGAACTGGATGCAAAAAATAATTTTGATATCATGTACTTGGATGTCAGAAAAGCTTTTGATACTGTTTTATATAAAAGGTCAGATGTACACATAAGCAAGCAGTCATATGTACAAATTGGAGCAGTATGGTATCAAGGGAAAGTTGCTGCTATGGATAAAGGGATGGTTGCGTGGAATAAGACAGAGTGGTTATCAATGGGTACTGCTGTTCTTGAACTAATGTTATTAGTGGAGTTCCCCAGGGTTCAGTGCTGGGTCCATTGCATTTTCAGTATTTATCAATAACATTGATGAAGGTATATCAGGCTAAGTTTGCAGAAGACACAAAGGTTGGCAGGGTGGTTAACAATAGTTATCAGGGTGAGCTACTGTAATAAGATCCAGGAAAATTGGGTCGATGGGCTGAGAAAGATACTGCACATGGGTAGCAGTAACCCCAGAGTAACTAAGGTAGTGGAGAATGAAAAAGACCTGGGGGTAATTAAGCAGTCAGACGTGAAATTCTCTGATCAGTACAGACATGCTGCCAGGAAAGCCCATGGAGTTTTGTCAATGATATACAGAAACTTTGCTAGCAGGAATAAGGTGATTATCCCTTTGCATAAGGCCATGGTTAGGCTGCATCTTGAGTACTGCATACAGATCTGGAGGCCTCACTTTAAGAAGTGATGTAGATCTGCTGGAAGGGACACACACACACACACACACACACACACACACACACACACAGGTGAAGGGAACAAAAGGCGCTCTTATCTAGAGGCTTCAGTTCTGCAAATTGCAGTGTCCTGGGACCAGGCACCTGTGGGAAGATCTAATTGAGGTGTTTAAAGCCTTGAATGGATTGAGTAAGCTGAATATTCATGGTATTCTTTCATTTGCTGAGACTGTTTGTTTGTTTGTTATTTGGTTTTTAGGAGCATTAGCAACTAAGGCCATATTGCTCAGGGAATATGCGGTGGTCATTCCCTTGACCTTTCCGCATCCTCCGTATTTGGTGGTGACGGGCTCGAACCCCGGTCTAATCAAGAAGCGTGTGCTACGCACTGCTGCTCCTTCCCACCTAGCTACGGAGGCGCCCTGCTGAGACTATATGAGGTGGCATAAATTCAAGTTGAGGATGAAGTTTGCCTTCAGCCAGCGGGTGGTTGATTGTTGGAACAGGCTTCCATATGTTGTTGTGGAAGTGGATGGGTTGAATAAATTCAAGGGGAGAACTAGACAAATTTTTTTTTTTTTTTATGCTGATATATACATGCTTGCTTTCTTGCATCATTTGCCATTGCTACTACTTGTTTAAAGTTATGATTATAAAAATTCAAATTAATTTTTTTTTAATTCAGGTGAAAAACAAAAAGGCATTATAAATATAAAATATAAACATGAAATTATATCTTCCATTGCTAAGTACACTAAACTTCAACATCATGCATGCAACTCTTTCAGCCTCAGGTTTCTGCTTGGGCTATATCAAGCAGAATTCTAAAGATACTAATGCTTAGTACCTTTATCTGTTTAATAATAATTTTAAAAAATTTCAACTTCTGAACATATGGCCATTATGGTTGTATGTTTGAATTTGAATTTTTAATTATTATTAGAGTTAAATTTAATTGAAACTGCAGAGACCTTAGTCCATAATTCGTATAATTATTTAATTATTATGTCACTGTACTTGTTTCAGACTTCATATTTACACCGATGAGCCAAAACATTATGACCACCTACCTAATATGATGTTGGTCCTCCATATGCAGCCAAAACAGCTCATACCTGGCGAGGCATGGATACTACAAGATTTCTAAATGTGTCTTGTTGTATCTGGTAACAACACGAAACCAGCAGATCCTTTAACTCCTGTAAGGTCCGTGGTTGAGACACCACAGATCGGAGTTGCTGTTCCAACACAAACCACAGATGCTCAATGGGATTGATGTTTGGGGAATTTGAAGACCAGGGCAATACCTGGAAGTTTTCCTCATATTCCTTGAACCAGTCTCAAACAATCCGGGCAGTGTGGCATGGTGCATTATACCGCTGAAAGACAGCACCGCCAGAGGGGAAGACCGTTGCCATGAAAGGGTGTACCTGGTCAGCAATGCTGTTTAGGTAGGTGGTAGACGACAGAGTGCCCAACACAAGGATGACTGGACCCAGGATATCCCAGCAGAACATCGCCCAAAGCATGACACTGCTGACACTGCTAAAACTGGCTTGTTTTCATCCCAAGGTGCATCCAGATGCCATCACTTCCCCAGGTAAACAATGCACATGTACCCAGTCATCCACATGGTGGAACAGGAAACATAATTCATTGATGCTGTTGCCAGTGAACCATGGTTAGCATAGGCACTCAGAGCGGCCTTTCGGCTATGCAGTCCCCTTTTCAGCACGGTTCGACGTATGTGTTGCAACACATTACTCCTGTCACCAGCATTCCAATTACTAGCAAGTTGCACCACAGTCACCCTTCTGGCACCACGTACCATCTGGGAGCCTTAACTCACCTCGAGTATCGATAAGCCATGGTCATCCAACACCCCACCGGCAGTTTGTGGGTTCCCCTCCTCTGACCACTTTCGGTAAATACTAACCACAGTTGACTGAGCACCCCACCAGCCATGCCGTTTCAGACACGCTCTGACCCAGTCGTCTGGTCATTACAATTTGGCCTTTGTCAAACTTGCTAAGTCCGCTGCCTTTCCCATCTGAAGAATAAGAATAACACTGATTAATGGAGCTCAGTATCAGGTGTTTTATACCGTGTCCCGACCCACGCACACATCATAGTTCACCTGCAGTTGCTTTGATTTACATAACCACTCATTGGTCATAATGTGTTAACTCATCGGTGTATATTTTTTATATTTTGTGTACATATTGTGTATTATAGTTATAAGTCATTGTTTAGCAAACGGGAGGCAAAATTAGGATAGAAATAGACACTCCTGCCCTCGTATTACACTGCCCAGAGTGTGGAAAAGTTTAGTTGTGTAGGAAAGTAAACAGTATACGATTAAAGAATACAAGGTTGGTGCTCAGGTTATCCAGGAGCCCAATTTCCCATCAGTGTTAGTAACGGCCCTGAACCCTGGGGAACTCAAGTAATAACATTGGTTCACGAACAGCAGTGCCCATTGATACCACTCTGGCTTCTCCACTCAACCATCCCTTTATCCATAGTTGCAACTTGCCCTTAATACCACACTGCTCCTTGTACAGCAGCCTTTTAAGGGCAACAGTAACAAAAGCTTTCCTTTACTAACACGGATGGGAATTTGTGCTCGCGGATAACCCGAGCACCAACTTTATATTCTTTAATCATATACAGCCAGGCCTCACATAACGTGAGTTCGATTAACACATTTTTTAGTTACTGCTATTTGAAAAGGTTATACCACTTTCCACGATGCACGTTTCCAGTTTAACGCGATTTTTTTTTTTTTTTTTTTTTATGTGATAGTCCAGGAATTAACCACCCACTGGCTAAAGGCAAATTAACTTCAACAATTTCTCCTCCACTTTGCTCTCAGTTATTACAAAATCATTAAGCACTCTGCTACAATTTGATAACCTTCTGGCATTTTCAATCCTTAATAACTCCTCATGTGTTAATGTAGATGCAAAATACTCATTCAGTTTGTTTGCTATCTGAGCAGGATCATCAACAGTGGAACCATCGATATCAAGTGGACTAATCTGATTCATCCCTTTCCTTTTAGAGTTTATATAAGCAAAGAAATCCTTGCTGTTTTTCTTAGCATCCTTTACCAAAGATTTCTCGTAATCTGCCTTCGCCTGCCTAACCTCCTTTGTGACTTGATTACAGACTAGCTTATATCTGCCATAGGCTTCTGTGTCACCTGATAATTTATATGCATCCCATGCATTTTTCTTCTCTGCCACAAGTCTCATTAGTTCATTTTGACAACCATTTAGGCCTAAACCTTGAACAATATTTCTTAATAGGTATGAAACATTTAGTAGCCTCCACAATTAATTCCTTGAATGCTTCCCATTTAGAATTTGCTGTTGGTAACATCATCAGTTGGTACCACTGTACAAAATTTAAAAACTGTCTGAGACCACTGTAGTGACCTTTACGGAAGCAAAAACCCTTTCCTTTACGGAAGCAAAAACCATCAGGGGTATGGTAATTATATATCTTTATGTAAATCCCACATCAGTACACTGTGATCACTGCCATCTAGTGGTTCCTTTATTTGCAAATTCTTAATACACAAATCACTGCTGATAACCAGATCAAGAGTATTACCCTCTTTGGTTGCCTCTCGAACATGCTGCTGCAGAAAACAATCATCCAATTAATCCACAAAAGTCTTACTAGTGTGCGAGTGACCAACACAACAAGGTCGATATCTGGAAAGTTAAAATCCCCCATTATAAGACATTCTGATTTTCTGGCCCACTATTTCTCTGTACAACTGTTTGTTGTACTCATTTGAGTCATTAGGCCTATAACACACTCCTACTCTTATTTTTGTTTTCGAATCTCTTATTAATGAGAGTTGATACTGTTTCATTTGATCGATATCTAGATCAATATTTGTCATAGCAACGCGAAGAATATTTTCTAAATTTACGCCAGAAACTCCATTAAATCAAAAATATATACAAAACAGTGGACCACTTATTTTTATATATATATATATATATATATATATATATATATATATATATATTATTTTATTTATTATTATTATTTTTTTTGAAAATGACTGCAGACCGGATTACACACATTCACAGGCCAGAGTTGGCCTGCAGACTGGAGGTTACCCACTCATCATAGGCTACTGATATTAAATTTTGGACACTATTTCTATTGCTGGGAAAATCAGGGATGATATCAAGTAGAGAAAGGTAGCAGGTGTATATGAAAGCTAAAAGCTGGGGGCAACATCACAATAGTTACACCTCCCTTGTAACAGCATCTTATTAACTATTGATACAGCCTCAGTAGTTAATAATATGCTGTTACTCATGATCAGGAAACAAATACATTCAGAAACATTATGGTGTGGATATGTGATAATATTGTTGAATAAATTATTTTCAGTTATATCAAAGGCAGAGTGTTTTTTGAACAAAAACTAATGAAATCAGGCTAATGAAATCATCCTTTCAGGACTGAAATAAAATAACTTAACACCAAGCAAAAAAGGAAAAAAAAAAAAATGCCTAATACATATGTATAATGAATAAATACTAGAACTCTTACAAAAACTTAGAAATACTAGTAGAGATGACTACAAGAATACAACTTAGTATCTTGTTGAAACAAAAAAAATTTTTTTCACTTTTGATTTACAGGCTAATGAGTCACATGTTTTTAATTCAGTAAAATTATGCTCACCCACATTATACAAGCTCCCCAACTATTAAATACTATTTTTCAAATACACACAGTATTTCATAACATATTTAGAATAGTACTGTAGAGCGTCAGTTATCCGAAATAATTGTTGTCAGACCTCTTCTGGATAGCCAAATTTTCCGGATAATCGAACTGGAAAATTTTCCAAATAATTTTTCCGGTAAGATTAAATAAATTTAATCTAATCGCAATTTAATTTAATTAACTTATTCGTAAGGTAAGATTAATTAAATTTAATTTACAGACTAGCTTATATCTGCCATAGGTTTCTGTATGGTAAGATTAAATAAATTTAATCTTGCCATACAATTAAATTAAATAAGATTAAATTTTTTTTAAAAAATTATAAACCAATCTAGGAAAACAGAAACATCCATCCATGCATTTTTATACAAAACGGAAAATTTAGAAAGATTTTTAAATGCTCTCAGTTTTTCGACTTACCAATAACGAGCATGGACAATCTGTTGTGTGTCCCAGTGGCATTTGCACCCATAGCAATTGCAACTCGCTATTTTCACATCTTAAAACCTGGTGCGGGCATTTCACTTTTAGTGGCTAGGGTTTTTCTGGGTAATGCTTTCCATAATAAGCCTGTCTAATCAACATTATAATCTTATTCTTTCTTGTAATTTGCTATAACTGAAGCAAACTTACTTTTAAATGAAACCGCTGCCGATTTGTCTGCAGTAAGTTTCTCGCCTTGAATCTAGCTCACGTATACCATGTCTCAGTTTAAAGTTTTTCAGCCAACCTGTGCTTGCTTTAAAATCTTCATTACCTCTTAATTTTCAATTAAAATCCAACGCTTTTTCACACAACATTAGACCAGACACTGGTTCACCTAAACTTCGCTTCTGAAGAAACCACAAATAAAGTGCACTCTCTAAAGCAGCATTTTCAGGTTTTGACATGGTAGTTTTCCTGCTAGATTCTCCTTCACTACCCATAATCAACACAAATTCTGTTATAGCACTGGAATTTTTCTTGATGTCGTAAATTGTTGAAGTCCCCACATTTTTAAAATCTCTTTAGAGAGATTTCCTAAACTTTCACCTTTTCTAATTCTATTAATAATTTCAGTTTTTTGTTGCAATGTTAAAACTGTTTTCTTTTTGTTCAAATTTTACTGTACAAAATTAAGAAAAATAATAAATTGCACAGTTTCGGGCTGGTATTATTTTTACTGAATCCGGATGGAGCTGTACTAATCTGAAATGGATGGAACTATATTAATCTGAAATTCACTCATGGTTTACAAAAAAACCCAGTACTGTAATCTTTTTTCTAAAGTACATTTCTGAAGGTCACAACCATAAAACAAAAACAATTTGCAGTTTTCAGTTTATTGGGTTTTTTGTTTATACAATGTTATAAACAGGTAATAAACTCAATATTTTGCTTATTATAATAAAAATTCAATTTACAAATGCGATCACTATAACTGGAGCTTACTGTACTGCCGTTAATAAAAAAAAAAAAAAAAAGAAGAAAGATCAGCCTTTCAAATTATTCTTGATAACTGATGTTCCAGATAACCAACGTTCTACTGTACTTAAGAGATGGTTAACCAGACTTACAAGATAGTGCAGTGCTCCATTTCTGTACGTAGTAAATTAACCAAAGTTAATTACATGGCGTCATTTCATTAAATCTTATATTGTGAAAGCCTTCACAATGAGTTGGTTCATAATGTTGCCATTGTAAAGAAACAATGCCATGTAATTAACTTCATTTAACTTCTACATACAGAAATAATGCACTGCACTAACTTGTACATCTGAAACTTTTAGCCCTAAAATTTTGACTGAGACTGTTAACCATTAAAAAACATCTAAAGCAAAACAAACAAATGAATTTTTTTTTTCACATGAAGTAAAATCAATTATGAACAATATTCTAAAATAATTATCAATTATTATTACCTGAATACAGGAGCTAGAAATACACAGATATCTCTTATATGGACAGGTATATTCAGCAGTGAAAGTACATAATGAATGGATCCAGAAGTAATCATCAATCCAGGATAAACCTTTCATGGAAAGCAAATTAATATATAAAATAGGTTATTTATAATAATAAATAAATATGAAACAAATAATAGACACATTGATAAACTAAAGTTGATCAAATCTCAGCAATTTACAAAATTATAAATTGCTATTATGGTTTAACTTGTGCACCTTATAGGTTTTTATACAGATAAAATATTTTAAAAAATCTATCCTAAATATCAAAATCTAAGCTAATTATAACAAAATAATCTAACTATCTTACACTATCAATTTTGTGGCATATTGACCGTTACCACTGGTAAGTCACAGAGTGCTGCAAAGCAATAGGGAAGCAATATGAATCACTGATAACAATGGTAACAGTCACATAGCATTAAAAAGGCATGATCTATATGCATTATTAATGCATGTAGATCATGCAGCTACTCATATTTATCATATGAATCCACCATGATACCACTGAACGTTTGGAATAAAGTCAATAAATGACTTAAAACTGGGCACTTCTTAATGTACTCATTACCTTAAATAGTATGGTGGATATAATTTTCATTAACTTTGTTTTTTATAAATTAACATTAAACCATGATTAAGAATCATCACAACAGCTAGTAGATATTTTCATAAGCATATAAATGCAGCCAGAAATATCCTGTGGAATATGTTTCAAGCATATATAGCAAAAATATATTTTTAAACTTATTTTAAGTTTAAACTGGCGTGTGGGTGGTGGTATCCACTGAGAATAAATAACATTAGTCTTCTCTACTAGAGAAGTGTTACTTATTCAAAGTAGTGCAATACCTGGTATCTCGTGAACGTAGCCACAATATGAGATACACAATTTAAAACGATGCCTTTCACACTATGTACGTAGTTTAATTTATGGGTAAACTATGGCGTATCTACACTGACATTATATATTTAAAGTTTAAATAAGTTTTGAAATAAGCTTTAAGAATAAAAACTTTAAAGAGTTATGTATTTTCAATATATGCTTGTTTTAAAAATAATTTTAAAAAATTAAAGAATTTTATAAAAACAAAGAATTTGAGAGCTTGATTTAATTCCACTACTTTCCCACACTTGACTGAATTTTTCCACAATCAAGTACATAATGTAAGTCAATCATACTGAAAATAAGTTAACAATGGATCGGTAAATGAAATCAATGTATGCTGATCTCTCTCTCTCTCTCTCTCTCTCTCTCTCTCTCTCTCTCTCTCTCTCTCTCTCTCTCTCTCTCTCTCTCAGGGTAATTTGAGAATTTTTTTTTTTTTTTGGCTGGTGCAGCATAAGCATCAGGCTTCCTTGCACCATGTGGCGGGTAATAATAATAACAATGATGGCTTAGTGTTTTTTTTGTATTGTGGATAGTGTAAATTGTAATGTAGCTCCAGGGGTTTAACCCAACTCAACGTCAAGCAATGTGACGAATACAAAATCTCTGTAAAGGCAAGTTTTATGTAGGGTTAGAGAGTGTTCATGTAGTGTTATTGTGGATTATGTTGGATGTGTTGTTCATCCGGCCTCTTAGCCTTGGGGCTTGTGTTTTCAACAGAAACCTCTAGTTTACCATCCAGTGCCATGAGAAGGCGGGCCGGGCAGTAGGGAGTATGAAGCACTGGTAGGGTGAACACTGAGGTAGCCAAGGGAGAGCCCAGTTAAAAAAAAAAAAAAAAAAAAAATGTTAAAATTAGGAAGGAAGTGGGGTGGACAGGAAGTGGGAGTGTTAAAGTGGTATTAGTAATGGCTGCATGGTGCAAGAAAGCCTACGGCTTATGCTGCACCAGCAAAAAAAAAAAAAAAAACCACGAATAAAATGATAAAAAAACTAATAATTAATAAAAGAAAAGGAAATTAAACCTATCATCCTATGCGTTTCCCACACCAGAAGCTACTATCCAGATGACCTTTGAATTTCCCCAAACTGTCAGCCTCTACCAATCCATGTGGGCAACTTATTCCAGTAATTTATAACTCACTGGCTAAAATAAAACTTCCTGCAGTCCAATCTAAACATCTCTCCCCATAACTTGAATTTATGTCCCCTAGTTCTAACATCATTTATAATCTTGAAAATTTCATCCTCATTCATTTTACTGATGCTTCTCAGAGCCTTAAACACCTCAATCAAATCTCCTCTAAGGTGTCTAGTTTCCAAACTCTGCAACCCACATATTCAAAGTCTTTCATCATAAGGACGCCCTTTTGCTGATCTCACCAGGCCAGTTACCCGTCTTTGCACCCTTTCAAGAATTTCTGTCTTTCTTTAGGTGTGGTCTCCATACTTGAACACAGTATTCCAAGTGTGGTCTAACAAAAGCCTTATATAATGGGATTATCACGTCCTTATCTCTACTTGCAAAAGTTCGATAGATCATCGATAGGACACCATGGGATCTTCCTTGCAACCTGTTTACAATGCTCAGAGAATTTCATGTCTGACCGTATCATAACCCCCAAGTCCCTTTCCTCCAGTACTGGGTTTAGTTGAACTTTACCAAGTGAATAAGTTATTTTGGGATTAGTGTTTCCCAGGTGTAATACCTTACACTTTGTTGGATTAAAGCATAGCTGCCATTTTTCTGACCATTCCTGAAGTCAATCTAGGTCTCTCTGAAGAAGCTCAGCTTGACAGTGATCATTAACTACTCTACCAATTTTAACATCTGCAAATTTAGATATCATGCCCTCTATCCCTTCATCAATGTTGTTTATGAAAATTAAAAACAACAGTGGTCCTTGGGGAACCCCACTTCTTACATCGACCCAATCTGAGGAATAGCCATTTATCACAACCCTCTGTCCCCTGCCCCGAAGCCATCCTGATATCCATCTAAGGATTTTCCCAGTGATTCCAACCTGTTCCAGCTTATAAAGCAACCGCTCATGTGGGACTGAGTCAAAAGCTTTGCTGAAATCTAAATAAACAATGTCGAAATTATTCCCTACGTGTATAGTATAATTTAATGTAATAATATGGATAAAATGGATTAAGATTAACAATTAGTTAAAGATTAGACATGAAAATCTTACTATCACAACATTGGATGTGTTCTTTCACACTCTCACTCATACTTTCACTCATTCATTTTACTTATTCTTTTCTCTCTGCACTCCGAGGCCCCTCAACTTACTATTAATTTTCAGTTGCAGTGCAGTCCCAGCTGCATGCTTTACATGCCAGTGAGGTGTGCAGTGGGTGTGTTGGGGTTGTTAGTAGCTAAGTTCAATTAGGGTTAGTACTTATTACTAGAGCACACACACGCACACTAAAATAAGTGTATAATAACAATGTTTTCTCATTCACCCAATTGTATTCATTCCTTCACTCACTCCCATTTACCATAATGCTCAGTCACTCTTTTGCTTCCATACTAGGTCACTCTCAATTCACGATAACTCACATCCATACTCTTTTACCACATTTACTATTACACCTTAACACATTCATGCAGTACTCAGCTCATTCATGCAATTCTTTCTTTCTGCAATGTACTCCCAGCTACCAAAGCCTATCAATGTTTTTCAGCTGAGGAGCATCCCTGGCCCATACATCTCCCTCCCCTTTTAAAGGTTGTTTAGTTGGTGTGGGCAGCCCCAGGTCCCTCACCAATGTAGGGTGGCTGGGGGGGGGGAAGCACAGTCATCAATCCAGTAATTGTCAAATCCAAGTATCTGTTCAATGTCATCCTCAGGGAGACATGGGCACTTTGACTATTGATTATTGCTTGTCTGTGGGTGAGGCTGTAGAACCTGTCTTTGTATATTCCATCTGATTTGAAATACTCTTCGAGAGAAGTTTGCGACGGCTTTGTATTTTCTTCCATAACAAATCGATATTCTTGTCCCCTTGAGAGGGGGCCAATTTCAGCTATTGATATCACTCTCAGTAGTATTACTTCGCTTTGGCATACTGTACAGTATTAATAAGCAGGATAAATTTGAAATAAGACAAGGCAGCAAAAATGAAGGGCAACGACTCTTTGCAATATCAGCGTGGTAAGTGCTTTATGTTATATGAGTCAGTGAGACACTCATCTGCCTGAACAAACGAACATACAGTAGTACACATAGCTATACAATACTAAGTAGTACTGTAGTATTGTATAGCTATGCACATGTCTTGAAATGCTGTATTTATGAATATTTAGCATTATTGATTGCAATTAAAAAAAAAATTAATGTTCATATTTTTGATTTTGTTGATACTTAAAAAAAAAACCGCAAACTCAAAGTGAAAATTCGTAGAGCAGGAACTGCCTGTATTTATTTTAATATTTTTAATCTGTTTTTCAGCATTAATCTCTATAACCAACTGCAGTTCAATATATGCAATCAATACAATAAAATAAAAGAGAATTATTTTAAATGAAACCATTAATATTTTAAAATTAATTTTAATTGAATATTTCAATACATATAAACTAAAATCACACCTACATGTAATTAGGTTACACATGCACTGTGGTAGTTACATCATTCATTACAAATATATACTAGATTAAAAGCACTAAACACAAAAAAAATAATACTCCAGGGCTTTCTGAAACAAAATATTTCCTTTCAGTGGCCTAAATCTTTGAGTTAGAGCAAACAACCATTAGTATGATAGCCAACTATAATTAGAATGAATGCACTGGTTCTAGTCCAATCACCAAAGTTAAGCAGTGTTATGCCCACTTAGTACTTAGGAGGACGACCACCA
Organism: Mastigoproctus giganteus; assembly: GCF_048544385.1. NCBI lineage: Eukaryota > Metazoa > Arthropoda > Arachnida > Uropygi > Thelyphonidae > Mastigoproctus > Mastigoproctus giganteus. The sequence goes on from NC_143583.1 coordinate 75,899,878, forward strand.
GGGAATACTGGGTATAGTTGGCTTTGTGAGACTAGGCACCTGCGAGATGATCTGTTTGAGATGTTTAAAGCTTCGAATGGATTGAGTAAGCTTAATGCTGATGGGATTATTCCTCTTACTCAGACTACACCCATGAGGGGACATAAATTCAAACTGAGGAAGGGCAATTTCAGAATAAATTTGCCCTTAGCCAGCAAGTGGCTGGAACAAAATTCCATCTGCTGTTGTGTAAGTTGATAGCTTAAATAAGTTAAAGGAAGAACTATACAAACTATTGGAGGGAATGTATAGGTGAAATGGGAAGGATTTTTTTTTTTTTTTTTGGCTGATGCTGTACAAGATTGCTTTCTTGCATCATATGCAACTACTAATGCTAATATCAATGAATAAGGCATAGCTACATCTACATTATAGTATGCATGCAAGAAAGTGTTTGTACTACCATGACATCAATATAAAATCTGTCTAAGATTCAGTGATTCAGAGACAGGATGAAATTGGCATTCCCTCGATAATGACTCAAGTTGTACTTTGCATAAACAATATGGATACTCCTTGATTCACTTAAGATGAGTGAATGTGCTTGATCAAGAATGACTGTATCCTTGAGATAGAGCCAAATACTGCTCTCCATGAGTTTTCCACAACAGCAAACTCCCAAAGTCAAAGTACAATCAGTTCTGCTATAATGTGCATTTTAACAACACAAATTTGTCTAATGCAACTAATGCATTAGGGAACAATGCTAGTATAATGTGATTTTTGCATTGGCTCATGCGCGAGTAACACCAGGTGAACGCAAAACCGGCACCAAGCTCAACTTGGTGACCTGCGCAGCTTATAAAGTCTACACACACAAGGTTATGACTGTACTTAATAGTATCATCCTCCCCCAAGGATGTGAGATAGGATGATGACTTTCTTCCTGTTTCCGATGACCCCCTGTTTGTGGTAGATTGTATTATTAAGACTTCTTTGTACTTGCTACATTTTCGGTTGAGTTCCCTGGTCCATACAGTAGACTCATGAACTTTTAAATGTGGTTTTCAAAATATATGAAAATCAATGTCACTGCCTCCAAGTTTCCCCACCTAGTAGGATTTTCATGCTCCATCCTAGCATGGAGCTTATGATATAACTGGAGAGTGTGTACCTGCCACACTGTCAGTCAATACAGCAGACTATATTTCTGCTTTCCTCAACTTTGCACCTGCAAGAAATCCAAACCACATCTTTGTCTCTATCAAGATGGTCAAAAAAGGTGATGTTTGATACATATCAATGATGGCTGTTAATATCCCTGTTAAGAGCACAAAGTATGTCATGGGTTTCCTTAGTTCATGGATCAGTGATGTGGCTGACAGATGTGGTAGATGGGTCTGAATGTTAAGTAATGGCTACTTTTTTCAAATCAAGAGAAATTGTAGCCCTTATGATTGTGGTTGCAATGTACAGTGCAGTCTGGCTGAAGAGATGGTGCAATGTCTAACTATGGGTACTGCAGGAAGATTGTAGCTCACAATCTTTCCTGGTATCACACTTACCCTCTGTCTCAATGGATATGAAAGATGAAGGTAACAGATGGAAACTTTTTTTTTTTTTTTTTTTGTTCGTGTCAGACAGCACCTGGGATTTCTCCCATGGAGGCATTTGTGAGACAATCTGTTAAAACATGGATGAAAATGTTAATGACATTTACAAGTTTGCATACTTCTGAGTTGGACATTATTTCCAATAACTCCGATGTAATAGTGAAAAGAATGGCAAATGTTTCCTATTAATGTGTGCTAAAATGGCCCACATATCACTCTGAAGCCTTGCATTTTCCCCTCATATATCAGTTCTGTGGGTGTATGAGTGATCAGTATGGGATACTGATAACTCATACACCCACATTTAAAATTAAAAGCTCTACAATTTCTCTGTATGTTATATTAATTATAATGATATCTATCTATACAATAAAAAGTTTTCCTCTTAGTGATATTTATTCGAGCCAATGGGAGAAGAGGGTGGGGCAATTACATCACTTATTTGAGCCAATGGAATACAAATGTGCAGGTAAATAATTACATGGGTCATTTCCTGATTAGATTTCGATCAGTTCGTTATGTTAGTATAATATTATTATTATACAAATAATAACAAAACTATACAAATATTTACAAAATACTAAACTATTTACAATCATATCTCTACTATATCGGGATGATGGGTTCCTTCATTAGCTGACAATATACAAAAAACGTTACAATGGAACATCAAATGATGCAGGGCGTGGTCATATAACAGACAGTGAAAATGTGCACGAGGTTGATGAACGTTAAATGGAAGGAACACAAATGGATTACTGGGCAGAATCAGACACTTGCTGTTGACAATGTAGAGCACATATGTAGGAAGAATGCCAGCGTTCGTATCATTGCAAGACAACTGCCTCCATAACATTCACCAACCTTGTGCATATGCTTCACTGTCTAATACAAATATGCAAACCATATTGGGACAATGAGTCACTTCATTAGCTGATAACCATACCCGGCATCATTTGACGTTATATCGTAACATTTTTTGTATATTAATATCAGCTAATGAAGTGACTCTTGTCCCAATATAGTTTGCATATTTGTAAACAGTTTAGTATTTTGTAAATAACAGATATTTATTTAAAGTATACCCAGTATAAAATAAAATAAAATAAAATATTTCCAGTAGCTTTCAGAACTCGTGTCCCTTTCTCAACTGACAGAATTTTTTGAATACATTACAAGCAAAGTGTGGCACGTTACTCATTCGTCATTGTTGTAGCACGGACGTGTGCTGCCTTGCGCCAGTGATCATCCATCAATAAAACGGTTGTCTCCAGGATTGGATGTATACGCATGCCTTTCTGGCGATTTAATGCCTTAGGGTTGTTTATTATGTTTAGTGACTCTAGCCATAGGCGGTGGCGAAAGTGTCGCGCGTGGTCCACTATCTCAAAGTCGCGCTTGGGGTCAAGATCGTGGTTGGTAGCCCAAAAATGTTCTGCAAGCGCGGACTGGTCAGTTTCGGCAAGCCGGATTGCTCTGTCGTGTTCCGTGAGGCGATCCTGGAGACGTCTCGATGTCTCACCTACGTAGCAACTGTTACAGGCCCTACAGGTGATACGGTACACTACATTGCTGCGTAAGACAGCAATGTAGTGTACCGTATCACCTGTAGGGCCTGTAACAGTTGCTACGTAGGTGAGACATCGAGACGTCTCCAGGATCGCCTCACGGAACACGACAGAGCAATCCGGCTTGCCGAAACTGACCAGTCCGCGCTTGCAGAACATTTTTGGGCTACCAACCACGATCTTGACCCCAAGCGCGACTTTGAGATAGTGGACCACGCGCGACACTTTCGCCACCGCCTATGGCTAGAGTCACTAAACATAATAAACAACCCTAAGGCATTAAATCGCCAGAAAGGCATGCGTATACATCCAATCCTGGAGACAACCGTTTTATTGATGGATGATCACTGGCGCAAGGCAGCACACGTCCGTGCTACAACAATGACGAATGAGTAACGTGCCACACTTTGCTTGTAATGTATTCAAAAAATTCTGTCAGTTGAGAAAGGGACACGAGTTCCGAAAGCTACTGGAAATATTTTATTTTATTTTATACTGGGTATACTTTAAATAAATATCTGTTAAACTATGGACCCCAGTACTCCAGGCCCATTTGTCACTATTTTGTAAATATTTGTATAGTTCATAAGTATTTTAAATATTTGTATAGTTTGTAAATATTTTAGTCCTGCTCTTTCAGATGCAACAATATTCCTCGTGCATTATGGAACCCGAAGTAAAAGGCCTTTAACTAAGTGACCTATGTAAACGCAGGTAAATAATTACATAGTGATATCTATTCGACCTTGAGAATGCTGTGTGGTGGGGCCAATGGGAGAAGAGGGATGCGGGTCACATGGTACAAGTGGGTGAGGCAATTATGTCACTACAAATGCACAGGTAAACAATTACATAGGTCATTTCCTGATTAGATATCAATCAGTGTGTTCTGACAGATGTCTATTATGCAGAAAAGATTTGGCTTACTTCGTCATACCTCTTCATTTTACGTTGAATCATGGGGGGTTCGTGAGCAAAGCCCCCTAGTATTAATTATTATTAGTATATGTACCACAGCAACACAAATCACAAAATAAAAATTACCAGCTCACAATTTTACAGATTATTTTTCAATCTGTAAAATAATGCTGCTAGCTTAGCAGCTGTAATAAAAGTTGCAGTTAGCACAATGGTATCGTCACCATTCTCCCCATACTGGGTGGAAAAGACCTGGATTCAAATCCTGCTGATGACGCAAGGAACTTTTATGGGCTTTTTTCACTTCATGGCTGAGTTAGTTGATCTCAAGCGTAATGGCAAGTTTTTTTCCACAGAAACTGGGTTTTTTTTTTTTTTTTTTTTTTTTTTTGTCCTGCAAAATTCCCATAATGTAAAAAACATTATGGGAATCCTGTAGTCTCAAAATTTTGTTAGACATGTTGGACATGTCTAACTTGTGTAGTCAAGACCTGCTAATTTTTGTAAAATTGGACAAATGCTAAACTTATTGTGATTTTCTCTTGTGGAGGATCTGTGTCTCATTTTGAATTTAAAATCAATGGTGTGAATTTAAATCAAATAAAAATAGTGATAAATAGAATATATAGGCTATTAAGAAATATTATAGGAATATTAAATTTTAGAAATATTATATTTTAAGTCAGAAATTCTCTTACCTCAGATTTTTTCAGGAATGAGTGCATCCGGGTAAGATGTAATTAGAATAGTATTGAAATAAACCTAGTAAGAGGAGAAGAGAATAAAAGTAAGCTTTGACCCTAAATCCATGCATGACGAAATAATTAGAAGTATAAAGGGAGATGAATTCCCAAAGCTTGATGGGGGCTTTTCATTTATACCATCTTCCAAGGGGAAGCGAACATGTGTCGAAGGCCACATTTATAGCTCAGGCACGTTCCATTGCCATATTTCAAAAGCATGGTGTTTGAGTAGGTGAAAGGAAGATCAGAAGGAAAATTTCTGCCTCCTCGTATTTCACTAATACTTTGGGAATTTGAAAATTTAGAGATTTAGAAAAGCTTAAAAGGTTTTTTTGGAGAGAGGATATGAAAGTGTCCACTTGGAAATCCGAGTGTGCGACTACCCATCCCAGCAAGTATCCGTCCAGGACAGACTTCTACTAACGGGAACAAGTAGTCATGCACCTGGATTTCCAAGTCGACACTTTCATATCCTCTCTCTCTCTCTCAAAAAACCTTGAAGCTTCTCTAAATCTCCAAATTTTCAAATTCCCAAACTATTAGTGAAATACGAGGAGGCGGGAATTTTCTTTCTATCCTCCTTCTCTTCCATTCACCTACTCAAACACCACACTTTTTAAATACAGCAATGGAACATGCCCAGGCTATAAATATGGCCTTCAACATGTGTCCACTTCCCCTTTGAAGATGGTATAAATGAAAAGCCCCCATCAAGCTTTGGGAATTCATCTACCATTATACTTGTAATTATTTCACCACGCATGGATTTAGGGCCAAAGCTTGCTTTTATTCCTTTGTCTTCTTACTAGGTTTATTTATTTCAATACTGTTCTAATTACATCTTACTTGGATACAGTAATTCCTGAAAAAAATCTAAGGTAAGAGAATTTCAGACTTAAAAAATAATTTCTAAAATTTAATATTCCTATATTTCTTAATAGCCTATACATTCTATTTATCACTATTTTTATTTGGTTTAAATTCACACCATTGATTTTAAATTCAAAATGAAGCTACAGATCCTCTACAAGAGAAAATCACAATGTTAGCCTTTTTCCGATTTTACGAAATTTAGCAGGTCTTGACTACACAAGTTATCTGTACACATGGATATATGAATTAACTTTCTGGGTGCCCTAATGTAATAGTTTGTTTGTTTTATCCTCTAGCATTTATTGCCATGAGGGGAATTTGTCACTCACCAATGTAACACTTTATTTTGGTAAGGCAAATAAATATTTATTTATTAAAACCATATTGAAAGTGAATTCCATAAGATAAATAATATAATTGTTTATCTTATGGAGTTCACTTATGTTTTCATGATAAACAATCTTGGAATATTTATTTTTCCCTGATAAATTAAAATTTTGCTCTACCAATACTGAATATGAAACTAATTACAAAATGCTCTCTGAACAATGTTTGCACAATCCTAATGAAAGTGGGACATGATTGGTCATGCTGTTATTCTTCATCATATTCCTTCAATTAATAAGATTCATTCTGTAAATAATGCTGCTAGCTTAGTAGCTGTAATAAAAATCCAACATACTGTACCTCTATCAAAAATAGCGGCAAACCTTGCAAGATATACATAGACTATGATGATCAAGGTTGGTTGTGTTGTTAGGGTTTAATGGAGCATGGACTACGTTGGTCATAATGTGCCAGTTCATGTGGTATGATGTGTTTCATAGGTGTTTACTTTTAATGCGAGTTGTTCCTTTTTGCCTGATTCATATTAATTGGGTTAGTCTGTTGCTTGGTGTTTACTTTCTTACAGGAGGTGGTATAAATTAATAACATTAGGGAAGGTAAAAACATCTGTAAAGTCATCTCTATCATTTAAGAGATCTGCTAGGGTGCGATGTGTCCTATAAACATCTTTGAAGGCTTGTTTGCATTCTTTTGCATATTTAGGACAGTCTATTGATATATGTTTTACTGTCTGGATACTATCACAAGTCTGACATCGTGGTGGTTCTTCTGCTTGCAATAGCAAAGAATGTGTAAAATGGGTATGCCCAACATGTAGTCTGGCCAGTACTGTTTCTTCTTTTCTCGATTTTCGTGTGCTAGAAACCCAGTTTTCAATTTTCTGCTTTATTTGGTACAGTTTGCAGATTCCAAGTTTCTTGCCACTGCATCTGGCATGCACGTTGTATCACAGATTTGTAATCAAAATAGGGGATTTTTTTTTTTTTTTTTTTTTTTTTGATTTGGTAGTTGTTGGCACATCGGCTTCTGTGGCCATATTGCACCTCCCAAGGTTTTTGCAGTACTTTGATCCAAGCCCGAGGCGGGAATCAAACCCGCGACCTTTGGGTTGCCGGTTAGGTGCTTTACCCACTCGGCTAGCCCGGTCGGCTTCAAAATAGGGGACTGAGATTTCTTCTCCAGTCTGCAGTATGGCTTCTTTTGCTAATCTGTCTGCTGCTTCATTTCCAGCAATCCCTGAATGTCCCAGGATCCACCAGAAATGTATTTCCTGTTCATTTACAGCACAGTCAGTTAGTATGTGTTGTATGTGCCAGAGGTTTGGGTGTGCCTCTACTTTGCATGGCTTGTAATGAACTCAAGGAATCTGTGTATATTACACTTCTTTTGTAACGCATACCTTGTATATGAGTTAAGGTGATTTTTTGCATGTACAATTCTGCAGTGTATACACTGCACTCTTCCGGTAGTTGTTGTGTTAATGTAATATCTGGGAAAACAGCTGCTGCTCCAACTAAAGTGTATGTTTTCGACCCATCTGTATATATATTGGGATATAGTCTGAAAATTGAAGTCTATGTGTTGCACTTAGCTTTTGAAAGATTGTTGCAGGTTGAATACCTTTTTATTCCATTTCTGAAAGGAGAAGTCACATATTGGGATATGTAAATCCCATGGTGGAGGGGTGTGAACTGCCATGTGCACTATATTGTCTATATTTAGGTTACGTACTGCTAAAAATTCTTGCATTCTGATCCCCAGGGATCAATTTGCTTGTTGATGATTCCGATAAATATTTCGGCAACATGGATCAAAGAGCGTCTCCCAAGCAGGGTGTCCGAGCATAGATTTTATTTTAATTGCATAATCCAACACTAGTTGTCACCTAAGAGTTAAAGGTGGTTCATTGGCTTTGGCATACAGACCACTAATGGGAGAGGTACGGTAGGCACCAGTGGCTATACGTAGTGCATTGTGATGAACTGGGTCTAGCCATTTGAGAGCTGTTTTCCGTGCTGAATCGTACACTGGGGCTCCATAATCCAACTTGGATCTAATTAGTGCTTTGTATAGGTTTAATAACAAATAGCTGTCTGCTCCCCATGCTGTTGATGAAAGGATTTTAAGTATGTTAAGATGTTTTGTGCAGCTTTTACATAGCTGCCTGATGTGTTCCACAAAAGTAAGTTTCTTATCTAAAGATAGTCCGAGAAATTTTGCTTTCGGTTGCATTGGTATAATTTGTTCTTCTAGTTTTAATTCAGAGCCAGGATGGAGATTTCTTTTGCAGCAGAAATGTACACATATTGTTTTTTTGTGTTGAAAGTCTAAATCATTATCTAGTGCCCACTTACTTATATTGTTGATTGCACATTGTAACTGCCTCTTGATAGTTCTCATGTTCTATGACTGACATTAGAGATACTAAAGTCATCGACAAAGTCATGTCAGACTGAAGGAGGGAGCCGATTTGCGATCGAATAAATTTTTATGGCAAACAAAGTGGCACTCAAGACTGTGAGCCTTGTGGGACGCCTTCTTCTTGTTAGTAGATTTTGGAGAAAGAAGTTTGTACTTTGACTTGGAAGGTTCAGTTCATAAGGAAGTTCTGAATAAATATAAGAAGATTAACTCTGAGTCCAGCATCGTGTATGTCTTTTAGGATCCCATATCTCCAAGTGGTAGCATAAGCTTTTTTTTCAATGTCAAAAAATACTGTAACCATATGTTGTGATCTGATAAATGCATTCCTGATGTTGACTTCTATCCGAACTAGTGGTCTAGTGTAGACCTGTAACGTGTAAAGCCACATTGCATTTGTGAAAATGTTATTATCCTCTAAATACCATATCAATCTCTTATTTTTCATTTTTTCTAGTAATTTTCCTAAACAGCTTGTGAGGGCTATAGATGTGAGGGTTATAGTTGCTATAAGGGATATAATTTTCATAAACAACTTGTGAGGGCTATATTTGCATGGATTTATTAGGTCTTTGTCAGGTTTAGGGAAAGCTAGTACTATTGCGTGGTGCCATGTGTTTGGAAATACATTTTCTTGAAATATTCTGTTATACAGTTTCAATAAATTTTCTAATTCAGTCTTATTAAGGTGCTTGATCATGTAGTAATGTATGTCGTCTGGGCCTACTGCACTTGGCCTAGCTGTGGACAAAACTTCGTGCAGTTCATTTATTGTAGGGCTCATTACCTTTTGATTTATATTCAATCCTATGCTTTTCTGCTTTTTCTTTTTGGATAAGAAATTCCGAATGGTATGAAGCTTTCGCTGATACTTTTGCAAAGGTCTCACCTAATGAATTTGCAATAACGGTAGGTTCAGTCAAACTAATTCCATCGCAGACCAGTATTGGTGATGGCCTATTTCTATATTTGCCTGTCATTTTTCTTATTTTATTCCAGACTATATGTGCATTTGTTGTTTTGTTTATTGTAGATGTGAATTTGATCCATGTTGCTCTTTGACTCTGCTTCCTAGTGAATTTAGTGCTATAGTTCGCATTCTTTTGTACTCAATCAGATTGTCTATTGTGGGGTATCTGTGAAATCAGTTCCATGCCCTATTTTGTTGTTTTCTTGTTTCAGTGCAATCACTGTTTCACCGTGTTTTCAGATGGTTTCGGAAATGTGATGAAGTCTTCGGGATTGTTAGCTTGCCTGCGTTTTGTATGGTTTCTGTGACATGTGCTAGTGCAACATCTACTGTTTCCTGTTGAATGATATTGGTGCTGAAAACCGCTTTTCTCCTAAATGCTTCCCGATTAGCTTTTTCTATCTTCCAGCAGGAAGTCCTGCTGGTATGATATGGATATTCACTTACCAGTGTGGAAATTACTGGATAATGATCACTACCAAGAGGATCCTCGAATACTTCCCAATTAAATTATTGTGTAAGGTGTAGGAGTACATATGGTAAGGTCCATAGCTGTGGTGGTTTGAATTGGAAAGTGTAAGTAAAAGTGTGGTTGCCCCCTGTTAAGAAGTAAGAGGTTGTGATTGATTTTCTAGCAGTTGTTCAATAATGCATCCTCTTCTGTTGTAGTCTGAGCAATCCCACAAAGGATTATGTCCATTGGTCCACTTGAGATCGATGGGTCAACTGTTGATGACCCTGCTCGGGTAGCTAACAAACTAAATGAATATTTTGCATCGACATTCACACATGAGGAGTTATTCAGCGAGGGGAATGCCAGAGGTGTATTCAACTCTAGCAGTAAGCTAGAGAATCTTGTAATAACTGAGAGCAAAGTGGAGGAGAAATTGTTGAAGATAAACACAAGAAAGGCACCTGGGGTGGATGGGATCTATCCAGTTATATTAAAGGAGGCAGCAAAGGAGGTAAGCAAACCCTTAGCCATAATTATGAGAGCTTCCTTGGACTCAGGGGAGGTACCCATTGACTGGAGATGTGCAAATGTGACCCCAATTCACAAAGGGGGATCAAAGGCTGACACAAGTAATTATAGACCTGTGAGTTTAACTTCTGTTCCCGGAAAATTAATGGAGGCACTGGTGAAAGAAGCACTGCAGGATCATCTAGACAAGACTTCAGTTATAGCTAGGACACAGCATGGTTTTGTTAAGGGGAAGTCTTGCCTGACCAATTTGATTGGATACTATGATGCAGTCACAAAAGAACTGGATGCAGGGAATAACTTTGATATTATATACTTGGATCTTAGAAAGGCTTTTGATACTGTTGCACATGGAAGACTGCTGCACAAATTGGAGCAGTGTGGCATTGGAGGCAAGTTGCTGCTATGGATAAAGGGGTGGTTGAGGGGGAGAAGACAGAGAGTGGTAATCAATGGACACTGCTCATCGTGGACTAATGTTATTAGTGGAGTCCCTCAGGGTTCAGTATTGGGGCCTTTATTGTTTTCTGTATTTATAAATGATATTGATGATGGTATATCAGGCTTAATGTCCAAGTTTGCAGACGATACAAAGGTTGGCAGGGTTGTCAAGGACACTACTGACACTATGCTGCTGCAACAGGATTTGGAAAGGTTGAGCAGATGGGCTTCGAGGTGGCAAATGAAGTTTAACATTGACAAATGTAAAGTACTACATATGGGAAACAGCAACCCCAGAGCAACGTATCAACTCTGTGGTACTACACTGACAGTGGTAGAGAATGAAAGGGACCTGGGGGTGGTGGTGCAGGCAGATATGAAGTTCTCTGAGCAGTGCAGACGAGCTGCAAGAGTAGCTCATGGTGTATTGTCAATGATATATAGAAATTTTTCTAGCAGGGATAAGGAGGTGATTATTCCCTTGTATAAGGCAATGGTCAGGCCACACCTAGAGTACTGTATACAGGCCTGGAGGCCTCATTTCAGGAAGGATGTAGAGCTGCTGGAACGAGTACAGAGAAGGGCAACTAGATTGGTGAATGGGACAAAGGGGTTCTCTTACGAAGAAAGGCTTAAGTTTTGCAAATTACAGTGTCTGGAAACTAGGCACCAGCGGGGTGATCTGATAGAGGTGTACAAAGCCTTGAATGGTTTGAGCATGCTCAATGCTGATGGGATTCTTCCTCTAGCTCAGAAAAATCACCTGAGAGGGCATAAATTCAAATTGAGGAAAGACAGATGTAGGATAGATGTGCGGAAATTTGCCTTTAGCCAGCGGGTGGTTGGTGGGTGGAACAGACTTCCATCCCTTGTCGTGGAAGTTGATAGCCTAAATAAGTTTAAGGCTCAGCTGGACAGGTATTTCGAACGAACAGAGGGGTGAAGTGGAAGTGGTTATTTTTATTTATTTATGTTACTTTTTTTTTTTTTTTTTTTTTTTTTTGGCTGATGCTGCATAAGCTTGCTTTCTTGCATCAAATGCCTCTACTAATGCTAATGCTAATGCTAATTCATATCTCCCATCAGACAGATTGGGGGAGGTAGTTGTTGCTGTAATGCATCTAGGTCTTTGTAAGAAACATCTCCTGGTGGAATGTATAACGAACATATGGTTAATAGGTACCCTGCTATTGCACAAATTGCTACCGCCTCTAACCGGCTATCTATATGCACCTATTGTGTTGGTATTCTGTCATTTACTAATACAGCAACTCCTCCATGTGTTATACCTTCAGTTATTCGGTCTCTTCTGTACATTGAATAGTTCCTGATATTCAGGGTATCTTGTTGTTTAAAGTACGTTTTCTGGAGACAGATACAGATTGGTGTATACTGAGTGATCAGATACTGGACGTCATCAAAATTAGCACGTAATCCTCGACAGTTCCACTGAATAATTTTATCCATTATTTATATTTGCTCAGTCCCTCGAGCTGTTTTCGTTGGGTGGATGTCTTTTGTTTTTCTGTCCTTATTCTATCTCTTTGGGGAAATACCGGTTCTCCAGTATCCATATCTTCTTCTTCAGCATGGATTTCCAACACTTCATCATCTACCTTTCCTTTTTTCTCAATTCCATAAATTCGGAGGTAGGTTCATGATCCTTCATTACTCTTACATTGTTGCAAGGTTGGAGAATCTGAGGGGACTGAGATCGGTGTGTTTACTGTTTTCTCATGTTAATCTTGTTGCTTTGCTTGAAGTATTTGACTTGTGGAGAAAAAGATTCATTTGGAGGAACAGATTTCAGTTTTACATTCCACTGATTTAAATTTAGTCGCTACTTGTGCGTACATTGTTCTACTGGTTATAGTTGGCTGAACCATTTTTCTTGCTTTTTGATATGTAATATTGTGGTCTGTTTTGTATTTCTGTATTTCTTTTTTCCCATCTTTCCAATGTTCTGGAGTCGAAACAACTAAACAACACACACACACACACACACAATTTTACACACATTTCTGGCCTGTTACAGTGCTCTGTAACCAATCACAGTTTACAAAGGCAAAGTTGAAATTTCGTTCAGGTGCCGTCCTAAATAAGATACTATACTATACATGTTCTGGAGTCAGCAGGATTTTCTCATTTACAATTTGGACACTTTGGGGTTAGAGATTTCATCAGATTTCAATCTGATGTTCTTTGGATCCACATTTAGCACATGTTGTGTATTTCTACATGCAGTCTGTGAGTGTCCGTATTTTTGACATTTGAAACAGTGCAAGCGATTTGGGCTATATGCTTTTATTAGGCAGTTCAAATATCCTGCTTTTACAGTTCTTTTCGTGTGTTAAATGTCAGAATTAAGGTTTTGGTAGGTATTATATTTCCAATCTCTCCGAATAGAAATTCATTTTACATTCGTCACTCCTTGATTCTTAATGTATTAGCATGGGCACATGATGCAAGAAAGCAACCTTATATAGCAACAGCAAAAAAAAAAAAAAACACTCCCTCTCATTTCACCCATTCACTTGCTCAGAATTTTTGTCCACTTCTGCCTTGAATCTGTATGAGCTATCAACTTCTACAACAACAGATGGAAGTTTGTTCCAGCAATCAACCACCCACTGACTAAAGGAAAACTTCCACACACCTATCCTACAACTGTCTTTCCTCAATTTGAATTTATGCCCTCTCAGGTGATTATTCTGAGCAAGAGGAAGAATTCCAACAGCACTGAGCATGCTCAAACCATTCAAGGCTTTATACACCTCAATCAGATCACCTTGCAGGTGCCTAGTCTCCAGACATTGTAATTTGCAAAACTTAAGCCTTTCTTCGTAAGAGGATCCCTTTGTTCAATTCACTAATCTTGTTGCCCTTCTCTGTACGTGTTCCAACAGCTCTACATCCTTAAAATAAGGCCTCCAGACCTGTATACAGTACTCAAGGTGTGGCCTGACCAATGCCTTATACAAGGGGATAATCACCTCCTTATCCCTGCTAGAAAAATTCCTGTATATCATTGACAAGACACCATGAGCTACTCTTGCAGACCGTCTGCACTGCTCAGAAAACTTCATATCTGCCTGCACAATTACCCCCAGGTCCTTTTCACTCTCTACCACTGTCAGTGTAGTAACACACAGTTGATACGTTACTCTGGGGTTACTTCCCATATGTAGTACTTTACATTTGTCAATGTTAAACTTCGTGAAGTAAAAAAAATATGTGGAGGTTCTAAAGTTTGAGACTTTAGGACCTCCACATATTTTTTTTACTATGTCATATATCCAAATTTAGCTATTTGATCTTTCATAACCACTAAAATGTGTCAGAAAAATGCTTCAGTGAATAATCCATTGTTCCATTTCAAAGGCGTACAACCATTACGTGAACATTTCAACCTATATGAAGTAACCTTAATAAGATATTTCCAACAGAAAACGAACAGATTTTTTTTTAAAAAATGCATTCGTTCACAGATTATCCCAAAATTCTCACAAATAAAAATACAAGCAAATTACAGAAATTTCAGAAGAGAATTCAAAAGGGCTAGCATATCCATAGTAAAACATGCACTAAAACAAAGGGCCCATGCAAGGGAAAAATTTCTACACTATATCCACAGAGTATAAAATTAGCCAGTCTCGACTACTCAAGTTGTCTGTCCAACTGTTAAACTTCAGCTCATCTGCTCAACTTTTCTAGATCCTGTTGCATCAGCATACTGTCATTAATGTCATTAACAACCCTGTCAACCTTCGTATTGTCTGCAAACTTAGACATTAAGCCTGATATACCATCATCGATAGGATTAATGAATACAGAAAACAACAAAGGACACAACACTGAACCCTGGGGGACTTCACTAATAACATTAGTCCACGAAGAGCAGTGTCCATTGATTACCACTCTGTCTTCTCCCACTCAACCATCCCTTTATCCATAGCAGCAATTTGCCTCCAATGCCACACTGCTCCCAATTGTGCAGCAGTCTTCCATGTGCAACAGTATCAAAAGCCTTTCTAAGATCCAAATATATGATATCAAAATTATTCTTTGCATCCAGTTCCTTTGTGACTACATCATAGTATTCAATCAAATTGGTCAGACAAGACTTCCCCTAAACAAACCCATGCTGTGTCTGAGCTATAACTGAAGTCTTGTCTATATGATCCAGCAATGCTTCTTTAACCAGGCCTCCATTAATTTCCCTGGAACAGAAGTTAAACTAACAGGTCTGTAATTACCTGTCTCCCTTTGATCTTCCTTTTTGGATCAGGGTCACATTTGCACATTTCCAGTCCATGAGTACCTCCCCTAAGTCCAAGGAAGCTCTCATAATTATGGCCAAAGTTTTGTTTACTTCCTTTACTGCCTCCTTTAATAAAACTAGATAGATTCCATCCATCCCAGATGCCTTTCTTATGTTTATCTTCAACAATTTCTCCTCCATTTTACTCTCAGTTATTACAAGATTATCTAGCTTACTGCCAGAGTTTAATACACCCTCTGCCATTTCCATCCTTGAATAATTCCTCATGTGTGAATGTAGATGCAAAATATTCATTTATTTTGTTAGCTACCTGAGCAGGATCAACAGTTGAACCATTGATATCAAGTGGACCAACATGATTCATCCCCTTCCTTCTAGGGTTTACATAAGTAAAGAACTCTGCTGTTTTTCTTGGCATCCTTTGACAAAGATTTCTCGTAATCTGCCTTTGCCTGCCTAACTTCCTTTGTGACTTGGTTACAGATCAGCTTATATCTATCATAGGCTCCAGTGTCACCTGTTAATTTATATGTATCCCATACATTTTTCTTCTCTGCCACATGTCTAATTAGTTCATCTGACATCCATTTAGGCCTTAATATTGAACAATATTTCTTAGTTTGTATGAAAATTCTAGTAGCTTCCGGTATTATTTCTTTGAATGCTTACCATTTTGAATTTGCTGTTGGTAACATCATCAATTAGTCCACTATATAGAATTTAAATACTGTCTCAGACCACCATAGTCACCTTTACGAAAGCAAAAACCCTTCCCTTCACCCCAGGATGGTAGTTACCTCTCTGAGTAAATCCCACTTCGGCACAAGTGTGATCACTGCACCTTGTGGTTCCTTTATCTGCAGATTCTTAATGCATGAAGATTTTGGAGTTAGTTGCTGATTTCCTCTTCAGTAATGTGCAAGAGATTCCACTCAGAGATTACTCCCCGCAAAGAATTTAAGGTGATATGGGGGTGACCACTACTGGTATACTTCCAAAGTTCGATACCAGTAACTTTTCTCAATGTCTGGTACTGGATGTTTCAACTAAAAAATCTCCAGATCGGAGTCGCCCAACCATTTTTGGTGCTCCAGCTAGTCCTTCCAAGACTTTTTGGATAAAAAAAAATGGGGATTTCCTTCCTAATGTCTCTTCTCCAGTGGAGTGAATGAATAGAAATAAGGGCATTGGTGTTGGTTTTAAACCATCTGTTCTTTGCCTTTTGGCAGTATTTTCATGATCTTCAGCAGTTCGAGATAGCAGGATCTTCTCTGAAGTCCCTTGGGAAGTAATGACTTTACTACTCATGTTTTGCTCTTTTTAGCCCTGGGAGTGTATCTTCGAACTCGCAGGTTTCCGGCCATACCACAAGGAGGCAAGAGAGGTGCCACCAAGTGACCAAGCGGCAGCTATAGATTAGTAGAGTTGGTGGTTAGTTTGAGAATAAGGAAAAAAGAAAGGTGACTTTCCTTTTTGATAGTTTGCTAGGTCCTTTTAGCAATACCTACTTAAGTACAGAAAATAAATATCGCTATAAATGTAATGAACTAAATATAATAGAGAAGTGCACTATAGAATCATTTTAAGTCACTTGATCACTTGGAAAACTCGGGGCCCTCATGATAATCAAAAAACAAACTGGCAGTTCAACCTCCCCACCACTGGATTTCTTAATTATAATGGCAAACCCAGGTAATGATAATATGAAACTATATAATGGAATCACTTCAGCATTAGCATCTGATCCAACAAAGCAAGCTTATAAAGCAGCAGCCAAAAAAAAAAAAAAAACACCTCCCATTTCACCTACTCATTCCCTCCAATAGTTTACTCAGTTCTTCCTTGAATTTATTTAAACTATCAATTTGCACAATAACATATGGAAGTTTATTCCAGCAATCAACCACCTGCTGGCCAGAGACAAATTTCTGCACACCTATTCTGCAACCGTTGCAGAATATATATATATATATATATATATATATATAAATATACACCCCCCCTATTCTGCAACTGTCTTTCCTCAATTTGAATTTGTGCTCCCCCCCTCATGTATGTATGATCTAAGCTAGAGAAAGAATCCCATCAGCATTGAGCTTGCTCAATCCATTCAAAACCTTAAATACCTCACTCAGATCACCTCACAGGTGCTCAAGTCTTCAGACGCTACTGAAATTTGCAGAACTGAAGCCTTTCTTGCTAGGAGCACCCCCCCCTTTGTTCCGCTTGCTACTCTTGTTGCCGACCGGGCTAGCTGGGTGGCTAAGGTGCCTGCCTGGCAACCCAAAGGTTGCTGGTTCGAATCCCGCCTCGGGCTTGGATCAAAGTACTGCAAAAACCTTGAGAGGTGCATTATGGCCACAGAAGCTGATGCGCCAACAACTACAAAAAAAAAAAAAAACACCTCTTGTTGCCCTTCCTCTGTAACCCATGAGCCGTCCTGGCAACCTGTCTGCATTGCTCAGGACTTCATATCTGACTGCACAATTACCTCCAGGTCTTTTTCATTTTCCAGTAACCTAAGTGTAGTACCACTCAGTTGGTATGTTACTCTCAGATTACTTATTTGTATTATTGCTGATAAAACCTTTTTATCATCTGCAAAACTGGACATTAAGCAAGATAAAAAATTGTATATATATATATATATATATATATATATATATATATATATTTATTTATTTATATATACATAAAAAAAAACAACAGGAGGGGAATCAAGATAAAGGGTATTTCAGAAGGAACACTCCTAAAATAATTTAGAAAAAGCCAATTTACACAATACTAAATAACA
This sequence comes from Mastigoproctus giganteus, assembly GCF_048544385.1. Lineage (NCBI taxonomy): Eukaryota > Metazoa > Arthropoda > Arachnida > Uropygi > Thelyphonidae > Mastigoproctus > Mastigoproctus giganteus. The sequence continues at coordinate 75,917,810 of NC_143583.1, forward strand.
AAAATTTTAGAATATCCCAATTAGTTGAAATTTAGCAACCCTCCGGAAGACAGCACCAGGTCCAAATTATGTGAAATATCACTAAAAATGGAGATGAAAACAAACTACAACACTTGACCAACAAAATGAAAATTTAGGCTATAGATGACAGTATGAGCAGCATTAGCATATAGTCTCTCTAATGACATTTTAATAAATTAAAAACTAACTAAATATACATAGAATAGAGAGAAAATTAGTAAAGCTTAGTAGAAAGAGAATTAGTAGCTACAAAGCATGCTGCACTGCATGCTGCTTATAATAAATTAAAATAAAAAAAAATGAAACAAATGCCAATATGCAGCAAACTGGTAGAGCAAAAAGTAAAAATAAACCCATACATAATAAAACAAAGGGAGGGGAAGAATCAAGATAAAGGGTACTGCAGAAGGAATACTCCTAAACTAATTTAGAAAAAGCCAGTTTATACAATACTAAATAGCAGAATTTTTTAAAATTTATATTTATATATATATTAGATACTATTATTCACTTCTGTTTTCAAATTTTTTCAAAATTTCAAAAAAAAAAAAGCATGCTTCACAATGCACCAAATCTGAAACATGCATATCTTGCTTCCCACAGAGTAACATCCGGTGTGAGTGAGAGTGTTTAGTGTTATTAATATCATGTTTTGTTTTCTTGCCTTTATTTATGCAAAAGTAATAACAAATCTTTTAAGAGCAAATCATGTTAACCACAGATGTTTAATAGTAATACTGGCTGGCCAAATGCAAGGAAACCACAAGCTTTTGATGCACCAGCCAAAAAAAAAAAACAAACAAACACATTATGCGACTCCCTCCTCGTGAAGGTAATCATCCAGTAGACCTTTGAATTTCTTCAAACTGTCAGCCACAACTACCTGCAGAGGCAACTTTTTCTAGTAATAGACAACTCACTGGCTAAAAGAAAACTTCCTATAATCTAGTCTAAACCTCTTTCCCTGTAATTTGAATTTATGGCCCATAGTTCTGGAATTCTTTAAACAGTGAAAATTCTGCCTTCATTCATTTTACTAACTCCTCTCGGTCTAATAAACCTCAATCAGGTCACCTCTGAGGTGCCTAGTTACCAAGCTCTGTAGCCCACATAATCAGTCTTTCTTCGCATGATCACCCTTTTGCCAATCTCACCACAAGAGATTGCAAGTCTCTGGACACGTTCAAGAAGTTCAATGTCATTTTTCAAATGAGGTCTCCATACTTGAACACAGTATTCCAAATGTAGTCCTACAATTGCCTTATACAGTGGGACTATGACCTGCATATCTCTACAGAATCATGTTTGGTAAATCACTGATAGGACACAATGGGCTTTCCTGGCTGCCCGTTTTTGCCACTTAGAAAACTAAGTATCTGGCTGTATTATAACTCCCAGATCCCTTTCTTCCTCTACAGTTTTTAACTCAACCCCACCAAGTATATAATTTATTTTGGGGTTGCTATTTCCAAAGTGTAAGACCTGACATTTTGCTGCATTAAAACATAACTGCTACTTTTCTGACCATTCTAGCAGCCATTCAAGTCATCCCGAAGGAGTGCTGCTTGGTACTAATCATTAACTACTATATCAATTTTTATGTATTATGCAAATTTTGACATCAAGACTTCTATCCCATCATTGATATTGTTTATTGTTTATGAAAATCAGAAACAGTGGTCCAAGAACCCATCCTTGAGGGATCCCACTCCTGACATTACACCCATCATGTTACAAGGTACACCTTGCTCAATGACAATTTTATTGCAATGACAGTTGAAAATTACCCCAAATATTCAGTTTGTTATATTCCTCATCTCATTATAACAAGTTAAAAATAATTTCTAGAAATGTTAAAAAGCATATCACCAAACAGTGCTCCAAGCTGATTAAAAATAAAACCATCACTGCAACATTTATCACCAAATCAAAGCATCATTCAGTAAGTAGAAGGCACTCATGCTATTTTCACATGTTTCTGTGCTTGTGATTCAACTACAGTCAGTCCTCGTATAGCATGATAGTTGAGTTCCTAGAAACCCTCGTGCAATGCAAAATCGTGCAATATGAACAACAGGCCCTATGGGAAAAACAGGGTTAGGTGCCGACCAACCAAGATTGAACACACGTTGGTAACCAAAACATTACCAAACACAATAAATAATTGTAATAAAATGCTTATGTATTTTATTACGACTATTAAGTAATAAAATATTGATAATGCTTTTGCTTCTATCGTAAGCAAACTTGTTTTTTGTTTGATTTCTATCCAAACAGATGACAGCCGTTCCATCTCTTCCAATTCTTTGTGTCTTAATCTAATGGATTTTAATTACACTTTGAGTTGTTCCTGCTATGAAAGTTGTTTTTATTTTCTCTGCATTCTTTCTAATTCTCGGCATTGCCTCATTTAGATCTGTAGCACGTGCAATATCACATGGTCTTTCATTTCGCTCAAAGCGTTTCATAATTTCATATTTTTTCTCTATCAACAGAGGCGGACTGGCATTAAGCCTTGCCGGGAAAACCCCGGTGGGCCGGAGTGATTTTGGCCATAAACGCTAGTATGAGGCCACTATAAATTTTCCCGAGTAAGAATTTTTGACCCAGTCTGCCTCTGTTTATCGATATTGCTTTTCTTTTTCTCTCTGAATTTGCAGTCTTCACCTGGACGCTTCCTTTTCACACCTTTTAATTAAATATTTTACTCATTTTTAGGGAATAAAGCACAATTACAAAACGAGGAGGCACGCTTAATACACATAAACAAAGCTGCGCGCGTGTAGCAACTGAATAAACAACATCGAAAAAGCAGAGATACACTATTAACACCTCACATCTTACTAAAGCACATTTTTTGGGGGTTACTACCATAAAACAATAAAAACAATTTCCAGTTGCATTTCTGCTAGTGGAATCTGTTATAAACTGGAAGTAAACTCTATCTAATTACATTTGCGATTATACCGATAGCTGGAATTGTCTTGGTTTTTATGTTATTATGGTGAAATGTGTTTCCCCTTCACTGATATAAAAAACAAATACATTTTCAGAATCTTCTCTTCATTCCTATCGTGTTGCGTTCAATTGGGGTGATTCTGCGTTCGACTGCCATTTCTTGTAAACACAAACGCGAATCGTGCATAAGCGAATTTGGTTCGTGTTATATAAGATATTGTTCCCCTATTTATAAATCGTGTATGATCGAATTCGTGTAGTGTAAACACGTGTTATATTGGTTTCCCCCTCAATGGTCCCTTTTGAAATGGGTCCAAAATACTCATGAAAGGAAGCAGCAGCATGGAAATAGGTTAAGACATCAAATATGAGTATAACATGGAGAAAACTATGGCCTGGTCATATCCAAAATTACCTAGGATTGGTGGAGCCAACAGATGATATACAAAGCAAAAAAAGCTAGCTTAAATAATATTGGGAGGCTGATATAGTACACAAATATTACCAGTTATTGTATAAACTATGAATATGTCAAAAAGATTCATTTTTAATGACCTTGACCACCTACAACAGAAATTTCACTGGGAGTATGTGATTGACTATGATAAAAATAAGAGTTCATTTTGTTATTCTATAATTTAATTTTCATTTCTTCCATGGGGATGGTTTCATGTTAGATAAACCAATGATCCATGAAGTTTCAAACCTCTTATTATTATTCTGTTACATAGTTAAGCTGTTGTCATTAAGTCATTTATGCAAAATAGGCCAGTCTACTTCCTTCCCTATTACAGCATTTTGCACTTATCTGATTTATGCACTTTTCTTTAAATTTTTTTAATGAACAGATCTATTTAACAAGAAATAATGCATTTTTTTTTTTTTTTTTTTTTTATTTCCCAAGAAGGGCATTCACTTAACAAGTCACTTTTGAAGAATTTAAACTTGGCAATACGTGAGATACATTTCTACATATTCTCCAAAGATTACAGATGAAAAATGTAAATTTTTCATCTGTAATTTTTCATCTTATGATGAAAGGTTAAAAAAAATTAACCAAGATATGGAAGCAATGGCAAGATCATTATTTACAAATGAGTAAATCCAAGGGGGGAAAGGGACTTTGGAATAACAAATATCCAAAAGTAAGTGAAGAAAACTTAGTATGGTATGGGCATGTAAAATGCATGAGAGAAGTGATATTGCCTAAAGTCCTAAACAAATATTCAAAGCAGGTAACAGTCTTAGAGGTAGACAAAGTATAAGGTGGATTCATGGTGTCAAGCAAGCAAAGAAAAAAGAGCCTACCCTGACCAGGACTAAAAATCTAAAAGGAATACGACAGCACAGCAAAGAGGAAAATAACAAATGCAGCGTTGATAATCTACAACTGATTCGTAGCATCATAGCAATGCAACAAATCAATCAAATACACCCACTGACTATAACAAATTTGGATGTGTGCTTTTAAGTTATTATCGAATTATTTTTCTCAGAGTTCAACTGATGATACTTTTAACAATGAATAGAGGAATTCTTAGATGGGTGATTGTTAGATTAAAAACATCTAGTGATTTTTCCACCCAATTTGTATAACTCATTAAAAGAGAAAGCTGCATAAACATTTATTCTATATTATTATTTTATCTCTCTTCCAGAGACAAAATCTTTTTTATTTATAGATGCTTGTGGATAATGAAACAGTGATTAAATACCTACTGATTTCATTAATACAAGATATTAATATATTTTGCTGATTTCAGGTTAATATTTTTAATGTTATAATTAAAAGAAGAGCCATCCCAGTTAGAGGATACTTATCCAAATAACAAAAACATCCACATAACAAAAACATTCTGATTCTGGATTTGTTATAAAGTGATTTGAATATTACATTGTGATGTCCCTAAATTAAAGCACATCTTCCTCTGAATGGAAAAAAAAAAAAAAAAAAATTCATTCACAATTAACTTTTCATTAATAGTGCACATTTAAACATAAGAGACTTACTGTGCCCCCAACTATCCTTCCTAGAGGATACCATGCTCTTTCATCAAACCAATTAAGAAAATTATAAAATCCATTCTTCACCATGAAGTGCGTTGAACGATAATTGAACCTATAATAAAAAAAATTTCATATAAATACTATATAAAATATTCTATATTATACAGAAAGCTAGTTTTTGAATACCATCAAATATGATATAAAGTAATCATAAAGTAATCATAAAATCCAAACTAATTATAAAATCATTCATAATTGTAATCATTAATGATTTTATGTTAATAAATCTTGTAAAATAATGTATGCCAACTGATGCATAGTTCCCAAAATTTGGTCACTGCCACTTAGATATGGGTTTTAGTATTAGTAGTGGCAAATAATGCAAGGAATCAAACTTATACAGAATCAACAACAAAAAAAAAAAAAAATAATAATAATCACTTCCACAGCACCAGATAGAAGTTGGTTCCAACAATCAATTACTCTCTGGCTGAAAGCAAATTATCACACTTCTATCTTGCAACATCCTTTTCCAGTTTAAATTTATCTCCCCTTATAAAAATGTCATCTAAGAAAGAATAAGGATGCCATCAGCATTTACTTTACAAGAGATCTGAATATAGTTACGTACTACAAAAGCCAACTTTTTTCAGAAGGCCAACTGGATGTCTTCACTACAGTTTTAATAACCACCACAAACAAGATGAAGGGGAATTTTGGGCAATATTTTTTAAGGAGAAAAGTGAGTCTTATGGTTCAGAAAATAAGGTGTGCATGCGAGCATTTCTAAAACTGGTGCATTTAATGCTAAGGGAAAGTAGGTCACAATCATTAAAGTAAACAGCTGGCCAAGAAAACCACTTATCTTAAAATGTGCAATGTCACTAATTTGTGTGAAAAATACTTAAATCTCCCAAAAAAATTTTGGGAGATTTAAGTTTCCACTGGCAATTATGTTCTCCATACCTCACATTTCAATTTTCACTTACATTAAAACTATTAAAAATACAAAAAACCTGAAATACAAAAAGAGGGTGTATATGTTTTGACCATAATTTGCCATTTGTTCATCAAATCCATGTGGTGTCACGTGGATTTGACCACATGGCATGCATAATTCTGTACGTATACAATGACCACTCAGTTGGGATAACTAATCTTGCTTAGTAGATGTCAATTATACACTCCCACTGGGAAACTTTGCAATACCCGTGTTCAAGGGTTTGAGAGCATCTGTCAGTCAATCAGAGAAATAATCTTATTTGCTGTCACAATGTGTTAAGATTTCGTACTGAAAACCACAAATGATTCTATTAATGAGCATCACTGATGATAAAGATGCAAATTTATCAAACAAGTAATGTCATGTGCCAGTACTGATTTACAGAAAGGACAGCACATCCATGGCAGTTCAATAGGATACTCCTAAATTATGAAAGGGCCTTTAGATATTTTTAAATTATCATTATTGTACCATATGACACTAATGACAGTACACTGCTGCAACAGGATCTAGAAAAGTTGAGCAGATGGGCTGAGAGGTGACAAATGAAGTTTAACATTGACAAATGTAAAGTACTATATATGGGAAGCAGTAACCCACGAGTAACGTATCAATTGTGTGGTACTACACTGACAGTGGTAGAGAATAAGAAGGACCTGGAGATAACTGTGCAGGCAGATATGAAGTTTTCTGAACAGTGCAGACGGTCTGCAAGAGTACCTCATGGTGTCTTGTCAATGATATACAGGCATTTTTATAGCAGGGATAAGGAGGTGATTATCCCCTTGTATAAGGCAATGGTCAGGCCACACTTTGAGTACTGTATACAGGTCTGAAGGCCTCATTTTAAGGATGTAGAGCTGTTGGAATGAGTACAGAGAAGGCAACAAGATTAGTCAATGGAACGAAGGGTTGCTCTTACGAAGGAAGGCTAAAGTTTTGCAGATTACAGTGTCTGGAGACAGCACCTCCAAGGTGATCTGACTGAGGTGTATAAAGCCTTGAATGGTTTGAGCATGCTCAGTGCTGTTGGAATTCTTCCTCTTGCTCAGAATAATCACCTGAGAGGGCATAAATTCAAATTGAGGAAACACAGTTGTAGGATAGATGTGCAGAAGTTTGCCTTTAGTCAGTGGGTAGTTGATTGGTGAAACAGACTTCCATCTTTTGTTGTGGAAGTTGATAGCTTAAATAAATTTTAGGCTGAGCTGGACAGGTATTTGGAACGAACGGAGGGGTGAAATGGGAGCAGGTTTTTTTTTGGCTGATGCTGCATAAGCTTGGTTTCTTGCATCGTATGCCTCTACTAATGCTAATATATCATAGGCTAACGTTGAGTTATAGCAGTAATAATCATACAAAGCCCATTATGGCTTACAGGCCAGGATTAAAATGCAAAAAATTAGTTTCTGGTAAAGATGCGAATTGTGTGACAATTGTAACCGAAATGCTACAATTGTATAACAATCACTCACTTATTGTAGTTAATTATATTACTTAATTAAATTGCAATTAAACAATTGATTACTCACTGCATCAGGGATGAAGTGAAAAATTTGGAATACAGCTGGGGCAAAATTCACATTTGTCATTGGATATACAGCTGAAGCTAGTCTAAGCAATTATATGAGACAAGATAGATCAGGAAAGAAAGAAAGACGCTAAGTCACTCAAAGTTATTCATAATCATGACAAGGAAGGTGCAACAAGGGCACTGCATGATATGGATAGTGACAATTAATAGACCAAAAGCATACACTCATAATAGTAAATATGTTATATCTATAAAAGAGTATTCGTGGGCCAGTTTACACGTTGTGCGGGCTTCAAAACCCAGAATAACTCAAGGGAATAATCCTACAGCCACTGCCTGAGATTGGCTAATTACAACCTCAAATAGAGAGGACTTTAGAAATCCTCCACGTCATCTATAGGAACTGAACCCAGATGTCTCCTAACAAGTGGCAGAAGGCAATGTTCCATTCTGATTATTCCAACTACGATGACATGGGGGATCAAACGTGTGGGAATGGCTAATGTTTCCTAGCAGTCAGTTCTTGCAATAATTGATTTTACTTGGGGTTGATTCATTTAGTGCAGTGCCAACAATTATCACATTTGCAAATTTGCTAAAAATTACAGCAAGGTCAAATGTTAGAGACTATTTAGATAGAACAAACAAATTCCAAGGATGAAGTTAATGGGATAGCTGAAGATAGGAAGGGAGGATAATGTATTGTTCGTAAATATAAAAATGAATGAAATTAGCTTTAGCTTTTGATGTGAGTAGAGACTAAGCTATTAAAAATTAACATTAACAGACTAGCTGTTTTCATAGTCTTATTTTTATTTTACATAATATACTTATTAAAATTAGACTGTTCTTGTTTATTGTTTCTTTTCTATTGAGATGACCATCCAAGCTTTATTACAACATTAGGTATTCTCTAATTTTAAATTATAAAAGCCGTTTTGCTAATTATTTACTTGTTACCATTGCCTGTTACATAATTTTATAAATATATGATCCATTAATCCATCTGTAGGCATGAAAAGGATTGTTCTTCCTCTAATCATGTGGGGATTACAGGAAATAGGTGTGCTCTAATTTTCAAATGATGTGGAATCAATTAGCACCTACAAAACTATATTTGGAAAATCAACAAAAAATAATTAAATTGTCAATTTTTTGATGCCATCTTTATTTTCAATATTTTCTGAACGTAACTAAGAAATTATATTTTTTATATTAAAAACATATTTTAAATTAATTTTTGAAATTAAAACTCCTTTTAGACCTGTCAGCAAGCAAAATGCAAATTTAAAAACTGCACACTTCAACAGAAATTGCAGGCCTCAAGATCTGTATGCAGGTCTGGAGACCTCATTTTAAGAAGGACGTGGAGCTACTGAAAGGAGTACAGAGAAGGGTAAAGAGATTTGTGAGCAGAACAAATCTTACCAAAAGGCTTCAATTCTGTAAATTGCAGCATATGGAGACTAGGCATGTGTGATCTCATTGAGGTTATTAAGGGGGTTTGAACGGATTAGCAAGCGCAATGCTGATGGAATTTCTCTTGACCACGCACAAGGGGGCACAAATTCAAATTGAGGAAGGACAGTTGCAGAATCTATGTGCAGAAGTTTGCCTTTAGCCAATGGGTGGTTAATTTTTGGAACAAATTTCCATCTGTATTGGAGGGAATGAATAGGTGAAGTGGGAGGTTTTTTTTTTTTTTTTTTTTAGGGCTGGACAGATGTGCAAAAATTATTTCAGCCAGAGAGTAAGTGATTGTTAGAACAAACTACCATCTTTTTTTACCATAGTACATTACATTAATTTAAATCATTTTTAATTAAAAAAAAAAATTCTTATTGGCAAATAGTTTTGTATTTGCCAAGATTGGGTATCTGCCCAATGGATGTAAATCTGATTTAATGTCTTCCTTTAGTGCTCAAATCCTATCGTTCTGAGCTAGTTTGAACCTGGAAATATGATTTCTTCAATAAGGTTAATTATTCAAAAATACTTTATTTCAGCTTACTCTGATAGTTATACTTCTCTTTTACAATGAACTTTACCAGTAACTGTGGCAACATCAGAACAGTCATTCTTGAAATTAAGTTAATTAAAAATTTAAGTACAATAACAGGCAAAAGGCATTTGCCATTTTATCTAAAGAAAATCAAACAAGTGTGTAACTCATATCAATTGTTAAAAAAAAAAAAAAACACTTTTGCTGAAATGAAAGAAAGAAAAGTTAAAATCTAACTGGTGTGCCCATGTGAAGCTTGGTATTTGTATTTCTATTAACATTAATAAATACTGATTAAAATTTTGATTAGTTTGTATTTGATCTTTATATTTTCTATTTTATATATGTATATGTATTTAATTTATTAGGTATATATTTACAGAACTATTTCTGATATTTTTTTTCAGTGTTTGCCAATAAAAGCATCTATTATTAATATATCAATTATATTATAATTATTATTAATAAAACATTTTTATTGAGAGGGCCCAAAATTATCTTTGCACCCACACTAGTGATGGTACACCACTGACTGTACATTAAAGGGCACCTCCGTAGCCAGGTGGGAAGGAGCAGCAGTGTGTAGCACACACTTCTTGATTAGACCGGGGTTCGAGCCCATCACCACCAAATACAGAGGATGCGGAAAAGTCAGGGAATGACCACCGCATATCCCGGAGCAATATGGCCTTAGTTGTACATTAGCCTGCTAATGCTCCTAAAAACCAATAACAACAACAGTACATTACACCAGTCTTTTTCCTTATCAACTAACGTGAGTTTGCTGCTACCCAAATGGTAAGTTATTTCAAGATTACTCTTATCCAAATACCTTGCATTTATTGACGTTAAGCCTCAAATGCCATTTTTCAGCCCATTATGGAATAATGGCTCAAAGTGGAATAATTTTTTGAAAGCTACTATCATTAACCATTGTGCCCATCTTTGTATTATCAGCAAATTTAGATGTCAAAATTAAAATACCAACATCTATATCATTAATAAATACTAAAAACATTAAGGACCCAAAACCAGCCCCTGTAGAACTCCATTCAAATTAGTCCATGAAGTGCAAAAGCCATTTCGAGGGTTTAGTATCAAACAACATTAACTACAAAATTGCATTTTCTTTTTGCAATAACTTTAGTTTTACTTTATACAAATAATGCATATCACGTCATAGAACTGTATCTCTGTAGTACTTTACAACTTAGCTTAGGCTGTAAGTACATTTCCAGTAAACCAAGAAAATATCAAAACTTTTTTTGGTTAATTACAAAAACCAACTACAAAATGATTTTGTAGTTAATGTTGTTTGACACCAAACCCTTGATTTATAACCACTGTTTGTTTCCTAACACTATCATCCCTTTATCCACAACAGTAACTTGTCCCTAATACCACATTGCATAAATTTAAACAGCAATCATATATATGGTACAGTATCAAAGGCTTTACTGAGATTATGTCAAAATTATTCTCTGCCTTCAGTTCCTTTGTGATGACCCCATAGCAGTTAATCTGGTTGCTCAGGCATGCAGGGCCACTGCAAGTGGGTAGGCGAGTAAGTATGCCAAATTTTTTGTCTGATATTGTTTTCTGACTGGTTAACACTTATCAGTATTCAACATTTAGGGTGGCAAATTTCATTTTGCTTACTGGCGGCACATAGGCACGCAGCACTACTGTAGGCATGATCTCCCTTTAACAAATCCACTCCTATCGGGGTGATCTTGTTACTTCAACTATTGACTTCATTATTCACCCTTGCAGAGAGGTCAAACATACAGGTTTGTATTTACTCACTTCACCCTTTATTGACTGTAAGCAGGTTGATCTTATGAACTTTTGATCAAATTAGACTTTACAAGACATCACCTACCAAAAGTAAAATGAACTTGAAAGAAATACTTTCAAGTATGTAATTAATATATACTATATATGCATATACAATAAAGTACAGCAAAACTGGCTCTTCATAGGAATGACCATGAGACCAGAAGAGCATTAAAAGTGGTATAAGTTGGAGTATTATAATGGTAGCTTACAGCACTTCTGAAAATTGGAAGATTGCACGGTGATTTTTTTTTTTTTTTTTTTTTTTTTTTTAATCTGCAGAGTAATAATACACAGTTTAATCTGTATATGTTTTTACAGGTGTTTACCTATAGTTCTCAGTACATTATTTTATAGCATTTTTGGCCAGAGTTTTTCAAGTAACAATATAAATATATGAATAAATAAATCTGTTTATTTGGTGTACCAGAGAATGAATTACATTCCCATTAACTGATGACAACTGATAAGGATTTACTACAGATAAAATAAAAAATTTAAAAAAAAGTGCTGCTGAGTGATATTTACATTATCATATAAACAAAAACAGAAGGAAGCAAAATAGAAAAAAGAAAACAAACAAAATGGTTTCCTGGCAGTACTGTGGTCTTCTAAGAATAAGAATGAATCTACGTTGAGATGCTGAATAAATCTGAGCAAGGGATAAGGCAAGAACCTATTGTGAAAAAAAAAAAGATTTGATAAAGAGAAATTAATGAAGGCTTCTGCCTAGTAATCCTGTGGTGGGGGAGTCATGCCAAGTATTTGAGAAGAGTTCAGACACTGTATGTAATGATGTTATCTAGAGCACTTCTTGAATTGTAGAACCCAATTTAAATTTTGTCATTATGATACAAGATATATTGTTTACATTGATAAGTATATTTTAAAAAAAAATCCAGTTTGTTTTGAATAGGATACATAATTCACAAAGTGGGAAAGTAAACTTGCCTATGGATACATGTAAGACTCCATTTTATAGGTGTGTAATGAATCAATATTTACATAATTTAATTTTGGAAGGCCAGTATAATTTGTATACAGGATAATAAAAGAAATGCTACCTCTTAAATACTTATTTTTTGGGTGATAATTACGATTCTTAAATAAAACTAAATACAGGTTTGTATTTATAATATACAATGGACCCCTGCTTTACAATTGGTTCACTTTACGATAAAATCGCTTTAGTTTGAGGCAAGGAGGCATTCTATCACCACTACTGTTCATAGCTGTCATGAATGATGCGCAATGTAGTGGTGGAACAACTTGGACAGGACCAGATGAAAGTCATGCTCTTTGCAGATGACCTCTGCATATGGGGAGCAAGCAGGGAACAAGTGCAATGGCAAGTTGATATATGGGCTAGTATGGCCAATGAATTTGGACTGGTTTTCAGTCAGGAGAAGAGTGAAGTAATGGTTCTAAAGAGGAGTGGCGAGCTTGACAGATACATTACAATGGAAGGGAAACAGCTAAAAATGGTTAACAACTTCAAGTATCTAGGAAGCACCATTACAAAGACTGGAGTAATAAATGAAGAAATAGGTAGAAGGATACAAGCAGGCAGAAATTTTTATAAGCAGACAAGAGATCTGATTTGGAACAGGAACATACCACTAAAGTGTAAGAAGGCTATATATCAGGCCTATTACATACCAATTCTGACATATGCATCTGAAACTTGGACTATGAGGAAAAAGGATGAAATCAGAATTCAAGGGCCAGAAATGAGATTTGAGGAGCATAACCAGAAAGACAAGATGCAACAAAATCAGGAATGATGTGATTAGGGAGAGAATTCAGATTGAAAAACTCCAGAATAGGATTGAAAGGTCCTGTTTGAAATGGTTTGGATATGTCAAAAGGATGAACGAGAGGCGTTTGCCAAGAAGGTTTGATTTACAATTAAGGCAGTAATTGTAATAGATGTCATTAAGAGAGGAGGAAATTGGAGTGAAATCAACAATGGAGAGAAGTACACGGACAGGGCATGGTGGCGAGACTTCATACGTTGACCAGTGGAATAGCGGAACAATGACCGATGACTACACAATATGTAGTAAGCTCCAGTCATCGTGATCATATTCACAAATTGAATTTTATTCTATTAAATGGCAATTCTAATAAGCAAAAATATAAAGCACAAATTTACACTTTATTATCTTACAATTAACAAAATTAAATAATACATGAAAACTGGAAGAATATTTTCAACAGTTTAGCAAAATAAAAATAAGTTTACTCTTACATAGCATTAATACCATATATGTACATACTAATTGATATTTCTGTTCAATGGCATTTTTTTTGGGTAGTAAAATTTAAAACAGTAAAAAAAGATAAGCAATTAATAACAAAGAACACAGCGTACACAAATTGCAACTAACAAGATACGGGCAAGTGAGATACGGAGTAACAAGTTAACGAAGCTTAAAAAGTAGAAACAGAGAAGTTTTTTTTTTTTTTCTTTTTTGGAAATTTCATGGATAGGGAAATACATTTCACCATAATAATGTAAAAAGACAGTTATAGGATAGATGTGCAGAAATTTGCCTTTAGCCAGTGGGTAGTTGATTGCTGGAACAAACTTCCATCTGTCGTAGAAGTTGATGCAAGGCAGAACTAGACAAACATTTGGAGCTAGTGGATGGGTGAAATGAGAAGGGTTTTTTTTTTTTTTTTTTGGCTGATGCTATATAAGCTTGTTTTCTTTCATCATGTGCCTTTGCTAATGCTAAAAACCAACAATTCCGACCATTGGTATTATTGCAAATGCAATAAGACCAAGTTTACTATCCGTTTATAACAGATTGCACTAACAGAAAAGCCCAATAAACCAGAAACTGCAAATTGTTTTTGTTTTATGGTAGTGACCTCCAAAAATGTGCTTTAGAAAAATAAAGGCATTCAAAATGGATTCTTATAACCAAACATGTGACAGCAATGAAAGTGTAGTGCATTAATAATTTGAATTGTTTTTTTTTTTTTTTGAAATTTGATTCTATAAATCAGCTGATTCTACTAACCAGCAATCATGTTAACCAGCATCTGCTTATTTCACTTTACAATGGGCTTATGATTGTCTCCAACCACATAGTGGTCCTTCCTCTCAGCTAATAGTAGTGTATGTAAATGTGTTGGCCACGTGTTTTGTTTTTGCATCCTTTATTTGAAGTGATTTTTTTTTTGTGTTATGCTTTAATCGATATATTAGTTTTAATCAATTTTTTAATCAATATATACAATTTCCATTATAAAAATGACCTTTTAGAGAGATAAATAGTAGTTATATAGTGAAAATTTCAACTTCCAAGGCCTTGGAACAAATTACCAAAAAACAATATTATGGGTTCACAATATTTTCACGATACGATGGTGCCTCTGAAATGGATTAATATTGTAAAGCAGGAGTCCACTGTAAATAAATTAAAATCGAGAAATGTTTCTTAATTTATGCTCACTCATAATAAAATTATTTTTTTCCAACAGCAGTAACATCTTACAGAATTACTTTATTTACATAGTCACTTTTGCATCCATATATTCTTTACCATCATATATATATATATATTATTGTTGTAAATACACCATAGTTTACCCATAAGTTTTACTATATAAGTAGTGTAAAGGCATCGTTTGATTTTATATCTCATATTGGGCTACCTTCACAATGTAATACCAGGTATTGCACTACTTCGAATAAACACTTCTCTAACAGAGGAGACTACTGTTATTTATTCTCAGTACGCACCACCACCCAGACAGCACCGTTTCGGAGCTTGTTGGCTCACTCATCTGTGGGCGGGCAGGTACCCTGGTAATGCAAAAATGCCGTCATAGTTGCAAAATTAATTCCACAATATGAGAGATGCCAAATGGTGTAGGTAATAATATTTTTAAGACTAAATGCACAAATAATGTTATGGGTTGAAATTAACTATATAATATTGGTGTAACCCATATTGTGTTCTTATTGAAGATTATGATAATGATATCTGGTCAAGTTTACAGTATTAGGAATTTGTCAGTTGTGCAACGTTAATGCTATTGTACACAGGGCAACTAGACATTATACGTGCAAGAAATTGTATTGGTCGATTTACTTAATTAAATGTTATTAATCTGTAGGGAATGAGGTGTATATGGATTAGGCTACCAAGTTAGGAAATGTAAACTAGCTTTAGACTGGGAGGCCTATAAACGTAATATAAATGAAATGGTATTAAAAATAATATGATGCTAAGTAATGAAAATAATGCTAATAAACAATGTAAATTGCAAAAAACATTCTCTCACTCGGCCATCAATCTGCTGCTACTTGAAGTAGCAGATTGATGGCCGAGTGAGAGAATGATTGATGGCCGAGTGAGAGAAAAACATTCTCTCACTCGGCCATCAATCTGCTGCTACTTGAAGTAGCAGATTGATGGGCAAGTGAGGGAATGTTATTTGCAATTTATATTGTTTATTAGCATTATTTTCATTACTTAGCATCATATTATTTTTTAATACCATTTCATTTATATTACGTTTATAGGCCTCCAAGGCTAAAGCTAGTTTACATTTGCTAACTTGGTAGCCTGATCCATATACACCTAATTCCCTACAGATTAATAACATTTAATTAAATAAAATTAACCAATATATATATATATATATATATATACACATATTACAAATCTGAGGGGGACATAGATTCAAACTGAGTAAATACAGTTGTAAAATAGATGTCCGGAAGTTTGCCTTTCCATCTGTTGTGGAAGTTGATAGCTTAAATAAATTCAAGGCAGAACTAGACAAACATTTGGAATGAATGGATCAGTGAAATGGGAAGGGGTTTTTTTGGCTGATGCTGTATAAGCTTGCTTACTTGCATCATGTGCCTCTACTAATGCTAATATACATAAGTAACAGACATCCTTACCAACTGTAAAAATGTTTTACAAATGGTTAGGATACAAGTCTACATACAACTAAAGAATTCAATGAAACTAAACATCTGCACACTATGTGTTAAGGTGTCTTCAATACACAGATTTAAAAAATATAAAAGATATTTTTTTAAATATCTTAATTTATTTACACTCTTTGTGGTTCAAAACAAATTCTGTTCACCAAACTATGATGCAACCCTATTTTTTCCCTTGGTTTCTCTATTAATCAATGAAAAAAATCTCTAGTGAATAAGGTAAAAAAAATCACCCCGGTGCACCTATAGGTTTTCACAAGGATCAATGGGCTAAAAAGAGCCACAATGGCAAAGGCAAACTCAACTGTACCTGTCCAAAAGTTAGCAGTTACAAAATAAAAATAAATTGCCAAATCCTCTAATTACGTTCATCTATTATTTAATTATTATTATTAGCCATATGGTACAAGGAAGCCTCAGGCTTATGCTGCAACAGCCAAAAAAAAAAAAAAAATTCCCAAGTTACCCCCTGTGTGTGAGAGAGAGAGAGAGAGAGAGAGAGAGAGATCACCAAGAAAGAGAAGAATGATGATATCCAGCTCAGGACCCTGGGTTTGCCAAGCCCATACTCACCAGATATGAGCCCCCAGGATAAATATAAGAGCCCCGGGATCTATATAAGCAATGCAAGTAAATAGGTTTAAACTGTAATAATTCATAATCTATAATAAATTTATATTAAAGTATACTTTTCATCTGATAAGTCTCTGTAATAATGTGTAATAAATTTATATTTAAACTATACTTTTCATCCGATAAGTCTCTTTTTTAACCATCTTTTATATACATATATACCCTTGCACCCTTGTATACATATATACAAGGGTGCAAGGGGTGCACTGCACCCAAGCACCAACATTCAAGGGGAATCTTGAAAACCTGAAACTCACATACACATATGAAGAAAATTTTAAAGGGGGGGGCACCAAATTACACCTGGGCACCACATACCCTAGGAACACCCTGCATATATAGACCAATATGTCATCAATGCAAATACTAATTCTGAAGGATGTAAAAAAAAAAAAAATGCAGTCAAGGAAATAATTTAATATAAACTCAAATTTAACCTCCTAACAGGAATATAGGGATCATTTTTGAGACTGTGTGTGAGAATTCTGTTCACAATGCATAAACTCTATGCTTTCCAAGGTAATTTTTAAACTGTTTGATTGAGAATTCTAAATCTCCATTGAACAGGATCAAAATGACCTTGACAAATCTTGCATACGATTTCATGGAACTGCCAGCAAGTTAAACTACTATTCAAATTTTTATAAACCAAAAAAGCAGGGCTAATATGCAATGCAAAGCAAATCTTTTTGACACAATCCCAAAATTAATCAGGATATCTTAAATCTCAAAATTAGTCGGCATATTTGTTGAAATTTATACTTCAAAAATTCGTGACACATATTTGCAAACAAAGACATACAAATGTTTATTTGTTTACTGGTGACCAATTAGTTAAGTAGTAAATTTTAAACATAGAAAAGCAATAAAAATGTAATTATTATTACTGCTATATACATAGAAAATACAAAAACTTCATCAAATATGAATATAAAATTCTTTGTTTTTTTCTATTCTTTCGAAATATATATATATATAAATAATGTGGTACTATCCATCACTTTCCTCCTTTCATTGGCATTCTGTTTACACATGCTAACCTAGGCCAAATTCAATGGGATGCAGAAAAATAGTTGTTCTAGGACCCTCAGACCAATGGAATTACTATAAGAAAATCTTAGTTAACTATGTTTAAACACTAAAGCAACAGTATACTGTGTATGATAACTTGCTGTTTGCTGGACAACCCCCCCCCCCCCGAGTTCCAGAAGAAAACATGCAACCCTTGATTGAGACTGCCAGAACTGCATCATGAAAAATGCCCAGAAAAATTTCTTGCATTGCTGACAGGATTCAAAGTTGGGATTTTCCCCCACCAAGTATGTAAGGATGAAGAGCATAACCACTGTTACCTGTGAGAACACAAATAAGAAGTCGTAGCTTTTAACTGCCATTTCATCCAGTGAATTTTAAGCAATTTCCTTCCATCCCCCATTCTCTTTCTTATATTATTCCTAAATTTCAACTAACCACAACTTTATATTGTTAGGGGTGGGGGTGTGTGTGTGTGTGTGTATATATATATCCCTCTAAGTTGGTTGTACCAGGGTATTGTCCTTTACTGGATGGCATTAAATGATTTTATCAATGTATAAAATGAAAATAACATTTGCGAAATATATTCACACACAAGAATAAAAAATAAAACTTTCTGCTGACTTCTATTAATAAAATTTTACCAAACCAAAACAAGAGGGAAGAAACATACCAGGCACCAACTATTTTGGTCTGAATTGGCTATTATTTTATATTAAGACCACTGACGGGGTAAACGCAAATAATTCTAAAGCGACGTTAAAAAATCTAGTTCATTGGAGAGGGAACTAAAAACATTTCCCAGGTTTCTGCTTCTCCCAGTCGAAGTCAATCAAATCAAAACAAGCGAGAATTCATTCAGGGTACTATTTGTGTGTTCATTTAAAATGGCCAATTTTTCACACCGAAATCGCTGATATTGATATCTGCAAAATATATTCTAAGAAGTAACTCATTAAAGGGTTTTAAAAATAATCATATGGCTGAGCGGTTCACAACTTTTGTCCACTGGACAATAACAAAACGGAAATCATGCAACATCTCTTGAGTGATGTTGCATGTTCACAAATTGTGTTGGCAAGTCTGCAGATCAGTTTCTAATTGAATGAAGATTTTTGTATCATGCATTTTACGTGTGCAATCTCCTCATTCTGTAACTTTTTTTGCTGTTGTTTTTCTTGGTTACCGCAGAAAAAAAAAACATACAATTTTAATTATGTGTGTTTTGCTTATCTTTCATAGATCTCTCAAATAACCTGTTCCTTTGCAGGAAAGGCACAAAGGGCTCGTAGAAAAATTCTGCATCTAATTTTTTTTTTAGGAAACATGAAGAAAATTATCAAAAATTAGTGAACAGTAACAATTCTAAGCCAATGCCATTGACTGCCATTAGAAGCCAATGTAAGTTGTGAAAACAAGTTGGAAATACTTCGTCCTGAAAGGTAACCACGAAAACTTACCACGGATCGAACTCGTGTATAATACTTTCGAAACGTATAACAGCAAACAACCTAGAACTGAAACCTGCTAACCACGCAAGGCTTAAAATCGTAAATCTCAATAAACTCTGCCAACCAATTGCTTGAAACAGAGGATTTTTGGTGGAAACTTTGGCATCTTGTTTGACGCCGGGTACCGCCATGTTTCATATGAGATTCAGCCACGTCTGGATTTTCATTATAAACAACCCAATGGTAACACGCCAACAGTTCCCAGTATCACTACTGACACCTGCAATCAAATAAACTGAGTGTATTTTATTCACTTTCACGGTATTTTCTTATCCTACGACTACCGTTGAAAATCAATAAAAAACTAAAATGAATTATGAAGTTAGGTAAGACTAAATGATCATTAACGTAACGCTAAGGTAACAAAGACTACGAGGCTTCGATATACATCTAATCAGTTCTGCAATTGTATATATTCTTCCAACAATCAGTTTGTTGTTTGCTGGACGCAAACCCGAATTGCCGATGGGGGGGGGGGACTACAAGCCACCCTTAATTCATACCCACTAAATGTGCCAGTAAGTGAAAACTGGCCAATTTAGTGGATCTCAATTAAGTGAGTTTTCACTATATAATGAAAACTCACTTCTTGCTTCCCATACAGCATATACCATATGCAGCAAACCTTCAAAAAAATTTATGGAAAGTTTAACAGGAAAGTTTGCCGTTGTAATTTCTTGAGCAAAACGTATAACAGCAAACAACCTGGAACTGAAACCTACAAACCACGCAAGGCATAAAGCCCTCGTGGGTAGCAAAGTTGGTAGGATCGCTGTCCTCCCCACACTGGGTGGAAAAGACCCGAGTTAGAGACCCATCAATGACAGGAGGAAATTTTATCGGTCTTTTCCACAACGTGGCTGAGTTACTCGGTCTCAAACGAGGGTAGCATGGTTTTTTCTGCCGAAAACTCTGGGTTTTTTTTCCAGCAAACAGCTGGACGAAAAACCCTTTCTTGGTCTATCCTCGACTATTATTGGTCCTTTATTTCTTCGCATGAAGGCAAACAGAGACATGACAAGGCACTTGTCATGTCTCAAGGGTAGATCCCTTGAGCTCATCTACTACAATATTTTCATTCCAATTCTTCTCTATGCTGTAGAAGCATGGTACAACCAGACCAACAAGCGAATCATTGAAGCCCATCTTGAACAGACACAGAGAATCATCCTGATACATATGACTCGCGTTTCAGAATAATCTGCAGTACTACGAATAATTACTCATAATCTTCCATTGGATTTTCTTCCCATTTTCTACAGGTTAATTTACTGTGTTCGCAAGAATCAAGTTTCCTCGTTCCTTGTATCCAAACACAGGTCGACATCGATAGCAAAGCAGAGAGAAAACGCAATTGGGCAGAAATCATTTCCATCTGGAAGACTCGTTGGCAGTTGGTGACAAATGTTTTATTACCAGCAAGTTCTTTCCGTTTGTCTGTTCTGTCAATAAGAAATGCCTTCAATCATTTATACGAGTGATTTACCACACCCAGAAACTTAATTTCTCTTAACTGGACGTGGCTTCATTAAAGAAAAAGATGCATGATCTGGGTATTTCTGGCACCATCTATCTTGACCTATGGCAAAAACTACTTGCAGCATAAACGTGACCGCCATCCAGGGTCGTGCCGTCCCAAGGGTACAAGGGTACTGCAACCAGGCGCAAACATTCAAGGGTGCTTGAAAACCTGAAAACTTACATATACATATGAAGAATATTTTAAAGGGGGTGCCAAATTTCAAGTGGCACCTCAGCTCCACATACCCCAGGAATGTCCTTGCTGTTATGCAAACTGTTGAAATAATCAGTTTCAAAGTTTCTTGCACACATTTCTTCACATTTGCTACTTTTCTCTTCAAACAAAGACTCCACATTCTAGCATCAATTCCTCCACAAACATTCTCACAATCACCCATAATGTTTCAGTCTGCTGCTCTAAGTTATTATGATTTATTTCCATGCCAGGGTCACCACTTAAACACTGGGTCCTCCCTTTTCCAAGCTATACCAGTAGTGTGCTACAGGCAACCTAGATGACAACTTTACTTCTGGATAGGATGACAACAACTCCTTCCCTGTCCTTGGATTTCTGCTCTACAGAAGGGAACCTTCTCTTTTGCTGGTGCATTTCCCCTCCTGCACCTTGCTTTAATTCAAAATGCTGACCTGGATAGACCCCATCTCATTCGGGTGGGATTTAAATGCAAATCTTTCCACAGTACAAACTCCGGCCGTTTCTCTCGTATCGCAGAGGATCTGATGAAGACGAAATCTCTATAGTAGGTTCTATATGCAGTTGTCAAGCTTTGATTCAGCATTGACATTAGTAGGGGCATATGATCCAATAAAGCAAGCTTATATACTATCAGCTAAAAAAAGAAAAACGACTTTCCCGTTTCATCCATCCATTCACTCCAAAATCTTGTCTAGTTCAGCCTTCAATTTATTTAAGCTGTCAACTTCCACAATGGCAGATGGAACTTTGTTCAACCACCCGCTGGCTAAAGGCAAATATCCGCACATCTATTCTACAACTCTTTCTTCATTTTGAATTTATTCCCCTTCAGGTGCGGAATCTAAGCAAGAGGAATAATCCCGTCAGCATTGAGCTTGTCCAAACAATTCAAGGCCTTATACACTTCAGTCAAATCACCTCACAGGTGCCTAGTCTCCAGACACTGCAATTTGCAGAATTTAAGCCTATCTTGGTAACAGCAACCCTATATTCCACTCACTAATCTCGTTGCCGTTCTCAATACTCGTTCTAGAAGCTCTACATCTTTCCTAATTTGAAGCGTCCAGACCTCTACACAGTACGAGTGGTTGGTTGGTGGAACAGACTTCCATGCTTGTCGTGGAAGTTGATAGCCTAAATAAGTTTAAGGCTAAGCTGGACAGGTATTTTGAAGGAACAGAGGGGCGAAGTGGATGTGGTTTTTTTTTTTTTTTTTTTTTGGCTGATGCTGCATAAGCTTACTTTCTTGCATCAAATGCTTCTACTAATGCTAATGCTAATGCTACTTATACAAGGGGAAAATCACCTTATCCTTGCTAGCAAAACTGCTGTATATTTTTGACAAGACCCATGGGCTGCTCTTATTTTTTACAAGACCCCAGCCTGTCTGCACTGTCAGACAACTTCGTATGAGAAGGTACAATTATCCCCAGGTCTTTGACATTCGCCACCAGAAATAGTGTAGTAACTCACAGTTGGTACGTTACTCTGTGCTTACTGATACCCAAATGCAGTACTTTGCATTTGTCAATTTTAACCTTCAGTTGCCACATTCAGTTGTCCATCTGCTCAATTTTAACCTTCAGTTGCCACTTCAGTTGTCCATCTGCTCAACTTTTCTAGAACCTGTTGAAGTAGCGTACCATCCTTACTGTCATCAACAACCCTCTCAACCTTCGTGTCGTAGTAGTGGTAGCAGCATGTGATGCAAGAAAGCAAGTGTATGAGCTTATGCAGCATCAGCCAAAAAAAAAAAAAAAAAAAAAATCACACAATTCCCTCCAAATGCCTGTCCAGTTCCTCCTTAAATTTATTCAACCTATCAACTTCCACAACGACAGATGAAAGTTTGTTTCAGCAATTAACCAAACGCTGGCTAAAGGCAAGTTTCCACACACCTATTCTACATCTGTCTTTTCTTAATTTGAATTTATGCTCCCTTAGGTTCGTAATCTGAACAAGTGGAAGGAACCCATCAGAATTCACCTTGCCCAACCCATTCAAGGACTTATACACCTCAATCAGATCACCGCGCAGGTGCCTAGTCTCCAGCCACTGCAATTGGCAGAACTTAAACTTCTCTTAGTAAGCGGATCCCTTCATTCCCCTCACAAATCTTGTTGCACTTCTCTGTACACGCTCACGTAAATCTACATCCTTCCTAAAATGAGGCCTCCAGACCTGTATGCAGTACTCAAGGCGTGGCCTGACCATTGCCTTATACAGAGAGACAATCACCTCCTTCTCCCTGCTAGCAAAATTCCTATATATCATTGACAAAACCCCATGACCTGCCCTGGCAGCCTGTCTGCATTGCTCAGAAAACTTCATTATCTGACTGCACAATTACTCCCAGGTCTTTTTCATTTTCTACCACGTTAAGTGTAGTACCACACAGTTGGTACGTTTCTCTGGGGTTACTTCTACCCATATGCAGTACTTTGCATTTGTCAAAGTTAAACTTCAGTTGCCACTTCTCAGCCCATCTACCCAAATTATCTAGATCCTGTTGCAGTAGCACACTGCCATTACTGTCATTAACAACCCTGCCAACCTTTGTATCATCTGCAAACTTCGATATTAAGCCTGATATAACTTCATCAATATCATTGATAAATATACAGAACAACAGTGCACCTAACACCGAACCCTGTGGGACTCCACTAATAACATATGAAGTTCTCTGAGCAGTGCAGACGGGTGCAAGAGTAGCTCATGGTGTATTGTCAATGATATATAGGAATTTTTCTAGCAGGGATAAGGAGGTGATTATTCCCTTCTATAAGGCAATGGTCAGGCCAAACCTAGAGTACTGTATACAGGTCTGGAGGCCTCATTTCAAGAAGGATGTAGAGCTGCTGGAACGAGTACAGAGAAGGGCAACAAGATTAGTGAATGGAACAAAGGGGTGCTCTTACGAAGAAAGGCTTAATTTTTGCAAATTGCAGTGTCTGGAGACTAGGCACCAGCGAGGTGATCTGATAGAGGTGTATAAAGCCTTGAATGGTTTAAGCATGCTCAAGGCTGATGGGATTCTTCCTCTCGCTCAGAATAATCACCTGAGAGGGCATAAATTCAACTTGAGGAAAGACAGATGTAGGATAGACGTGCGGAAATTTGCCTTTAGCCAGCGGGTGGTTGGTTGGTGGAACAGACTTCCATCCCTTGTCGTGCAAGTTGATAGCCTAAATAAGTTTAAGGCTCAGCTGGACAGGTATTTCGAACGAACAGAGGGGTGAAGTGGAAGTGGTTATTTATTTATTTATTTATTTTTTTGGGCTGATGCTGTATAAGCTTGCTTTCTTGAATCAAATGCCTCTACTAATGCTAATGCTAATACTAACATTAGTCCATGAAGAGCAGCACCCATTGATTACCACCCTCTGTCTTCTCCCACTTAACCATTCTTTTATCCATTAGCATTTAGCATTAGTGAGACATTTGATGCAAGAAAGCAAGCTTATGCAGCATCAGCCCCCAAAAAAAATAAATAAATAAATAACACTTCCACTTCACCCCTCTGTTCGTTCGAAATGCCTGTCCAGCTGAGCCTTAAACTTATTTAGGCTATCAACTTCCACGACTTCCATTCTGAACAAGAGGAAGAATCCCATCAGCATTGAGCATGCTCAAACCATTCAAGGCTTTATACACCTCTATCAGATCACCTCGCTGGTGCCTAGTCCCCAGACACTGTAATTTGCAAAACTTAAGCCTTTCTTCGTAAGAGCACCCCTTTTTCCATTCACTACTCTTGTTACCCTTTTCTCTATGCGTACCAGCACCTCTACATCCTTCTTGAAATGAGACCTCCAGGTCTGTATACAGTACTCTAGGTGTGGTCTGACCATTGCCTTATACAAGAGAATAATCACCTCCTTATCCCTGCTAGAAAAATTCCTATATATCATTGACAATACACCATGAGCTAATCTTGCAGCCCGTCTGCACTGCCCAGAGAATTTCATATCTGCCGGCACAACCACCCTCAGGTCCTTTTCATTCTCTACCACTGTCGGTGTAGTACGACAGAGTTGTTACGTTGCTCTGGGGTTGCTGTTTCCAATATGTAGTACTTTACATTTGTCAATGTTAAACTTCATTTGCCACCTCTCAGCCCATCTGCTCAACCTTTCCAAATCCTGCTGCAGCAGCATAGGGTCAGTAGTGAGTGTCCTTGACAACCCTGCCAAACTTCGTATCGTCTGCAAACTTGGACATTAGGCTTGATATACAACCATCAGTATCATTTATAAATACAGAAAACAATAATGGACACAATATTGAACCCTGAGGGACTCCACTAATAACATTAGTCCACGATGAGCAATGTCCATTGATTACCACTCTCTGTCTTCTCCCCCTCAACCACCCCTTTATCCATAGCAGCAATTTGCCTCCAATGCCACACTGCTTCAATTTGTGCAGCAGTCTTCCACGTGCAATAGTATGAAAAGCCTTTCTAAGATCCAAGTATATAATATCAAAGTTATTCCCTGCATTCAGTTCTTTTGTGACTGCATCATAGTATCCAATCAAATTGGTCAGGCAAGACTTCCCCTTAACAAAACCATGCTTTGTCCGAGCTATAACTGAAGTCTTGTCTAGATGACCCTGCAGTGCTTCTTTAACCAGTGCCTCCATTAATTTTCCGGGAACAGAAGTTAAATTCACAGGTCTATAATTATTTGTGTCAGCCTTTGATCCTCCTTTGTGAATTGGGTCACATTTGCACATCTCCAGTCTATGGGTACCTCCCCTGAGTCCAAGGAAGCTCTCATAATTATGGCTAAGGGTTTGCTTACTTCCTTTGCTGCCTCCTTTAATATAACTGGATAGATCCCATCCACCCTAGGTGTCTTTCTTGTGTTTATCTTCAACAATTTCTCCTCCACTTTACTCTCAGAGATTATAAGATTCTCTAGATTACCGCTAGTGTTGAATACACCTCTGGCATTCCCCTCGCTGAATGACTCCTCATGTGTGAATGTCGATGCAAAATATTCACTTAGTGTGTTAGCTACCTGAGCAGGGTCATCAACAGTTGACCCATCGATATCAAGTGGACCAATCTGATTCATCCCCTTCCTTCTAGAGTTTACATAAGCAAAGACCTCTTTGCTGTTTTTCTTTGCATCCCTTGCCAAAGATATCTCATAATCTGCTATCGCCTGCCTAATCTCCTTTGTAACTTGGCTACAGGTCAACTTGTATCTATCATAGGCTTCTGTGTCACGTGGTAATTTGTATGTATCGCATGCATTTTTCTTCTTTGCCATATGTCTCATTAGTTCATGTGACATCCATTTACGCCTAAACCTTGAACAATATTTCTTAGTTGGTATGTAAAGCCTAGTAGCTTCCAAGATAAGTTCCTTGAATGCTTCCCATTTTGAATTTGCTGTTGGTAACATCATCAGTTGGTCCCACTGTATAGAATTTAAATACTGTCTCAGTCCATCATAGTCGCCTTTACGAAAGCAAGAACCCTTCCCTTTACCCCTAATGGTAGTTACCTCTTTGAGTAAATCCCACTTCAGCACACTATGATCACTGCCACCTTTTGGTTCATATATCTGCAGATTCTTAATCCATGAAGAATCACTAGTGATAATCAAATCAAGAGGATTTGATTATCACTTTGAGATGATGCGGAAAACAATCAACCAATAAAAACACAAAAGCCTTGCTAGTGTGTGAGTGACCAGCCCCCAAATTCCAATCAATATCTGGGAAATTAAAATCCCCCATTATAAGACTCTCTGATTTACTGGCCCATTCTATTTCACTGTACAGTTTCTTGTTATACTCATCAGAGTCATTAGGCCTATAACACAATCCTACTCTCAATTTTGATCTCCCAATGCTTATGTCACACCAAACTGACTCGACACTGCACTGTCCTGCGATATCGACTAGCTTCACTTCCTTGGATTTTATGTATTTCTTAGCTAATAGCATAACCCCTCCTCCCTTCCTGTCCTGTGTATCCTTTCTGTAGACATTGTACTCCCCAAATTCCAGTTCTGCATTCCTTATATCTTTATGACACCACGTCTCTGAAATCCCAAATATATCTGCCTTTGATGTTTTGAGCAATACCTCAAATTCATCAAATTTATTTACTAAACCCCTAGAATTGGTGTACACGGAAGTATACATGCACCTGTTCTTTTTCTTATCTACCCTAACACAACCCATGTGTTTACTTGTACCCCAATGATTCCCAGCAGTCTCTGAAATATCCTGCATCTTGTTTTCCAGGCTGCTGCTCATTCCAATAGAAGCAGTGCAAGAATCACTTTCACCTCTGCCAGTGGCTACTGTTAATCTATTAGTCCTTCTATCCCCCCAATCTAGCAGTTTACCGACTCACCTAACACTGCCTCGATAGCATCAGCAAACATTCTTGCACCCTCTCTATTTAAACATATCCCATCCCTGTAGAAGCAGTCTCTCCTGTTAACAATACAAGTTGTTAAATAACATTATATATATAATGTATTTCCTTTTGATATTGATTGTCACAAATATGAATTATGTTTAGTACTAGGTATATATGATACTTTAAATGAATGTTAGAGAAAAGAGCAGATGCTAATTCTTTGTTTATTTTATTCCATATCATGTTACTGCATCGAGCGAAGAGTGTGACATGGAAACTACATTGTGTGTCCTAGAAGAAGTGAATTCCCAGTGATCCTCCAGACTAGTAATAAACAGTTTCTTTAGCATGTCAGAAGTATGGTTTCGCAGAATCGACATTCACAAACAGAAAGACATTCTGCAGCATACTTAATGAAGAAAATAAAAAGTGTGAACTCAAAAGACATTTTTGCAAAAATTTATGAACATTTTCCATTTAGTGAACAAAAACATTATATCTCCTGAATAATGTTAGTATTCTTTTTAGCTTTTAAAGTCTTTGTAGTAATGGTTCGTTCGACCAAGGTATGGTTATCATAATCGGAATTGAAGCAAATTGACATTGACCATCCTCAGATGAAACTTGTAACATATTGAATGTTATTATATAGAATGCATTGTTTTTTTTAAGTACTATGTTTATTGATTAAGGTCTAACCCCATTTTGTTTGTTTTTTTCTCCCCCCAGCCGAAGGTTTCTGAATTTTATCTTCAAGTTCGACAAAACCAAAAATTTTGATCAGGCAAATTCTTCTTTTCCTTTGTCCAAAATTTTTTGGCGATGGAACGGAGGAGTGTAAAAATGTCTTAATTTTTACCTTTTGGCTTGCTTTTGAAAAGCAGTAATCTCTCCATGTCACCCTATGTTTTGCCACTACTGTATTTGGAGAAAAACGATCCCTTTTCTGCAGAAGGCTATTTTTGTCTGCTCTAGCAGGTGCCCCTTGGCGTTGAGCTACAGAAAGCAGCAGTTGAGACGCTTTCCCACCATGACAAAACCAAAAATTTTGATCAGGCAAATTCTTCTTTTCCTTTGTCCAAAATTTTTTGGCGATGGAACGGAGGAGTGTAAAAATGTCTTAATTTTTACCTTTTGGCTTGCTTTTGAAAAGCAGTAATCTCTCCATGTCACCCTATGTTTTGCCACTACTGTATTTGGAGAAAAACGATCCCTTTTCTGCAGAAGGCTATTTTTGTCTGCTCTAGCAGGTGCCCCTTGGCGTTGAGCTACAGAAAGCAGCAGTTGAGACGCTTTCCCACCATCATGAGTTCGATTAATTTGCAGCAAGAGAGCGTCACTCAATCGAGTCGAATAAACGTCGTGGATTTAGATTTCACGAAAACGATGGGGAAAGTCTGATTCTTAGCGGAGAAATCGGAGCAATGCCAGGTAAGGAACATACCTTTGAGGTGAAATCTGAACTTGATAACTACGGGGTGATTGTTGTCTGCTAATTCATAGAAATGAACAGACTTAAGATCTAGTGATTACCTCTTAAAATGTCACCCCATGCAGATTTGAAGTTCCTCTTTCTCCTCTGAAATTCCTTTTTAATGGTGTCAGATCTCGGCGACAACAGACCCTGGGATTTCTTTCCCCCACAAAAGTAGCCTTTTGACCAATATGCGGATTCTAAACCCAATAAAGGGGGGGGGGGACATACATAGGGTGAAGAGGGAGAAAGGAAGGGGAGTCGTTTCTGGCTTGGCGATTGTGCTGATGGTTGTTAAGGAGTTGTTGAAGAAGCAGAAAAAGAGGAAAAGGAAAGAGATCTGAAATCGCTCTCAATGGACCGCTCTAGAGAATCCTCGAACCCCCTCAAATCGCCTAGGAGTTTTACTTTCTGGTAAGTGCTCCCATGTTTTGATAGCAAATTCAATGGAATTATCCAACAATAAGTCTATCCCTCCCCCTGTATTGTTGTCATTTATTTACATCTCTCCTCCTAGTTATACACTATGTTAAATGTATATTTTGTGTATCATCAACACGACCCATCATTAAATGTATTACTATCAATATTGTTAAACTTATATGTCAGCTTTACACTGGTACCTAAACACTTAGATAGTGAGATGTCCATCAATTCCTTTGAGTATGAGCAATAGCTATTTACCAAAGGCCACACGAAGAACACGACCCAAATAACAAACATGTAACATACACACTGTAGTCTGTAGCCATATCCTAGAATAGCATTGAGTTCTCTCTTCTTTGTTTTGATTAAACTAGTGACCAATTCTAGTTACCCTGGAAAATATTTACAATAAACCATGTTTTGTTTGTTCACTTTGGCCTCATGACCAGTCTCTTACCACACACACACACACTGTCCTAGCACGACTTTTATAAGAAAAGAACCTTAATCTGCGGCACTTTGAGGCCTAACTACTGGAAGGGACTCCGAGTGAATTAACACAATGCCTTCTTGATATTGCAAGTCTATTCTCCACATCACAGAATAGGTCTTGAGTATACAAGATGTTTGTCCTAAAATAAACAATTAGTTGATCATATAAAACACAAGAGCTTTCTGGATCTTGCCTGGAACCCTCATAGTATAGTAAGAGATTATTGCCATAATTGTCATGGAAGAAGGTCATCTAGTAAGTGCACTATAACAGAAAGTCTGCAGATACAGTTAAATTGTATTTAAACGGAAATAATGCTACATACTAGAGAAGTAAAACAATGCGCACAAAGTAGTGAAAGTGCTGTGGGTAGGGGGAAGAGCCAACGGGGAAGGTTCTCCAAAGCATCACAACCTGAAACAATGTGCAACTAA